>NC_137782.1:125150388-125707888 GCF_963455305.1 Plecotus auritus
CATATTTCAAATCGTTATGCCGTATACCTAAAACTAATATGTTATATGTCTATTCCATATCAATAAAAAAAATACCCAAATAAGCAAATGCAATTCCCACTCTGCTAAAAAAAAACAAAAAACAAACAAACAAACAAAAACAACAACAACAAAAAAAACACACAGTACTCTTAGGTTACATGAAACAATCAAACTCACTGAACTCACTGTACATGATTAAGTTTATTGGCTATAAGAAAAAATTTAGGATGGCAACAACACAGATTATAGGACAATAACATGCTTATTCTTAGGCACACCTACTAGTGTGCTAAAGCAAGTCCATCTTTGGGAGGCATGTGGTCTGAGAGCCAACGTAGAGTGTGAGAGGGCCACATCATCCATGGAAAACTAGTGATTTTGACATCCCATTAATTTTTTTTTAATCTTAACCCATTCTATTTTTTTCAATATGTTTTTATTGATTTCTGAGAGGAAGGAAGAGGGAGAGAGAGATAGAAACATCAATGGTGAAAGAGAATCATTGATCAGCTGCCTCCTGCATGCCCCACACTGGAGATCAAGTCTGCAACCTGGGCATGTGCCCTGACCGGCAATAAAACCATGACCTCCTGGTTCATAGGTTGATGCTCAACCAGTGAGCTACACTGGCCAGGCCCATTCTAATTATTAAATCAAGATTTTTTGTGGATTAAGCCAAACATAAGTTTATGTATTAATATTGAACAGAAAAGTCATAAATATGCTTGGTTTTGCATTAAAATGAGATTTCCCTAGGTAAATATAATGTTTCATTGCTTTGTTTAAACAGTTTTATTTATATACTAGAGGCCCAGTGCATGAAATTCATGCACGGGGGGTGGGGGGGGTGTCCCTCAGCCCAGCCTTCACCCTCTCCAATCTGGGACCCCTTGAGGGCAGTCAGACATCCCTCTCACAATCCAGGACTGCTGGCTCCCAACCGCACGCCTGCCTGCCTGTGTGATTGCCCCTAATCGTTTCTGCCTGCCAGCCTGATCATCCCCTAACCACTCCCCTGCCAGCCTAATCAACACCTAACTGCTAGCCTGCCAGCCCAATTGCCCCTAACTGCCCTCCCCTGCTGGCCCAGTAACCCTTAATTGCCCTCCCTTGCCAGCCTGATAACCCTTAATTGCCCTCCCCTGCAAGCCTGGTCCCCCTCAACTGTCCTCCCCTGCAGGCCTCATCACCCCCAGCTCCCCTCCCCTGCTGGCCTGGTCCCCCCCAACTGTCCTCCCCTGCAGGCCTCATCACCCCCAACTCCCCTCCCCTGCAGGCCTGGTTCCCCCCAACTGCCCTCCCCTGCAGGCCTGGTTCCTCCCAACTGCCCTCTCCTGTAGGCCATCTGTAGTGGCCATCTTGTGTCCATATGGGGGTGGCCATCTTTGACCACATGGGGTAACCATCTTGTGTGTTGGAGTGATGGTCAATTTGCATATTACTCTTTTATTAGATAGGATGATTGACATACAGCGAAATGTACATTTTAAGGAAAAATTTAACATTTTGATATATGTCAGTTAAATTATAACCACAATAGAGATAATGAACTAGATTGTGGATAGGAAACTCAAAGATTTCTCATGTCCCTTTGTAATCCCAAGCCAAGACTGATAAGCTTTCTCTCACTATACAACCTTTGCATATTCAAAATTTATATGCATGGAGTCATTCAGAAAGCATTTTTATTTGGTTTCTTTCACTCAGCATACCATTTGGAGTAGTATGAATATCATCGTTAGTTTGTCCATTCATCTGTTAATGAACATTTCGATTTCCAGTTTTGTGATATTTTAAATAGAGATGCTATGAACATTTGTACACAAGTTTTCACACTGAAAGTGCTTTTGTTTATTTGATAAGATGTGTAGGTGTGGAATGCCTAGGTATTATGGTAGGAGAACTGATAACTTTTTAGAAAGCAGCATATGGGGCTCATAGTTGCTCTATATCCCTGCCAACTTTTGATGTGATATAGTCAGTCTTTTTAATTTTAGACATGTTAATAGCTATGTAATGGAATCTAATTGTGATTTTAATTAGCATTTCCCTAATGGAAAATTATGTCAAGTATCTTTTCATGTGCTTATTTTCCACCCATGCATCTTTGATAAATTGTTCAATTCTTTGCCTATTTTTATTTATTTAGTTAGTTAGTTAGTTTATTTTCTTACTATTGAGATCTAAAAGTTACTTAGATATTCTGGATGCAAATCTTTTTTATCAAATATACTAGAGGCCCCGTGCACGAATTGATGCACAGGTGTGTTCCCTCGGTCTGGCCAGTGATTGTGGATGATCAAGGCCTATTGGGGCCATCTCACCCAGTCCGGGGCCAGCCTGTGGGAGGGGCCACGGGAGGTTGTCCAGCCAAGGGAGGTTGGCTGTGGGAGCACACTGACCACCAGAGGGCAGCTCCTGCGTTGAGTGTCTGCCCCTTGGTGGCCAGTGCATGTCATAGCTACCGGCCAGTCATCCAGTCATTACAGTTGCTTAGGCTTTCATATATATAGATTGTTTGCAATTATTTTCTTCAAGTCTTTGATTTGTTTGTCATTCTACCAAGTGTATTTTGAAGAACAGACTTTCTTACTTGAAGAAGTTTAATTTATGAATTTGTTACTTTATGGATTGAGCTTTTCATATTGTACCTAAGAAATCTTTACCCAACCCAAGTTTACAAAGATTTTCTCCTGTATTTTCTTCAACAGATTTAGAATTATAGATTTTATATTTGCATATGTGATCCATTTTGAATTCATTTTTGTATATGGTTTGAAGTATGGATTGAAGTTCATATATTTGCTTATGCATATCTATTGAAAAGATGTTCCATTCTCTACTGAACTGCCTTTGAATCTTACTTAAAATTAACTAACCATATCTCTGTTTATTTCTGCTCCAGCAATCTTTTTTTTTATAACTGAGATTTAATACATATGATCTTGTTTAATGTAGCATTTTAGTTAATCTTGAAATGAGATAACATAAATCATCAAACTTGCTTTTTCAAAGTTGTTTTGGCTAATCTACATTAAAAATGTTTAGTATAAATGTGAGAGCTTGACAATTTCTACAAAATGAAAATGTCCTTTGCAAGAAATTTGTAGGTGAAATTGAGGACACAACATCTTAACACCATTGATTATTATACCTGTGAAACTTTGTCTACTCCTATAATTCACATTACAAATCAAACGGCATGAGTAAAATAGTAAGTCACTATTTTACTGAGTGATTCTAAAAAATAATGCAGTTCTATTTCACAATATTAGATGTAATTCTTCTGGTAAGACATTTATCTCTGTGGCATATTTATGCTAATGAATTTCTTAGAATTCCTGATAAAATACACAAACATATATATCAGAGAAATTCTTTGTATTTCATTTTGCTTCAAGATAACATACTAAATAAAAATAAGTGTGTAGGGGGGTCTGTTATCAGGCCACTTGCGTTTGAAACTTGAGCCCCTCTCTGAAATTATTATCATAATTCTCAGTGACTAAACTCTAAAGATCTACCCATTAATATTCTTAAATGGATCTTATTTAAACGTGGGGAAAGGGCTCAAATGCATTTTGTTCTAGCACTGAAATATTTCGCACATGGGGAATTCACCATATTATGTGCCTGAGCATTAACTCCAGGGGTAATCATTTTGAAAATATGTCAACAATTTGTAGCACGTAGAGTACCTGGACATTATGAAGCTGAGGATACCTTTTCAAAACTGTTTTCAGTGGTGACTGAGGTTCAGATATCATTGATGATTCCTTAAGGGAGGCTATATACTAAAAATAAACGATCAATTAAAATGTTTATTTTAGAAAAGTTGTGTCTGAGCTAAGTTAAATGATCGGGCCCAGAGAGAATCTCAGGGAACCTTTACTTTCTCTTGCCTTGATCAGCAGCAGAAACAGCACTACAGGGAGCAGGGTCACTGAATGAGAGCAAAAGATGAGGTCTTAATTGCTCCTGTAGCTAGGGGTCTGATGTAGGATATAATCTGAGTTTGTGTTACAACAAATTTTATTCATCTCCGACCTTTACATAGGTAACCAAAACACTGTCCTCGCCCCTGGTTGAGCTTTAGTCTGCATCTTCTAAATTCTAAGCCTAGCTTTTTGTTTCAATGGGCTAGTCATTAAGGACTACTTTATCCCAGCCTTCCTTACTGCATTTTTATTGATTTCCCCCCAATTTTTAAAGTATATTTTTATTGATTTCAGAGAGGAAGGGAGAGGCAGAGAGAGATAGAAACATCAATGATGAGAGGGAATCATAGATCAACTGCCTCCTGCATGACCCCTACTGGGGATCAAGCCTGCAACCCAGATCTGCAACCCAGTCATGTTCAGGGAATCGAACTGTGACCTCCTGGTTCATAGGTCAACAGCCATACAGGCTGGGTTCCCAAAGTTTGATTTTTTATTTTATTTATTGTATTTAAGAGAGACAGACAGACAGATAGAGGAAAAAGAGAGAAAAATCAATTTGTTGTTCCAGTTATTTATGCCATTCATTGGTTAATTCTTGTACTGGTATGTGCCCTGACCGGGGATCGAACTTGCAACCTTGGACTATCTGAACAATGCTCTAAACAACTGTGCTACCTGGCCAGGGTCTGATTGCCCCAGTTTTAAGCTACATTAGTCTGTTTGGGCTGCTATAACAAAATACCATAGACTGGGTAGCTTAAACAACAGAAATAACAACCCCTCTTCTTATTATGCCACTAATCCCATCATGAAGACCTTACTCTTACAACTTAATTTAATACTAATTACTTCCTTAAGGCCTAATTTCCAAATACTAGCACATTGGGGGTAAAGCTTCAACAATTCAGTCCCAAGCACAACCTTTGGCATATGATGATTTGTAATAAACAAAGGCTGATTTGCCTTGTCCACTTACACACCTGACAGTGGCAGGCAGGCCAACTTTTCTAGTTTCTTCTGTCTGCTCCAGAACTAACAAGCAACTAGTTTCCTCTGTTTACAAGAGAAAATGCATTGAAACAGTGTGTGCTGAGTGTCACTGCAGTGGGTTTGAGAAAAAAATCTATATGTCCTAAATGCCATATCACAAATAATAAAACAACATACATATTAGAATTTGTAGCAGCAAATCATATTCATCATCTCTTTAAATTTAAGAACTTACTTATCAATAGCTTATTAACACTGGTTATTTGCCCACTTAACCATTCCCTTTGCATAATTTAGTTGCAAAAGATATAAAGAACAGTTTCTAATAAAGGATACCATGAGAAATTTCATCAATATCAAATAATATTGGTGTTTTACTCCCAAGATTTATAATAATTTATCATTCTAGTAACAGACATTTTCACTTCCAGCTATAAAACGCCTCATGTCCCCAGACACTAAGAATTGTATGATTCAAGTAGAAACTCACCCAAGGTGGGGTGAGAATCTTCCTGGTTTTCATTTCTTACTGTGCTTTATGATTTCACAAGTTCTAGCAATATATTTCTACCTTTCTATTTTTCAGGTTGAAAATTTCTTCTGCAGATAAGCCAGGGAACCTTGTTTCTCATTCATCTACATTGTTTGTTCTCCTTAGTTATATAATATAGCATAGTGGTTGTGAGCATAGATTCATAAGGTCTGAATGTGAATCCAGTTGTCACCATTTAGCCACAGTGCTTACTTTTCCTTCTCTGCCGAAATTAGAATATTAATAAGTACCTCATGGCACCACTGTGAAGATTAAATGAGCTATTATATGTAAGGAGTTTAGAATAGTTCCTGGTATGGACTGAACAATTAATAAACATGAGCAATTATTTTTCTGTGCCATGGAATAGCAAAAATTATAAATCTGAAATATTTATTGAAATGCTGAATTTACAGAAACAATTATGATTCTAATTCTCTCACTAGTTTCATAGATTCTCTGTATATGACATTAACGACCTAATAATAAATGTGTTATAAATGCATTGCACAGCCACTATTGATTTGATATAATATTTTATTCTTAATTTCAAGCATGATGGGTTATTTGCTGTTTAAATTTTTGACTACAAGAGCTTAGATTTAGCAGACAATTACAGAGAGCGTAGAATGTGTCTACAGCAATAAACAAATAATTTTAAGTATTACAGAAGAACTATAAAAAGAGTTTTGTACAAAAATATTGAGTAACACATTGGAGAGATAAGACTTCAAATTACACAAACATAATACTGGAAGTTATCCAGCGCAACACTCTAATTTTACAAATGGGAAAACTGAGGCTCAGCTGTATTGATTATCTAAGATCAGAGTCATTAATTTGGACTGACGATTTGTAGTAGAGTTTTCTTCACCCATTTTGGAAGTAGACATCAATAAAAATAGTATGGTATATATTAGTTTTGCATATGTCAATTATCAGAGAGTTTTTTCAATTCTAAATTGTATTATATCATTTTCATTGGTGGCTTTCTCTTTACTACTTTTTATGTATTCACAATAAAAGGCTACTAAAATTATATGCTTTACTTAATGACTTATTCTTCATGACTATTATGATTTTCATTTAAAAATCTTTTTTTTTCTGAGGTTCATGATAAGTTGTATCTCAGATTGTAAAGCCAGCCTGCAAAATGTAGAATCAAATTGAATTCAGTTTCTTGAATGGAAGGTGTATTTGAATTGAAACACATTGTTCCTTCTTGCCACCTAAACTAAAACAAGAATTTAGAGAAGTGCTCATGAAGGAGCCTCTCTGTGAATAGACACATGACACTGTTGCAGATTGAGCCTTTGCAAATATTTAGTTCTGTATTTTTGCACAATTACAAAAAGATTTCCCCTGCTAATACAAGTTCAGTTTGCCAATATGACTCTTAAAAGCTTCCTACGTTTTCCCAAATAATTATTCATCACATACATAAATTTCAGAAGCTGTGAAGTAAATATAAATTATAACACCTGAAGAAAATGAATTATGTATAACAATTCATTAAATCATTATACAAAATTACTACTTTCTTTGGGGTTTAAAGATAAAGCTAGGGCATGCCCTAGGGCTCCCATCTATCGCAATAGTTAAGTTTATATTTTTTAAGAAATTAGAGTCACTGTTTTCTGTTGCAAAGCCAGGCATGGGTTTTTATAATTACTGGCATCACAGATTTATTTTTAACTACTCATAAAAATAACCTACACAATGGAATCCCCAAATGAAAACATGCAGTCCTGATTTAGAAGACATCAATGTCTGTTTCAAGCACCAATGAGATGCTGGTTTTATTTTTCATGTCAACTCAGGAGCATATCAAATTGATGAGCCATCTATTTTTCAAAATATAATATTTTTCCATCAGGGCTATTAAACATCTTATATATCAGGTATAAAAATATCAATGCTGCTGTGATGCTTGAATGGGAAACAATTAATAGAGATTTGAAAAGTGGGTAAACATGCGTTTATTTGATATGAATTAATAATTATTCTCTACTCCAATGTTGACATTGGGGAAATGTAGAAAAGGAATGGCTAAAAGTCTACATAATCAATTGAATGTAAGTTATTAATGAGCATTTCACGTTGTCTGTTGCCAAAGAATTTCAAGTGGGTCAGGTAATTGTCACAAGCCATCATCAGCCAATGGGGTAATATTGAGAATCTGGCACAGGTGTTAGGGCATGCTAATCAATAATGTCTTGAATTTGATGAGAATTGCTTTTTGCATTGCATTTTAATTTTTTTATATTACAAGTATAAATCCTGGTTTTTAGATTAAGAAAAAAACATAGGAAGGTACACAGAGAAAAATGGGAATAATCAATAACAATAATGATCCCATCCCTAGGTTAACTAATCTTAATTATTTGGTGTATTTTTCCAATACTGTGTGTGTGTGTGTGTGTGTGTGTGTATACAAACTATATCTTGAGTACATTATTTGTATAGAAATTAAACAAATTGTTTAATATGCTTAGTTTAAACTTTATAATGAAGTGTTCATATTATCAAATAATCTTTAACATTCTTAAATTATTGAATGATTTTCCCATAGAGAGATGTGGCATAATTCATTAATAATTTTTCTCTTATAGTAAATGTTCTATATTTTAATAGATTAAAAATGCCTTCAATGAATATTCATTTATATGATCATTTTTGATATTGTTATTTCTTTGGAAAAAAATTATATGAGTGAAGATGGAATCAAAGTGTTTTTTGTGTGTGTGAGTGTGTTATGTGTGTCTCTAAATTTATTTGCAGTAAATTTTTTTAACGAAAGTTTACATTTATTCACAGTTCCAGCAAATCTGTTTGAGAGTTCCTTTATATAAGTACACTCTCTCTGTTCTTTCATATAAAATGTATACATGTTTATTTCACCAATTGAATTTATTTTCATCTATAAAGTTTAGTAAGCATGGTGCTACAGGGGAGAATATAACCCAGAGAAACTAGAACACCTAAACATAGATGGAAAAGAGGAGGTGGGTCTGTGGTAGATAATTCTGAGAAGGAATCAAGGAAGTATGCTGATCTATTTGGATGCTATAAAAAATAGGAGTCATTTAATAATAGGATACTTTAATACATTTAATATCAGATGTGGAGCATTAAGGTTCCACTAGAGCTCTCATTGGCAATGAAATAGCAGCCAGTCACATTAGTCATGAGAAAAATTTTAGTCTTTTTTTTGTCTGAGTGAGTGGCCTTGTTTCTTTCTTGCCCTTAACATGTTTGCAATGTGGTTTTGTCTCAATATTGTTTGGGAATGATGGTTGTCAACAAGGTCATTATTTTATGCTGATTGCCTAACTCAGTTGTCAGCAAATCGCGGCTTGCGAACCACATGTAGCTCGTGAGACGCTGTTTGCTGCTCTGTTGACTAATGAGTTTGCCGACCACTGGCCTAACTTATAAAACTAATAATCAAATCTAATAAATGAGGTATAGTCATCTATACTAATAATCTATACTAATAAAAGGGTAATATGCTAATTAGAGTGGACATCTTCTGGATGTCCATCTAGACAAAGCCACAGCCTCTACGAGGGCCTAGGGTGGTGCCGCACAGGAAAGGCAGGCCAGTCTGGTGTTGCACAGGAAAGGCAGGCCATGGCTCAGGCAGCCATGGTGGCTTCAAGGGCCTGAGCTCAGGCAGCTGCAGTGGCCAGCAGTGGCAGCAGCTGCTGAATGATGGGGGTGGTGCCTTCCCCTGATTGGCCAAGTTGGCTCCCACAGAGGGAGGCCAGACTGTGGCTTGGGCCAGGGGTGAGGCAGAGGCAGTTAGGGGCAATCAGGCTGGCAGGGGGGCAAGGTAGGAGCAATCAGGCCGGCAGAGGGGCAAAGTAGGGGTGATCAGACCAGTAGGCAGAGGCAGTTAGGGGCAATCAGGCATGCAGGCAGAAGGATTAGGGGCGATCAGGCAGGCAGGCAGGCGAGCGGTTAGGAGCCAGCCATTGGATTGTGAGAGGGATGTCCTGCTGTTGGTTTATGCCTGATCCCGCTAACAGCTCTCCCCTGCTGGCCTGATCCCCTAATTGCCTAACTGCCACCTTCTCCCTTATCACGTGATGCTGGCCTTCTCTCTTCTCCCATGGCGCCGGCCTTCTCCCTTCTGCCTTCTCCCTTCTCCCTTCTCCTGTGGCACCTTCTCCCATGGCCTCTGCCAAAGCGACCATGGCACTGGACCGTCCCTCACATATGCTGCGGCTGCAGGCCCTCGGCTCTTGCAGCCTCTGTGGCTTTGTCTGGAAGGACATCAGGAAGATATTCGGTCTAATTAGCATATTACTTTTGTATAGATACTAGGGGCCCAGTGCATGAATCCATGCACCTTGAAAGGAACTGTGGGCCGTGAGGATGTGGTGGACACAGGGGCGGGTCTCAGCCCATCCTTTGCGCCCCCACTCGGCCCCTCCCACCACAGTCCCTGGTCCCCAGTCTGCCGGCAGCCTCACTCCCTCTGCTGCTGCTCCCATGTGCTGACGGTGCTGGCCCCCGCTCACAACTGCTGACGGTGCGGAGCAATTGGGGCCAGGGCCATTAGCAGGTGCGAGCAGCAGCTATTGCCCCAATCACCCCTCAGGAGCACATAGAGGTGGCGAAGCCTTCAGGAGTGATCTGAGCTGGCAGCCGCAGCTTGCACCTGCTGATGGCACTGAGTAATCAAGACTGGCACCAGGTGCCAGCAGCAGGTGTGAGCAGTGGCTCTGGCGCCGGCTGCAGGTGCAAGTGGGGTCGGCACTGGCAGCAGGTGCAAGAGGCTGCTGCCAGCCCTGATTGCCCCTCAGCAGGGGAAAGTGAAGAAGCCCTGAGGGGCGTTCAGGGCTGGCAGCCACTGCTTGCACCCACCGACGGTGCCAAGAGCGATCAGGGTCAGCACCAGGCGCCGGCAGTGGGTGGGAGCGGCAGCTCTGGTGCTGGCAGCAGGTGCGAGTGCTAGGCAGGACTGTGGTGTGCAGGAACAAAGAATTTTCAGTAACCACCAGAGGCTCACCCCAATGACAGCTACCAGCTCCCCACCTTGGTCACCCGGTCACCTGCTCCACCATCCTGCCGCGGCCAACGCCCACCATATTCTGCTCTCTGCTGCCTGCTGTCGATGCCTGCCATGTTCTGTGCACCCCCTGGTGGTCAGTGCACGCTATAGCGACCAGTTGTTCGGCTGTTCTGCCATTCAGTCTATTTGCATATTAGGGTTTTATATAGATAGATAGATATAGTCAGCATCATTAATCATAAAGATAATATAAATCACAACAATGAGATATCACTCACACTTATTAGGATGTAAGAAAATACCATTATTGAATTATCAAAAAAAAGATAAAGTATTGGCAAAAATGTGGAGAAATATGAATCCTTGTACACTGGGGATGGGAATGTAAAATGTTGCAGCTGCTGTGAAAAACAGGATATTCCTCAAAAATTATCTAATAGGAGTTCATTCAGTCTTTTGCTATTAAGCTTATATGTTAAACTTATGTAGGGTTTTCTTTGAGTCTTTGTATCAATATGTGATGTTCTCTATTACTATGTAGGTGAGAATTTTAATTATGAATGGATGAGGGATTTTTCCAGATACTTTTCTTCACATCTTTTGAGAGGCTATATAGTTTTTCATAAGTGTGTTAATATGGTGATTTTCATTTATTGATTTTAAGATGTTGAACCAACGTTGCGTTCCTGTGATAAATCCCATTTGGTCATCATGTAATATAATGTTCTTATATATGGGTAGATTCAATTTATTAGTATTTCATTAAGGATTTCTGAGGTATTATTTCTGAAAGGTATTAGTCCCTAGTAGTTTTCAGATTCTCTTGTAAAATCTGTAAGTGTGTTTGTATTAGGGCGACACTAATTCTAATCCTTAGTGATTAAGCTATGGCAGCTTACGTCTTTTAAGGAATTTATCCATTTCACTTGAAAAACACAAAAATTTACTGGCTTAATTATATTACTAATATCCCCTGCGTATCCTTTTAATTTCTTTAAGACCTGCAGATATTTCCTTTCATTTTGATGTTGGCATTTACAGTATTATACATTTATTTTTTCCTCATTTAATCTTAAATGAGTGCTATTATTATTGATCAAAGAAGCAATTTTCAATTTCATTGACTTTTGTATTCTTTTTTTCTTCTTATGATCTTAATGATTTGTTCTTTTACCTTTATTATTTCCTTTCTTCTGCCTGCATTAGATTTAGTTTGTCCCATCCCCCCACCCTGCCTTAATTTTACTATAAGGTGGAACTTTAGGTTTAAATATTTTTCTTGTTTTCTTTCATAAGTATTTGAAGGAATTTTTTTTCTAAACACTATATTCTCTTTCTCACAAATTGTAATATGTTATTAAGTTAAAAACATTAAAATTTTTTCTTGTGTTGTGTGTCTGTGTGTGAAGAGACAGACCCAGAGAGACACACAGACAAAGAGGGAGAAGAGAAAGACAGACTCCTGAATACTTGAAAGTTGAATCACCGGCTTTGGAATTAACTTCAGGTGCTATAGCACAACTTTTACATTCTTTATGTTTTGAATTCTCACAATACAATGATGTAGATGCTATAAATACCTAAGTTATGTAAATGAGTAAAGGTAGGCTTACAGAAATATAGTAATTTGCCGAAGGTCTCGTAACTAGTGACTATAGAACAGAAAAGTAATTCTGTTCAGACTCATGTTCAGCCCATTATTTTAGCCACTACAGAAGAGAGTCTATTTTCTATCTTTAAAGTTCAAATTCAGGAGTTTCATCAGCTTATGTCATTTGTGGTTTTTGCTCAATATTCCTTTCTTGACATTGGTAAATCCTTATAATAAGAAATTTAGATATCACCTCAGGAAAAAAAAATTTTCAATTATATCTTAAATTGTCTATCTTCTGGAAATTATAATAATAAACTTTTTTATCTTTCAGATCTATTTGTATGCATTTTAATCCTTATTTATATTTATTTTTGATGTTGAAATTCATTTGATAGAAATCCTCAAGTTGCTTTCAAATTAACTCAGATTTTCAGAAGTACTAATTTTTTTGGATTATTTTTAGAAATTATTTTTAGAAAGTTAAAAATACTTTATTATAAAAAAAGATAAAAATGCTCTTTTATAACTGGGTAAATTAGGAGGAGATATTATTGTAGCAGTAGGCTAACATAAATATCATGAGTAAAGAAGTCTAGAAAAAAGTGATAGAAGTTGACTATTTGATTTGCATTGAAATATCTAATAATGATGGCCACAAGGGGCACATGGTAATACAAAAGTTTTAAATGAACGTGATTGGCTCCTATGGGAAGGCATTTGCCTGGATCTAATATCATGGGCTCAGTCTTCAATTCAGTTATTAAAATCTGATATTTAAAATTGCTACCACATTGTCTTTGCTCAATATTCTCTATGCTATATCTCTTCATTGTTCCTTTATTTCCGCTACTTTACTGAAGTCTGCTTTTTAAAAAAATATACATATTTTTATTGATTTCAGAGAGGAAGGGAGAGGGAAAAAGAGAGATAGAAACATCAATGATGAGAATGATCCATGGGCTGCCTGCTGCACTCCCCGTACTGGGGATGGAGCCTGTAACCTTTGGCATGTGCCTTGACCTGAAATCAAACTGTGACCTCCTGGTTCATAGGTGGATGTGTAGCCATCTGAGCAACACCAGCTGGGCTGAAGTCAGCTCTTTTTTGCATTATGGAGAAAGTTTTCTCATGTTCTCTGCCACGATTTTTTTTTTTTTTCTATCTGTTCATTTTGCTCTCACTTTAGCAGTTTCCTTAAAGCATGGCCTGTGATTGTTTGTTGCAGAAGATGAGGAAAATAATACTTTTTTGCATTTTTTTTCTAAATATATTTTTTCTACTTTTTTGAAAGAAGTGAAAGTAATTCTGAATCATTTGGTGAAGAATGTGGCGTGGATGCAAGATAGTTTTGTATTAGTCAGTAAGACATGATTGACCACATAGAATTTTTTAATTATAGTATTAGTAAAAATATCTTTTATTCTAATTAAGAAAGTATACTCGTGTCCCAACCTCACTAAAGTAGACTCTACCCCCCCGCCCCCCGCTTAATACCTCATTTTTGAGGGAAGTTCTAGAGGAGTTTAAGTATGCAAAAAGATAAAAATAATTTGGAAAGCTAAAAATACCAACTATATTATTTGTGTTTCTTCAGCTTACCCTAAGCTCACAAGACCTCTTTTTTAAGAAAGGAGAGAATTCTCTTATATAAGAGAGATTTTACTTTTCTGAAATTAGGATATTTCATCCTGTATTCTTATCCAACTAATTTAATTCATGACACCATTATAGAAATATACTTATGAACTTTTTTGTCACTTCATTATTTTCATCCCTTACTGCTATTTCAGGTGAGAAACATTAATTATTTTTAAATAATTATAAAATATTTTTAATGATTATTGAGGGACTTTTATTAGTAAGTTTGCACTGTGTTAATTAATGATTATTGAGGGACTTTTATTAGTAAGTTTGCACTGTGTTAATTTTGCTCCCAAATTACACCTTTCTTTAGAAATCATACTGATTAATACTGTTATTTTCATTATTTCTGTATCAGTTTAGATGCCTAACTAGCATTTAAATGAAGTCACCATTTATATCATTAGTATTTAACAGTATATTATAACAGTCATCATCATAATATTTTTGTTTATAAAACTTAGATATTTGCTATTCCTGTATATCACTCTTACAAAGCATTTCATATCTATTTAATCTAAATTACATATGTGTATGTATAAATTACTTACCATATGTATTTTCCTATAGTAGATATTTAGGGAATTCACTATTAAGCACTCCTTAAACATTGAGATTATTTGTTGATGGATTGACTATAAAAAATAGTAAGACTTTTAAAGTCCACCTGTGTCTGCTATTTGTTCCATATCTTGGTATTTGATCTTAAAATCTCTATTCATATTGAGTGAAGTGTGGGATAGATGCTAAGTCTGCAGGCAGATCTTGCAGGGACCTTTACCTGTGCAGTGTTTTCCTTTGTTCCTCAAAGCCACTGAATCAAATTTCCATCTCTTTTTTCTTCTTCTTCTTTATTTGTTTGGTCTGGATTTTATACAAACTTCAGTTTTTTTATTATTAAACTAGAGGCCCGATGCACAAAATTTATGCAAGAATAGGCCTTCCTTCCCTCAGCTGCAGGCACCGGCTTCCCTCTGGCACCCGGGATCTAGTCTTCCCTTGCCACCCCAGCTTCATCCAGAAAAGTCATCTGGAAGGACATCTGGTCTAATTAGCATATTACTCTTGTATTATTATAGATGGATAGCTAGAAGAAATCAGCCTTGTTCTACTTGATATTGCTAGATTTGTCCTTAGGTTTTCTGTTGATATTGATTTTTGAGTATACACACACACACACACACCCCAAATGAGAAAGCTCCACTTGTCCAATGGCTTTCATTGACCTCTGAAATTAATGATTGCAATGGAACCCTACCATAGTCTCCTTTATTGACTTTGTACCACACAGAAACAATGTATCTCAGTTGGAGACAGAGAGTCATTTTAAATATTTTCTCCCATTTGGCTTCACTGAATAGAAGTCTAGAAGAAACTGTTTAAAGCAGATCCTATTTGTAGAACTTTTAAAAACTACTCTGAGAGCTTATCCATTGTAATATATTCCTGAGTCTCCATCAGTCAGTATTTGGGAAGAAAGAATTTAAATGCTTGCCCTTAAGTTGTCATTTTTTCATAAAAGTATTATTTATCTTATTTTGATGTCTCATCATCAAACACAAACATCTATTATTGGTCTGTGCCATGTTAATACAGTGATAGTCTCAGGAGCTATTGAGGTTTATGGGGCTATTTTATCTTCTTATAAATTGTCTCAGAGCAGTGTGCTTTTTCCTGATCAAGCTGTACTTTTTGGTGCTCTGTCTCCAGACACCAGTCAATCTCCTCCTACTATTTTCCTGGTTCTAAAATGCCAAGGGATTAGAGAACAGATATTAAATATATCCTTTTTAGAGAATTTCTCAGAGACTCTCCTAGCATAAAGAACATTTTCTTTAACAAATAAACTGTTATGTCTATTTCTGGTGGTTTTTAATAAAAATTTTTCAATGATTTTATTGATTTTATATAGAGAGGAGGGTGATGGAGAGAGAGAAACATCAATGAAAGAGAACTATCCATTAGTTGCCTTCTGCACACTCCCTACTGGGGATTTGGCCTGCAACCTGGGCATGTGCCCTAACCAGGAATCCATCCTGTGAGCTTTTGGTGCATGAGACTACACTCAACCAACTGAGCCACACTGACAAGGACTCTAATAATATTTTTCTGTGAAGGCTTGTTTTACTTGGTTGTTGTCACAAGTTTGTGACCAAGAACTCAGACCTAGTTTGGGGAAGTATTATTCTACAGTTTTTTTAAAAAATATATATATTTTTATTGATTTCAGAGAGGAAGGGAGAGGAAGAGAGAGAGACAGAAACATCAGTGATGAGAGAGAGTCATGGATCAGCTGTCGCCTGCACACCCCTTACTGGGGATTGAGCCTGCAATCTGGGCATGTGCTCTGAACAGGACTCAAACCATGACCTCCTGATTCATGAGTTGATGCTCAACCACTGAGCCACACTGGGTAAGCCTATATTTTTTCATGTGGCATTTTACATTGGTCAATTAACATGTCGGTTTAACAATCCTTGTGCCCCTAGAATGAACCCAACTTGATTGTGATGTACTATTTTTTAATGTATTGTTAAAACACTGTTGTTTTATGCATGTTGATTTTGTATCTTACAATCTTTTGGAATTGATTTGTTAGTTCTTACAGTTTTTTGATGGAATCTTTAGGATTTTCTCAAGGTTATGTCATGTTCAAACAGAGGCAATTTTGCTTTTTCCTTTCCATTTTGTATTCCTTCCATTTCCTTTTTTTTTGCTAATTGTGATAGGACTTCCTGTACTATGTTAAATAGAATGGTTAGAGTGGACACTGGCCTTGTGCCTGATCTTAGAGAAAAAGTTGTCTATATTTCACCAATGAGTATGATATCTGCGGGCTTACAGGAGATGACAAACAAGTATACTATTGTAAGAGTCTTATACTCTAAATGAAATTGTGTAATATAACCTGAATGTGGAATGTGATATGTAAAATAAATAATTAATTCATAAGCATTATTATAATAACAAGAGTTATAATTAATAGGCCAAGAAAAAAAGATCATTTGTAATATTTTCCATTTTTATTATAATAAAAAATATCAATGTAATAAAAAACTGTGAAGATATTTAATTCAAAACAGTGCAGAAATAGAAATAAAAGGTAGGAGGCAAAGTATAGTGGGACAAATAGAAAACAAAATGGGAGATTATAGACTTAAATCTAATCATCTTAACAATCACGTTAAATGTAAACCAGGGGTCAGCACACCTTTTCTGGAAATCGACAGATAGGAAATATGGTAGGTTTTGCAAGCCATATGTCAAGGGCAGAACTCTGCTGTCTGGCACACAAACAGCCATAGGTGATATGTAACTTCATGGATGCTGGTTGGATTTGGCTCATAAGTTTGCCCTACTGATGATAGGTTTCTGACTTCCACTCTAAACACCCCACTTAAAAAGCAGAGATTGTGTGATGGGATAAACAAGAGCCAACTTTTTCAGCCTACAAGAAATGTACTTTCGTCTGGCCAGCGTGGCTCAGTGGTTGAGCATTGACCTATAAACCAGGAGGTCATGGTTTGATTTCTGTTCAGGGCACTGCCCATGTTGTGGACTTGATCCCCAGTATGGGGTGTTCAGTCAATCAATGATTCTCTTTCATCATTGATGTTTCTATCTCTATCTCTCTCTCCCTTCCTCTCTGAAATCAACACAAACATATATTTAAAAAAAAGAAATGTACTTTGATTATAAAGACACAAATAGTTTAAAATTAAAGTAATGGAAAAGGATGAAGTATGCTTATGCAGATCAAAAGAAAGCTAGGTTAGCTAAACTCAGTTAGTCCAATTTGTGCTGTAGTGCCAGTATAAGCCCCACGTTTTGTTGCAGCTAAGGACCTGGAAATCTTTCTTGTTTTCCTGGGATCACTCTTGTCAAGGGCAGGGGGCCTTGCAGGTAGGTGAAGGCATGCAGAGACTTCATTTCTCCCTCAAGGGGAAGCATTCCAAATTGCAAGTGGTGGCCTGGGAGACAAAAGGCATTGCTCGTCCATGTGCCTTTTTACCAAAGCAACTTAATAAATCCTGGCTCCACTATATTTAGAAGCCTAGAATGTCAGAAAACATCAGGTCTGGAAGTAAAGGTTGTCAGAGATGTGTGGCGTCTTTCTTTTAGATTAGTTTGTAAAAAAACATTCTTGAAAATGTCATTTGTAACTTTTTTTTTTCGCTTTGTGATTAATTACTTTGCTTGCCTTTGCTATTTCCCCCCTATATTTATTATGTTTATTTTGTTATTCTGTTTTCAATTGCTTAAACACTTGATTCCATGTTTTGAAATTCATTTATTTCATAATTAAAATCCTTTGAATTGGGCATTGCATACATTTTTGTAATTTTCCAGTTTTATTGTTTTCCACGTAATCTGTAATTGAAAGTAGTTCTGCTAATATCAACTATGTATTCGAAGTTTGCTTTTATTTAACATCCAAATGATTTTTCTGTGAATTTTGTGGGTTGTACTTGGAATTTCATTTATCATTGTTTATTAGTTTTATTGTAGTTACAGAGCATAGCACACATCAAATTTTAAACATTTATTAAAGCTTAATTTTTTCTTTATGAAAAAAAATTATAAAATTTCATACACATTAAGGAACAGAATGTATTTTTGGCAGAATAAAATTGAATTTATTAATGCCTAACACATGATAAATTTTCAAATATTTTCTAGTGCTGTTGTATTATGCTATTTAAATTCTCATACCTTTAGTTATTGTAATGAGGTAAATGGTTAAAAATAGTCACTAATGGGACATTGTATGTTATGTATTTTATAACAATAAAAATACAAATGACAAGATGTCTAAATATGCTTCTATTATATAAAAGAACTATGTTACATTTAAAATCGTGTGTGTTTATATGTGCATGTTATAATCACCCATGACAAAATTTTGTGATTAATTCTTTCTTTATTAGGTATATATTTTTTTCTGTTATTTGGCATATCATATCTCATGGTTATTATATATTTAGTCATTCACTATTCAAATAATATATATTGACTATCTACAATGAACTAGGATTGTAATAGACCACAGAAATGAAGTGTTGGACAGGACAGGCAATGTTTCAATCCTCACAAAAAAAAACACAAAACATGTAGTCAGGAAAATAGAAACAAATACATTTTATATGTGTGGGCATGTTCATGTACATGTGTATATATAGATATAGCTGTGTATCCTACCTAATAAAAGAGTAATATGTAAATTAACCAGCACTCAGCTACATCCACAAGCCATGCCCACAAGCCACGCCCACAAGCCAATCAGGAGCAAATATGCAAATAAACCCAACCAAGATGGCTACAGCCACAGAGAGCAGGAGGGAGGCTTGGGTTTCTCCAGCAATGGAGGAAGCCAAGCTTTCCGCCTGCCGTTGCCAGGGTAGGCCTCCATTCAATGCTACAAAGTTTCAATGATAGAAGATACATAAATCCAAACAGAAATTGTGGCAGCCACGGAGCTGGAAAGAGCAGGAGGCTAGGGTTGCCCCCGGTGATGGAGGAAACCAAGCTTTCCGCACACCCTGGCTGGCCGAGGCCTCGCTTAAGGCAACAAAGTTTCAATTATAGAAGATACATAAATCCAAAAAAAAATGTCTGCCAACATGGAGCAAGCAGAAGGCTTGGCTCCGCTCCAGGCTACAAAGTTTCAGTTGTAGAAGATAAATAAACCCCAGATACCAGGGCCTCCGCTTGGGTTGCCAGGGGGCGTGGCCGGCCTGCAAACCACCACAGGCCCCTCGCCCAGGCCGCCCCACACCCCAAGGGAACCCCCACCCTGATCTGGGACACCCTTCA
Source organism: Plecotus auritus (assembly GCF_963455305.1). NCBI lineage: Eukaryota > Metazoa > Chordata > Mammalia > Chiroptera > Vespertilionidae > Plecotus > Plecotus auritus. Next base: position 125,169,942 of record NC_137782.1, read on the forward strand.
GGGCAAACCAGCTGGCCCCCACCCGTGCACCAGGCCTCTATCCTATCTAATAAAAGAGTAATATGCAGATTGACCATCACTCCAACACACAAGATGGCTGCCCCCATGTGGTCAAAGATCCTGCCCCCATGTGGACACAGATGGCCACCACAAGATGGCCAGCAGGGGAGGGCAGTTGGGAGGGACCAGGCCTTCAAGGGAGGGCAGTTGGGGGCAATCAAGCCTGCAAAGGAGGGCAGTTAGGGGTCACCAAGCTGGCAGAGGAGGGAAGTTGGGGGCAACCAGGCCTGCAGGGAAAGGCAGTTGGGAGGGACCCAGGCCTGCAGGGGAGGGCAGTTAGGGGTGACCAGGCCTACAGGGGAGGGCAGTTGGGGAAAACAGGCTGGCAGGGGAGCAGTTAGGCATCAATCAGGCTGGCAGGAGAGTGGTTAGGGGGTGATCAGGCTGGCAGGCAGAAGCGGTTAGGGGCAATCAGGAAGGCAGGCAGGTGAGCAGTTGGGAGCCAGCAGTCCTGGATTGTGAGAGGGATGTCCGACTGCTCGAGGGCAGTCGGACATCCCTCTCCGGGTCCCAGATTGGAGAGGGTGCAGGCTGGGCTGAGGGACTCACACCCCCGGTGCACGAATTTTGTGCACCGGGCCTCTAGTATTTATATATTTATGTTTGCATGGATATGTCTATAGATATTTGATTAAACACATATGGATATCTATGTATGTATATATCTATATATATAAAAGGCTAAGTGACTGTCCAACCATCCAACCGGCCCGTAGGTATGACACACACTGACGACCAGGGCGCAGATGCTCAACGCAGGAGCTGCCGAGCTGCAGTGACTTAGCAGAGGCGGTTCTCAGGTGATGCATCCTGGAACCAGAGGGGAGGAAGCCTGATTCCTCTTGGAGCCACGTGATTCCACCTTTGGCCATGGGTTATGTTATTGCTGGGGCACTGTCAGTCCCGAATCTGGTTTACTGCACACTTGCATTTGTGTTCCTCACCCTGTACGACAGCAACTTTGCAGAGTACCCTCTCGCACTCCGGGACCCCTCAGGGGATGTCAGAGAGCCAGTTTTGGCCCGCTTCCTGCAGGCCAGGCATAGGGACACCACCTGCCAGAGGGACCCTGCTTGCTCACTCCACAGATGCCCTTCAAGTTGTGGCACCACCCCAGGTGCGGTCCGTTGGGGAGGGACCGCTAGAGGTTGGCTTCAGGGTGTGTCTGGCCCGTCTCACCCTGTCCCGCCCTGCCAGCCACCTTTTAATTAATTTCCTTTTAATGTGCACGAATCCATGCACAGGGTCACTAGTTATAGATATAATTATTTGCTTATGAAATGGCAGTGGCACGCATCAGTATATAAATATTTGAAAAACGTATAAGATAAGGTAAAGTACTAGAGTATAACAGACTTGAAGGTTATTTAGATGAAGGGAAGGCTTCTCTGAATTGGTGACATTTAAATGTAATCCTGCCTGCGGAAGAAGTCAATCTTGGGTAAACCATGGTGTGAGCAATCCAGACAAAGGGAACAGCAGATACAAAAGCCTACAGAAGAGAACGAGTTTGCAGTGTAGAAAGAATAACAAGGCATTCAGGGTAACTCTAACAATCATTCTAGTAACAGGAAATAAATATTAGAGTAATATTATCTGATAAATGTTTTTAATAAATCACTGTGGTAATAACCAAAATTGAAAAACAGTTTGAAAGCTTTTGTGTTTGTGTGAGAAGGAGACAAGATTTGCTTGGAGAAAGCAGTAACCGTAGGGGTTATGAAGAGTGTTTCCATACTGGATATACTCTCAGGATAGAACTGACCATTCTTGTGGATTTATCGCATATATTGTATTAGAGCAATAGTAGAATTAAGCAACTGAAGCCAAGATAATGTCATTTTTTGAAACAGGTAGCAACAGCAGAAAAATATGTATTTAAGCAGAATCAAACTTTCTGTTTTTAAAAATTTCTGTATGTTAAGTTTGAGACTCACAGTGTATACGGCAAGTGGAAATGCCAAATACACAGTTGAAGAGATAACTCCGAGGGTCAAGGGAGAGGTCAAGGCTAGTGATATAAGTTTGGAGACCTGTAGGGTGTAGCTGACATTTAAAGCCATAGGGACTAATGAGAACCCCAAAGGGGACACTATGGATGGAGAGGACTAAAAGTCCAAGGACCAAGGCTGGGCACCTTTTTGGTAGAAGAGGAGCAAGAGAAACTTACAAAGAGAGGCCAGTGAGATAGAAAAAAAAAAATCCATGAGAATATTTTGGTTGAATTTCAGAATTACTTCAATAAGGGAGGCAATGTGCCAAGTATTGGGGAAAGTTTGAGTAAGTGGAAAATTAAGAACTGAGCATAATTTGGCAAAATGGAGATCTTTATGTCCTTAACCTGAGCAGTTTCAGTTGAGTGGCAAGAAGGTAAATCTGTGTGGAGAGAGTTCCAAAGATATTGGGAAATGAAGAAAGAGGAAGGATCACAAACCCTCCTAGAATATAAATTGGGGTGGAGAAATTGAGAGGTGGCAGTTATAGTTTTGATATAATGTAGGACTAATTTAAAGAGAGAAGGATAAAAAAAATTGAGCTGAAACACAACATGTGAGTCAGAATTGGTATCTCAAAATGTAGGAGAGTTCTCCAGGAGGTCTCCCCAAGATATACACACACAACCATACAAATGGACAATTTAACAAAGGACCGGGCCTGTAGTTGCCAGGAGGTGGGTTTTAGATGGTAAGGAAATGATAAAGGAGTGCTTCAATGCCAGGTAGGAGCAATAGGAAAGCAGGTTGGCCACTGGAGTTGTAAGATGGGTGTTGGGGTGAGAGTAGCCCCAAGGAGCCACATCAGAAGAGGTCAGCATGGACCAGGGCTCCAGTAAGGAGGGAGATGCCCTGGATAGCACTGCTGTGGAGATTTGAAACTCCTCGGGGTAATAATGTTGTGAGAAAGGTGAACTGGGACTTGTACATCAAGCCAAAACCAGTAAGGAGGAGAAATAGCGTTGGATTGGGAAACACTGACAGAGTAAACACGAACTGTCTCTGAAGGAATACTTCCCCAAGTTGGCATCCTTGATCTCTCACAGATAAATTCGCAAAAAAGATGGCTACAAAAAAGAGAGGACAGGCAAGTTATAATGGAAAGAAAAAAATATTATTTTTGAATATGCTGAGAATGAGATGACAATAAGGTATGGCTGTAAAGGAATTATTATATATATATGATTATTATACATGCACATGCATAATAACGTAATAATTATAGTATTATACATACATATATTTATACATACATATGCATATGCACATATAACAGTTATACATATGCATTTGTGTATAAATGTGTTTGTATATAGTGTGTGTGTGTAGATTGAAAGAGGCCAAATTGGAAAGAATAAGAGATAAAATGAGAGAAGAAAAAAAGGAAGAGGAGGAGGAGCGGTGAGGAGGAAAGGGAAAAAGTGAGAGAGATCACTTGTACTTTTGAAAAGGAAAGTCTTTAGCTCTGAATCACTGACATTCACCATGAGAACCATTACCTTTGAGAGCTTTGCTTTATGTGTACTGCTACTTTTAACCTCCAATTTAGTAGAAAACAATGTCTATCTATGACCACAAGCTCATGAGCTTTGACTGATTCTTTGTTTCTTATTTGATGACAAGTGTGAATAAGTAATTGTTTGTGTTTTACCTTTAAAATAAATTAGAATCTATTATTAAATGGATGGACTCTTGGCTCTGGTCCAATGTTGGTCATTTCAAAATTGTAATCACCCATTAAGTCATTAAGGCGATTGTTTGTGGATGGGTGATGATGTAATTAATGATTTGAGTAGGCTTCATCAATCAGATTCAGGAAGTCAATTCCTAATTTTCTCAAAACACAAATTGGATTTTCACTTCCTTTTATTCTGTCCTATCTGGTTATGAAAAATAGTCCAGTGTTCCCTTGAAAGAAGATGAGGATGCTTTCCTTTTTTTTTTTAAGCTGGTGATACAAATAAGCACATAGTTGTTGTATGGAAAATGTTCGTAGAATTAAGATATATAACTGTTAGCTTAATTCCTGGAATATTCCATGATATGTTTCCAGAAGAGAATTATATCACCATTTGTGCAGCCTTGTAGCCAACTGACTGTAATAATTATTACACTGTATTCTGTTACTTTCTGGCATCTTATTCCTACGACAGGTTAAATTTCACATGTTGTTATGGAAATCAATGAAGTAAAATATATGCAAAGGATTTAGTAATCTATATTCTTTCATAGGTGTCCATAATCACAAAATACCTCAATTTATAAAGGCTCATAGCTTACATTTAAAATTGTTGATTTGACACAAGTAGAGACATTTAAGTGTGACTTTGGAATTAGTCTCAGTATTCCTCCTTTATTCCTCATGAAAACATTGAGTCCCCAGTTTTTAAAGCTGCAGCATATCAGGACTTAGTTTAATAACAGTTATGATAGTTTTTTCTTTAAAGGAGATTTTGTGACATCTTTCATCAGCCTCCAATGCTTTCTTCAGTTTTATCTATTTCAAAATTGGAAGTGTTGCACTGAATTTTTAAAATTTTAATTTCAAGAAGACATTGAATTCTAAGGAAGGATAAAATAGAAACCAAATGTTTACAGATAAGGAAGATTTCCAATAATAAAAAATAGAATAAGTTATTAGAAGGTACCCCCAAAAAGTGGTATCTAGGTAAGAGATGACCAGGTTAATCACCCTTTCAGTGGTTTGAGCAATCAAGTTATCATAAAAAGATGTTAATTCTTTATTGAGCCCATACTATATGCCAGTCTCCACTTTACGTGTTTTGCTATGAGTTGATTCACTTAAACCAGGATTTCTCAATTTCCTCACTGTTGACATTTGGAGCCAGATCATTCTTTATTGTGCAAAATTGTAATGTGCATTGTAGAATGTTCAGCAGTATCCTTAGACTCCATTCATTAGCTGACAATAGCAACCTCTTATTCCCAGATGTAACAGACAAAAATATCTTCAGCCGTTGTAAAAACCCATGGGGAGCAAAAATTTTCCCCACTTGAGATCAACTGACTTAAGCCCTGAAACAACTTTGTGAAGAATCTATTATTGACCTTGGTTTTGGAATAGAAAAATGTTTTCAAATTTTTCGGGTAGATAACCAAAAGAGAGGTTGCTGTGTCATATGGTAAAAAAAGAAAAAGAATAATGATGAAACACCAAGCAGTGTAGATAACCCTTTGGGAAGATTTACTGGTCATTTTTTTTTATGGTTTGTGTATATAATATGTAAAAGAAAAACTGTCCTTAACTTTCTTACCACTTTTCAAAAAATATGTTTTATTGATTTGTAGAGAGAGAGAAGAAGGGAGAAGGAGAGAGAAGGAAACATCCATGTAAGAGAGATATATCAATCAGTTGCCTCCTGCACACACCTTGACTGGGGATTGAACCACAAACCGAGCATGTGCTCTGACCCAGAATTGAACTGGCGACCTTTTGGTGCATAGGGTGACACTGAGCCACACCTCCCAGGGCCCCAACATTTTTAAAAGAAACTTATTCTGCTACATGTAGACTTGCTGTATGTAAAACAATTAGAGACAGCTGATAAAGAAGAGTTAGAAAATCACATATCTTGTAAATGTTCTTTTTGATAAAAGATCAGAGAAAAGAAATTCATCTGAAAATAACTCTTGGAAACAGAGTTATTAGGCCATTTCTAGAAGTAACACCAGGAGCTGGAACACAGCTGTTAGAGGAGGTGGAGCAGAAGGTGGTACGGAAGAAGAATGGCAGAGGTCTGTGGCATGCTGCTCATATTTAGAAGATATTTTCATATTGTTTTTATTGCTATGAATGTATAGTTTTCTCATGACCAGATATAGTAAACAATTTTAAGCATCTAAATTATATATCTAATATTTCTAGAGGTTATGAAGTGCTTGATATATGTTAAAAGTAGATGTATTAACATACACATTTTGTAAATATCTTTCTGTTTAAATGCAAGTGTAATATTGTGTTTTGGGTATAGATTGCCTCAGTGCCGACATAACACAAATAGGTGTGCTATATGGTTAGCTCCAGCTCATGATGTCCCAAGTGCTCCTAGTGGGCTGGCCAAGCCTCTGTAAGTGCCCTCCCTCCTGCTACTGTGGTAGCAGCCAACCTACAAAGCATTGCCAGGTAGAGAGCAGAAGCTGTCATTAACCTGGCAAGTGGGCTTATGGATCTTCAACCTGACTTTAGTGAGCCCAATGGTTTAATTTTATGCCTTAATTTTGTACTTTTTACAGAAAAAAAAATGTTCTCATTTCTCCATGTACTGTGTGGGCGCGCCAGTCATTTCTCCAATTGTCAGAAGCAAAATTGAGCCCTGGCTCACACCTGCCATCCTGGAAAATGCAGAATTTGTTACCCCCTCAAAGTGGCAACTCTGAAATGTCTGAATAGAAAAGGCTCAGGAGCACAGATGAGTGTTGATACAGGTGCAGAGAATGATAATTTGTCTTTTAGCTGCAACTGCAAAGTAAGACAAAACAAAACAAAACCAAATCACAAATTTTATGTTTGTTTATGGTGCGTTTGGGAGGGGTGAGAGAGATTCAAGAGGCAGAAGCCATTTTCAACCATTGCAGAGCTTCCCTAACAGCCTTTGATTTGGGAAACAGTTTCATAAGAAGACTGGAAAATAGGAGATTTACATGTATCATTCAAGGAATAATTTTTGGGGAAATATCTAATAACTTCTATCATTAGAAAGAGTTCTATCATTGATAACTTCCATCATTACTATTCTGCTCTAGTAAGTTCACAGTTCAACTTCCTGGAGCAGAATAGCATAGACATGTTATAATGGATGGTCGAAGGAGAGTTTTTATGAGGGGCAGGGAACATGAACAGAAGAAATAGAATTCTTCTAGCTTACCAGCCAAAAAGTTTGAGAAGTCAGCCCTACTAAATATATCTGAGCCCTAACCGGTTTGGCTCAGTGAATAGAGTGTCGGCCTGCGGACTCAAGGGTCCCAGGTTCGATTTTGGTCAAGGGCATGTACCTTGGTTGTGGGCACATCCCCAGTAGGGGGTGTGCACGAGGCAGCTGATTAATGTTTCTCTCTCATCAATGTTTCTAACTCTCTCTCCCTCTCCCTTCCTCTCTGTAAAAAGTTAATAAAATATATTTATATATATATACATATATATATATGAATTTAGAGGGAATGATACACAAGTAATATGAAGTCTTCCTGTAGCTTATGCATGTAAATAATATGTTTGCCTGGAGACTTTTTAGTTCACAATCTTTTGTTTCTCCCTCAGGATCTTATAGCTGTGCTCAGAACTGATTCCTTTGTCTTATGTCTGCCAATAACCATTTTACCAAGGTGTTTCTTGGTTTTCCTTTTATTGTTAATTCTTGCCACTTGTATGATTTATTTCCTTAATCTTGAAATTAAAATAATTCAGTAAGAAATGTTTCACAAGGGGCTGTCTTATTGAATTTCTTATAAAATTATCTATTTTCTTCAGATAAAATTGTTTCCCAAATATTAATTTAAATATAGTGTCTCTTTATCTGTTCCTTTCTTCCTCAAAATTGTAACATCCATATATTGAATCTCTTGTCTCTTATTTAGTTCATATTTCATATGCATCTCTTTATTCTCTGAGTATAATTTTTGTCTTCTATAGTAAACTATACTCCGTGACCTCAATTCTGTTTTTGAGTTCTGTATGTATAGTTTTGTTGTAGAGACACATCGTCTGACTTCTGAGTCATCACATTTCGCAGGTATAATGTCTTCAGGTGTTGTTGAGAAACAGCCTTTAACAAACAGAGATGGCTACATTTTCTTGTTTCTTTCTGTAGGTTCCTTTCACTGCAGGGTATCTAAACCTGATGCCTTTGATTTTCCTCCTTCTTTTGAACTAGTAAGTATTTTCATGAGTCTGGCATTTCCCGCCCCTCTGGTCTCATCCAAATTGGCTGTGTTCAAAGGATACTACGTTCATAACAACTCAATTTAAGATTTGAAAGTGACTGAAAGACATTTTCACATACACAGGTCTCAGCAAACGTGCTACTGTCTATGTAACCGTCTTGGAAAACTACATGAGCATATCTTCGATATTAGAAGAACTCAAGAATAAGAACATGAAAAGATAAAAACATATCTAAGTTGTTTTTGTCAAGATAAAGATATGTTTAAAACAAAGAAGACAAGGTTAAGTAAGAGAAGAAAAAATGTGAGTTTCCTGGTCAATTTGCCTGTAGACCGACTACAGAGGACACACAGTCAGTTACTGCTCTGTTGTCTCCCAGTTTCCTATTTGTTTTTACTTAAGGGTGTATTTACTGTGTTAATACACACAAGCTAAATTTTGAGACAGGGATGAAGTGCAGTATCTTATTTGTTATCTAAAAGTTAAAAAGACCCTAAAACAATTAGAATTAAAAATTTAAAAAAAAAGAATTGGTACGCTGATATTTAATAAAAAGGCAGTCACTACCTCTTGTCTTCGTAGGTGATATTGGTGGTACTTTAGGGAATATGGTTTTTTATGGTTTTTTAAAAAAAGGGTGTAAATTGAGATGCTTTGAAGTTATATTATTCCCATGTCTGAGGTCCTCATTAGAAGAATGATGTTGATTGCTAAAAAGAGAGCCACAAAAATGATGAAGTGGTACACAACCTATATATATCCAGCTACTCTGGGGAAAGTAAAGCAGGGGAAGGATAGAATAGTTATTATCAAATCTTGAAAAGGGATAATAAATTTATTCTACTGTGCTCCAAAGGTAGAAGGAAAATTAAGGACTGAAATTAGAGTGAGAATATTTTGTTTAGTAAGAGAAAGACGTTTGCCACACTCAGACCCTTTGTTGCTGGAGTTGTTGAAGCAGGGGCTGATTGAACATGGGAGAGGTTTTACTGTGCTGAGTGGGAGGTTTCTCGCGGGATCTTTACAGGCCTTTCCCCTCCCAGCTCCTGCGGTGTTCCCACTAAATATCATGTTTAATTTCACCAGAGCTTGAAGGTTAGAGAGCATTTGTTCTATTCCACTCAAATAAAGCTTTATAATTAAAGGAGTGTTTGAATTGTGAAATTTGCAAAGTTAAATTCCATTGCATTTCATTTAGTAAAATTAAAATGCCTAGTGGCATCTTGGGCAGAGCATTAGCTGTATTTAGACTGGTAATTAATGTCTAATTGGACACTAGTACTCAATATAGCAGGAATGAAATAATGGCTAAAAATATCAGCCAGTATTTAAAAAGATATGTGATATATATCCTAAAGCAATTTTCTTAAATGCCAATTATAATTTGACATTTAGAGCGGAGTGATGTGATTGCAGATGAAAGTTGCACTGTGATCCTATGGCATATGGCTATGCATTCTTATCTGAGAGCTATAAAAACATTTTCATAATTCATAGGTATTTAAAAATAAGTATTTTACTTCTGGGAAAATTCACTTTTTAGTAAATATACTGTATAAGAGAAACAAATTACTTTTTACAAAACAATTCTAATATTTTGTAAAGATCTTTAAGATTATTTTACTTTTTCCTGAAGCCAAGCTGATTTGGAAGGCCTCTGTATCATGTAACTAAGAAAAGCACAAGGGAACAACACATTCTGTATAATTATCTATTTATTTATGCAAGGAACTTGAATTGGAATTTGATTTTCAGTACCAATTATGAGACAATTATATATTGTCAGTTAAATGTAGAGTCATATGCTTTAATTGATAATTGAGACTATTATCTTTATATAATATTTGTATAATCTGTTCAGGATATGTTTTAAAAAGAAAGTTACCATAATGTTGAGCTAAGAAGTGATAGTACATGTCTTTCTATCTCTATCTCTATCTCTATCTATCTCTATCTCTATCTCTATCTCTATCTCTATCTCTATCTCTATCTCTATCTCTATCTCTATCTATCATCTTTATATCATTCTCTTTCATCTCTATCTCTCTGTCTGTCTCCCTAGCTATTTATCTATCAATCTTACTGTAAGGAATTGCCTCCAGTGACTATGGAGGGTGACAAGTCCTGAGATCTGCAGGCTAAGTTGGCCAGCTGGAGACTCAGGAGAGCTAGTTGATGGTGCTTTTTCAGCCTGAAAGCCACAAGCTTGAGACGGAGGAAAAAGCCTTTTTGTCTGCATCAGAAGGGAGGAAACAAATGATGTCCCAGTTCAAAGGTGCCTGGTGGGAATTTTCTCTTACTCAAAGGATGGCCAGCCTGTTTTTTTCTATTTAAGCCTTCATCTAATTGGCTGAGGACCATTTTACATTAGGGCAGAAAATCTGCTTTACTCAGTTCCCTGATTAAATGTTAATTTCATCTAAAGACACCCTCACAGAAATACTCAGAATAATGTTTGGCCAATTATCTGGGTACTCAGTAGCCTAGTGAAGTAGTCTAATAAAACTGACTACAACAGGTAGTAAAGGCCAAACATAATGTTGGAAAACATTTAAATTGATGAACTAGACTAGACTCTACATGTTATTGAATCTCTAACATATATTGTTACAATTACACTGTCAAACACTTTTTAACAAATTACTGTTAAAAATTAAAAATTGAAACCAACCAGCCAAACAAATGAAAAATTCTAAGTAAAGTCCATAGAGAAGACCTTGCTTTGAATAATGCCAAGGTAATAAAAGAAACACACAATCATCATTCCCCTTTCATCATCATCATCATCATCATCATCATTTTGATATAGTACATTGTATTTAGAAAATCATTATGACATTGTTTCCATGATAACATCCATTCATATTAGAGCATGTTGTTCCCAGAATATTACCAGAATTTTAATAAAATTATGATTGTGGGACCTATCAAGAACTGGGGGTATATGATCATAAAGAGTACTGGAGGGTAGGACTTTAACATTTATTTTTATGGGGCACACAAGTCAAGCCATAACATACCTCTTCTTGGTATTGTGAGAAAATTTTCTACGTACATAAGAAGAAACAAAATATAAGCAGGATTATTGAAATTGAGGATAAAAAAACAATAAAATACATTAATTATATAAAGCTAACTCTTTTTTAAAAAATATGTTTTTATTGATTTTTAGAGAGAAAGGGAGAGGGAGAGATCGAAACACTGATGAGAGAGAAATATAGATCTATTTGCTGCCTCTTGCATGTCTGCTGCTGGGGATCGAGCCACAAAGCTGGCATGTGTCCTCACCCAGAATTGAACCATGACGTCTTGGTGCATGGGCTGACGCTCTACCACTGAGCCATATTGACTGGGCCAAAGCTAACTTTGGAAAAAAATAAATAAATTGATAAGTCTCTTAACATACTGACCAAGAAAAAGAGAGAAAGCAGAAATTACAAATATTAGAAATGAAATTGAGGCTGTCACTGTCATACAGTGTAAAAGAAAATTAGGGAATACTTCAAACAATTATATGACCATGAATTTGATAATTTTAATGCAATAGACAATGCTCTAAAACCATAGTGCCAAATTCCACATTAAAAATAGATACATTCTCTAAGATAATTTTGATTTTTTTGCAATTTCTTTTTCAGAGCTCAAATTTGTCACAAACCTGATATCTTGTGTTTTTCAAAAGCCTTATCTATTACTGCTAGATTAAAATGTGTAATTCACATATATGAACGATATCTTTGGTGTAAGAACACAAAGGCAATCTTCACTTATCATCTTTCACATAATGGTTGGACAGAACAGGGTACGGTCCTTTGAGTATAGTGGGTGAAAATCCTTATGGCAAACTCCACCTTGCAGGCAAACATCTTTGACCTGGAATTTGTGGCTCTTTCTTGTGCTGTCTCTTTGATTGCTGTAAGTTTATGTTTAATGATGATGAATGATGTATAAAGGTAATCTAGAAAATTATATATTTGAACAATTATATGTTATATAACATTTACTGTGAGTTTAAGTTCTTGTTTTACCTGCTGGTGGAAAATCATGAGCTCAGGAAAATTTCCAAGATTCTGTGAACATATTATTTCCAATCTTCTTTAAATTAATCTAACACCCCTAGGAACCAATGGCTAATAAAAGGGAACTGATAATGGTCACACATGTTATATTAGCATTTTTTAATAATCATTGACTATTCTGAGTAATAACTGATGCCTGTCTAGTTTCCTAAAATTAGCACCAACAGAAACGCTTTTCTTCCCATTTCTTATTCATGATGTCAGCTACTTTTATAACAGCTGCATGTGGAATATATTCATCTTGTCATAAAAAGTAAATCTACCATCTATTGCTGAATGTAAGACTGCAAGGAGGTTTGATGGTATTCATAAACCATATCATGCTTCTTTTGAGATGTCTTTGCCATCAGAAAATAATGTGACTAGTTTGAAAAGATTCACTGACAAATCTCTAGCCTGTTCTTAAAATGTAGTTTATCTCTGTGCTCATATTGATTTTCATATAGAGAACTGAAATTGGAAATATACTTAATACTTGGATTCTGTACCTCTTTAAGAACTATAAATGTCAGTCATAAAAAGTTCTCAAATATTAATTGACACATTCTGAAAATATATTAGCATACATTTAAGTATAGTTTTGAAAATAATTCAGGAAAATTGTGTCTTAAATCTGATTTTTCTATGTTGTATTTTTATGGTGAGACAAATGAATACAAAATGATTTGAAATAAAATTTTAATCTTTCACCTACCTAAAAGGAAGTTTTCAGTCCATTAAAATAACACATAAGGGGAAAAGTTTCAGAGTTGATGTTTTAGATGTACTTTCAGATATATGATAAGTTTATAAAATTAATATTTTCTTTATCTTGGTTGTTTTATTCAGCAGACTAATGAATGATATAATTTAATATGTAAAGCTTTAAATTAAAATAAAGTATTGGTCAACTTATGCCTATGAATATAAAAGTCTTTCAAAATAACATGTGCTGCCCTAACTGGTTTGGCTCAGTGGATAGAGCGTCGGCCTGCGGACTGAAAGGTCCCAGGTTCGATTCTGGTCAAGGGCATGTACCTTGGTTGCGGGCACATCCCAAGTAGGAGGTGTGCAGGAGGCAGCTGATCGATGTTTCTCTCCCATTGATGTTTCTGACTCTCTCTCCCTCTCCCCTCCTCTCTGTAAAAAATCAACAAAATATATTAAAAATGAAAAAATAAATAACATGTGCTTTTGGTTCCCTGTAGATTATCACTCCCCAATGATCACTCTAAGTAGTGAAGAAGTTGTGTCTTAGAGGATTTTTCCCTGTAATACAATATAATCTTATAGAAACTAAATTCATTATTAAAATTGTTTTATTATTTATAATAAACAATTATTAGCTCAAGATAACAATAGATCTAACATCTCCCATTCAGTGTTAGTATAATCTATAGTGCATCTATTAAAACATATTGAATTGTAAATCAACATAAATGATTTAAAGTGGATTAAAAAAGAAGAATTCAAAATTCTTAGGTGTCACAAGTCAAAACAAATCTCTACCTTTTGGAATTTTTAGAAATGTAAATGTGTTATGTCAAATGTTTGTATATTTTCAGAAAACAACTCCAAGACCATGTGGATTCCTGCAACAGAGAGGAATTGACAGGTCTGCTCCAACCACGAAGACAAGAGGAGAAACAGTCCAGAGATGGAACACGCTGACGACGCCTTGCCACGCTATCAGTCAGCAGCTGTGCGATGCAGCAGGTTGCCTAGAACCAAACCAGAGAGGGTCGGACCTGCATTGCCACCATGTGCCCACCATCCAGATATCATTGCTGACATGTACACTTAAGGAACTGTTCGACATTGAAACGGGGACTCAGAACTGTTGGACATTGAAATTGGGACTCAAACATTTTTTGTTATTATATGTTTATTTCTAGTATGCAGAGGCAAGATTTTTTAAAGGAAAGAAATGGGGAAAAAAATAGATACAGAGGCAAAGAAGCATTGAACAGACTGTCAAACTACAGCAGGAAGGCAGGGGAGGTTGGGGGCGGGGGCTGTAAGAGATCAACCGAAGGACTTGTATGCATGCATATAAGCATAACCAATGGATAAAAGACACTGGCGGGGGTGTGGGACAGGTAAAGGCATGTACTGGGGGGAAGGGGAGGCTGGGGGGAGGTCAATGGGGGGAAAAAAAAGGAGACATATGTACTACTATTTGTAATACTTCAAACAATTAAAAAATAAATAAAAAAAGAAAGGGATAATATCATGAATATTTTGAAGTCCCTATGTAATCCTATATAATAAAAGCCTAATATGCAAATTGTTCAAGCATGAGTTTGACTACTCGCTAAGATGTGTGCTGACCACCAGGGGGCGGCACAGAACATGGCAGGCATTGGTGATGCAGCACTGGCAGCGGGAGGCAGTGGAGGCACTGCTGGCCCCGATGGGCCCTGAGGAGAGAGGGGCCTTGGCTGGATGGTGGAGGAAGTGAGCGGGCGGTGCCAGGCCACAGTGGGGTGCCAGGCAGGGCTGCGGGACTATGAGGCTGAGGGCACAAGCTGGAGCCCGATCCCCGCAGGCCACCCTGAGGGACCCCACCCATGCACAAATTTGTACACCAGGCCTCTAGTTAGATATATTAGAACATTTGTAACCTCGAATGGATGGTAGCTATCCAAGGCAACCATCAAGAAAAATAAGTCCAAAACTGCAGTGTGGAGGGAATAAACAAGGCTGTTTATTACTGTCAAATTATAAGTCATTACCTACAGCTTATTCAGGTTGGTGCTTTGCCATCATTGTTCCTTGTGCCTCAGAATAAGGTGACTTTTCTAATTCTTTTAAAAGGTTAATATTAACTTTGTAAGGTTTTCAAGTTTTATTCTCAATTTCTTATCTCTTTCTTACTCCCAAAGTAGTTTAATAAGCATAATCTGAAAGGTATGGAATCATGAAATTGTAACCTTCTTGAACTTTGGATATCAAAGGTGATTTTTACTATCATTAGAAAATCTTTGGGTGCTCTTGCAATCCATTTAATTTAGACCACAATAAAGAAGGGACTCTTTTTTTAAAAAAAAATTTTTAATAATCTATTGACTCTATTCTTAGCTATCACTAACAAAATATGAGTTACCATCAACTCTCCATTTATCTAGTAAAATAACTGTGTAAATAGTTTCTGATCATCTACACAAATATATACTTTTTGGATCATGAATTCTAATTGAAAATGATTTCTGAGCAATACCTTGACTCATCATTTTAAAAGTATACAAAATAGACATTTAAAAGAATGAGACTGTATAATTATAAGTAGTAGCTCCATTTTTTCCCCTCTAATATGTTAGCTTGCATATATTTGTACACCACCTCTACAAAGTAGAATCCACTGTGAAGTATTTTATTTAAAAAGTAATCATGTTTGCTTAGTTGCAAACTTTAAATACTATCCTACGGCTCTTAGAATAAAGACTTAAGTCCTTAACATAGCTACAAAGAACTGAATTATTTGATTTGGTTCAAATTCTTTAGCATTCTCTATCACTCTATACCTTTCCCAATGCACTTGACCAGTGGTTTCTATCAGTTTCTGACCCTCTCATATTCCCATCTACCACAGGGTCTGCATCCATTCTGCATAGGGAAATCACATCCTTTTGCAATCTGTAGAATGGATCAAGAAAATGCTTCAGTAGATTCCAAGAGACTGGTTAGGAGGTTTTGTAATGCTGAATTACAGCAGATGAGGGGGTGAATAGATAGTAAATATCAGGAATATTTAGGATATAATGATGTCAAAACTTGGTAGTAGATGAATATCAGTAGTGATTGAATATTGGTAGTGAAGTGATTATTGGTTTAATAATGATTTTCTATTTTGGCATGGGACCTTTTACTTAGAGGGGAAACCTGGGAGAATAAACAGATTTGGAGAAAAGATCATAATTAATTTGAGACATGATGATTTTTAAGACTTTTAGGCTAATAATCAGTTGTGTGTGAAAGACAGGAGAGATTCTGGTCCAGATATTTAGATTTATTAAAGAATCAGCAAATGATAACTGGAATTATTCTAATAGATGTGATTATTTCATTTGAATACTTCAAATAACAAAAGAAGAAAGGAAGGGAATGGACATTTGATAGATAAGAAAATGAAGAGCTCACAAATGAGATATAGGAGGCTCAAAAGATATGAGGAAAAGTGTTAAAAGTGTAAAAGTCCTGAAAAAATATGAGGCATGTGAGCTAAAGGAAGTGTCTTTCACAAAGCCTAGGTGATAAGGTGAAAAATAAATGTTACTAAGAGGTTAGCTGACTCTAAAATAGAGAACACATGTGTTAGATAATCTAGAAAAATTTTGTGGTGACTTATAGCTGGATCGTGAGTAGTATTGTCATGGCAAAGCTTCCTGTTACCTGGCATGTGCTTGTGTTATACATATAAGTATAATTTTAAAAATATCTAATTGAATATATGTAGTTAAGTAGGTGAAAACTAGGGGAAATCAAAATAAATGTAAAGCAATAAGAAGATAAAGCTGGGGTAATCTTAGTGCACAAAAATTTATGAAAAAAAATACTATTTTGATGACATGGATTATGAATTTGACTCTGAGGTTCCAAAAACAAAACAAAATAAAAAGACCCCAGCTATGATGAACATAAGATATAATGAGCCCATGAGTTAAAAACATAAAACTGGCTCAGGGGTAATATTTGTAAACTAATGGCCCGTTGCACAAAATTCAAGCAAATTAAAAGGGAATTAATTAGAGGAAATATTTTAATATTTCTATTTTTCCTTTCTCTATAATAGAAGTATCAAAGATGAAAAAAAAATAGTAAAATGTATATGAAAATCTCCCTCCTGTCAGAGTCTGGGGTGCATCGCGGGACCCAGAGTTAAGTCCCCCGCCCACCTCCATGGGCCTTGAAATTGCGTGAAACACAGACCCGGCCAGCCCCACCCCCATGAAACCCTGTAGGGTGGGGGGGCGCAGCCTCAGGTCCTCCTTCAAGTACCGCCGGGCAGGTGGCACAGCCTCAGTTTTTCCGTCAAGCTCTTCTGGCTAGGAGGTGTAGCCTCAGGTCCCCCAGCCTGGCCTCAGGTTGCCCAGCCCCAATGCTCTGGTGAAGGTGCTGCCTCAGGTCCCCCATCAAGCCCTGCCAGGCAGGGGGTACAGCCTCTGGTCCCCTGTCAAACCTCGCTGGGCTGCGGGCGCAACCTCAGGTCCCTCGGCCCGGTGTCAGGTCCCCCTGTCCGGGTGCTGGGGTGGGGGGGCGTGGCCTTAGTTCCCCTGGCCTCAGCACTGGGGCAGGGGTGTGGCCTCAGGTCCCCCAGCCCCAGTGCCGGGGTAGGGGCGCAGCCTCAGGTCCCCAGGCCCGGCATCAGGTCCCCTGCCCCAGCACAAGGGCATGAGGGTGAGAGGGCACGAGGGTGTGATGACCATTTGCATATTAGCTCTTTATTATATAGGATAAATAATATATACATCCTATCTAATAAAAGAGTAATATGGAAATTAACCATCACTCTGCTACACCCACAAGGACACCCACAAGCCATGCCCACCAGCCAATCAGGAGTGAGTATGCAAATTAACCCAACCAAGCTGGCTGCGGCCACTGAGAGAGCAGGAGGGAGGCTTGGGTTTCCCTGGCAATGGAGGAATCCAAGCTTTCCGCACACCTTGGCCGGCCCACTCCAGGCTACAAAGTTTCAATTGTAGAAGATAAATAAGTCCCAGATACCAGGGCCTCCACTTGGGTCGCGGGGGGCGTGGCCGGTCTGCAAACCACCACAGACCCCTTGCCCAGGCCACCCCATGCCCCAAGGGAACCCCCACCCTGATCCGGGACACCCTTCAGGGCAAACCAGCTGGCCCCCACCTGTGCACCAGGCCTCTATCCTATCTAATAAAAGAGTAATATGCAAATTGATCATCACTCCAACACACAAGATGGCTGCCCCCATGTGGTCAAAGATGGCCGCCCCCATGTGGACACAAGATGGCTACCACAAGATGGGCAGCAGGGGAGGGCAGTTGGGAGGGACCAGGCCGGCAGAGGAGGGAAGTTTGGGGTGACCGGGCCTGCAGGGGAGGGCAGTTGGGGGCGATCAAGCCTGCAGGGGAGGGCAGTCAGGGGTGACCAGGCCGGAAGAGGAGGGAAGTTGGGGGTGACCGGGCCTGCAGGGGAGGGCAGTTGGGGGGGACCCAGGCCTGCAAGGGAGGGCAGTTGGGAGTGATCAAGCCTGCAGGGGAGGGCAGTCAGGGGTGACCAGGCCGGCAGAGGAGGGAAGTTGGGGGTGACCGGGCCTGCAGGGGAGGGCAGTTGGGGGTGACCAGGCCTGCAGGGGAGGGCAGTTGTGGGCAAACAGGCTGCCAGGGGAGCAGTTAGGCATCTATCAGGCTGGCAGAGGAGTGGTTAGGGGTGATCAGGCTGGCAGGCAGAAGCGGTTAGGGGCAATCAGGAAGGCAGGCAGGCGAGCAGTTGTGAGCCAGCAGTCCTGGATTGTGATAGGGATGTCCGACTGCCCGTTTAGGCCCGATCCCACCAGTCTACAAAATTTCAAGTTTAGGCCCACCAGGATCAGGCCTAAATGGGCAGTCAGACATCCCTCGAGGGTTCCCAGATTGGAGAGGGTGCAGGCTGGGCTGAGGAACACCATGCACCCTGTGCACGAATTTTGTGCACCGGGCCTCTAGTATGTAAATAATATGCTGTTTTAAAGATATATTTATATATTTATATATTTATATGTTATATATAATAAAATACATTTTTAATTAATTATTTTATTTTTGGTTCAGAGACTTCATTTGTTACATCATGATGAACCATGGCAAAAATATTCCTGTTGCTTATACTATCTTTCACTGTTAAACACAAGCTGAAAAGGCAATTTTATAACAATAGGCCAGATATTTTAGTGCAGGTTTGCATTTCTTAGCCTGACTTACCCTAAAGGGAAATTTGAAATATAAAGATAAATGAATGTACCTCCTAGATTGTCAGCTATCTTCTTTAAAATTTTCTGTCTCTCCTGAGACTTTCACCAAAGGTGGGTAACTGAGCTTATAGATTACTTTCTATAGCAAGAATCTGTAGTGTTATGCAAGGTTTCTGATTAGGAGTAAATTCATAAAAATTAGTGGTGTATGGAAAGGGCAGAAAAGCCAGCATATGCCTATGTCTGTGCAAACTAGTTGTTGACTGACCACTCTGACTTTGCTTAGAATTGACCATCTCTGGACAGAATAGTCTCTAGAAATAATTATGAATGATGGAGAGCCCAACAAACTATGTCAGAATTTATGCATATTAATTATAGTCCAGTGTTTTTTCATAGCAGATATTATCAATTGCTTGCCAAGGATACTCAGGTCGTCCAGCCCCATGCAATTTTCTATTAAAGGTGAGCAGATAAATTTCTGAGAAAGTATTGGTCTAAGTCGGTGGTCAGCAAACTTATTAGACAACAGAGCCAAATATCAACAGTACAATGATTGAAATTTCTTTTGAGAGCCAAATTTTTTAAACTTAAACTTACTCTAATGCCACTTCTTCAAAATAGACTTGCCCAGGCCGTGGTATTTTGTGGAAGAGCCAAGAGCCGCATGTGGCTCGTGAGCCGCAGTTTGCTGACCACTGGTCTAAGTCCATAATTTAAGCTGCTTGAGAATTATATCATTAAGTCAATGACTTTTAAGATAACGTTTGTAAAAAAATGTTGATATTATTATTGAGTCATTTATTTGGGGATCCTTTGAGATTTAGCCAGTTACCCAGTAAGTGATTCTCGTATGTAAACTTGAAATTATTGACATCAGCTTGGAGAAATTATTTATTCTTAGTTACAGGCAGGCATGTATTCAATTCATCCAAAATACCTGCGCTGGGGGAGGGCCTGATCAGCAGTGGCCCCAGCTGCTTTAAGGGCCGGGGAGTGAGGCAGGGCTGCACCGGCGACTTGAGGGTGGGCAGCTCCGTGCAATTTCAAATTGCTCGCTGGGTTCCTAGTTTTCAATAAGCAGCTTGTGCATTCAAGATGCTGCATTCATTATTCATTAATTCATTGATTAACTCATTGATTAATTTATTTATTCCATAAATAACTAGGGGGTTTCTTCTTTGTATCAGGAACTGGGCTGGGTGAAGTTCTGGAGATACAGCAGTTAGAAAAAAAAATTACTTGCTCTAATAAATTATGTTTAATAAATAATTTAAGTAGAAGATTCTGGGGTGATTTTTATGAGCTAGGCATTGTGTTAAATGTTTTACGTAAATTACATTATAATTTTCTTAGTAAATCCTTGAATGGACATTATATTTTATGCATGTTTTCTTGTTCAGGATATGGAGATACAGAGAATTTAAGCAAAATTTTCCCAAACTCACATAGAGAGCAAATGTCAGGCCTGGAATTTAAAACTGAATAGTCAGACTCCATAGTGTTCAGATTTTACCAACTGCCATGTCACGATGTGGGGGCAAACTAAATACATTCTGCAACTCTGAAATATTCCCCCAAAGCCTTATTGAAGGAAAATAATGTGCAACAAATTTTAGAATTTGAAATAAATAACTTGAGGTTGTACCGCTGGATCTGATGAGTTTGGGCACTGCAACTTTAAGGATGTCTTTTCATCTTTTTGACTTCTAATTACATTTTCTATTAAAATTTGATAGCAAACTGTCCAAATAAGAGTTTTGGTAGGTATGTGGTCAAATCTTATATGTGGCATTGGGTTTCAAATAAATGTCAATTTAATTTTAATTCAAAAGAAACTGGGTTCTAGTTAGTGTGTCCTTTAGAAAAAGCCATATTAAAATGGGGTCTGTAAGAACTTGGCCCAGAAAGAAACTCAAGACAGACTGATTCATTTGCCTCCCAGCATAACCATTATTGCTTGTCTCATTTTCTGTTCTTATAAGTGTATTTCTAGTATCACATGATCTCACTCATCTAGGGGAAATGGTGAACAACATAAACTGATGCCAAAAACAGACCCAGACACAGGGAAGCATCGATCAGACTGTCAAACCTCAGAGGGAAGGTAGGGGAGGGTGGGGGTAAGGGGGGGAGATCAACCAAAGGACTTGCATGCATGCATATAAGCCTAACCAATGGACACAGACACCAGGGGGGTGGGGGCATGCGTGGGGAGGGGTTTGGGATGGGAATGGGGGGATGAGGACAAATATGTGATACCTTAATCAATAAAGAAATTTAAAAAAAAAAAAAAACATTTGAATAGGGCAAGAAAAAAAAAAGTACTAAAGGAGGAAATTGAAAGCTACCTTAGACAAGCTTCTATTCTTTGCTTAAGGATAGACCTGCAAGTGATGGTTAAAATGTAGTGGCCATTCTGTTACAGATGTCTACGAAACTCAATTCTAATTGAATTACTCTGCAATTCAACTTGGTTCTGATATTTGAAAATTTCTCCTAGGTATATTTCTTTCTTTTTTTTTTTTAATGTTTGGAGCGATTTTCTTGTTAGGGTGATGTAATATCAGTCTTCTATGAAGTTCAGAGATCTATAATATAGCTCAAAGCATTTTTCACTCTACAGAGCCAAATTAAAGATGAAAGGGGACAGAGGGAGAAATGTTCATTGAAATATAAATATTTCATCTTTATTAATTCTTAAAGTAGGTACAAAGAATTTTTAAAAATATGAACTGTGTTATGTAAAAGCTTAGTATTTTTGCTCTAGCTGGTTTGGCTCAGTAGACAGAGCATAGGCCTATAACTGGGGAGTCCCGGGATTGATTACAGTCAAGGGCATATGCCTGGGTTGCAGGCTTGACCCCCAGTGTGGGGCATGCAGGAGGCAGCCAATCAGTGATTCTCTCTCATCATTGATGTTTCTATCTCTCCCTCTCCCTTCCTCTCTGAAATCAATAAAAATATATTTAAAAAATAAAAATAAAACTTGGTATTTCTGACATGAATGTTTTCCCTACATTTGGTGACTTAAGTTTTTTTAAAAAGTTTATTATGGAAAATCTGTCATTTATGTTATGAGTCTTAACTGTGATGAATCAGTTTGGGATATCTTTTTAATTAAGTTAATGCAGTTAGGATTATCTCAGATCAGAAAGCTTTTGTGGAAAGTGTCTTTGAACATTTTCCATTGTGGAAACATACTGAAAATGTTTATAGAAAACAATAAAGCACTAACATACATTCCCAGTGCTCTACTCCTTTATCTTCCTACAATTGCTTCTTCCCTCTTTTTATTACTAAAATTCTATTGAAGGCCTGACAATAACCATAACAAAACACAAATGCTCACCACACTAAACTATAAAACTGATAATCAACATAATCTGAGAAATTGGAATGATGCTCTAATAAAGGCACCTGTTTTAAAAAGAGAGAGGAAAAAAAAAAAAACACAAAAAAATCCACACATTTTTTTTTTTATCTTAGAAGTTGCCCAGAAATCTTTTTTGAAACTACCGACCCGATCCTGAAATGGTATTTTAAACCCCATTTTTCATTGCAGACTCAGAAACCTGGGTTCTGAAGCTCTAGAATATGAACAGCTATTCATTTGTAAGCCAGGTGGAGGGTTGGTGTCCCTCCTGCTTCTGTGGCCATCTGTTCAGAGATACTCCATTCTCAGAAGAGAACTGGGTAGGGCACAGGGGCCATGTAGGGCCTGAATTTAAAGCTTTCCTTTGGAGCTTTCATTCCTAAAAATAGTAGGCTTTACCACAGGTACAAGAGACCAAGCATCCATATCATTTCATGTGCAGAAATGTAGTTTCCATGTAGTATAATATGCTTAGACACTCTTTTCAAACTTTTTGATAATCTCATTATTACAAACTAACTACACACCTTTAGTATATGCATGTTTATTTATGAACCTTCTAGGTACAACTTTACTGCAGCATATTATTTACATTTATTAAAAATATTTTTATTGATTTTAGAGAGGAAAGAAAGGGAGAGAGAAATAGAAACATCAATGATGAAAGAGAATCACTGATCGGCTGCCTCCTGCACGCCCCACACTGGGGACCAAGCCCACAACCTGGGCATATGCCCCAACTGGAAATCAAACTGTGACCTCCTGGTTCATAGGTCGATGCTTAACCACTGAGCAACACCAGCAAGCCTATTATTTATATTTTGAAGCATGTGCAAAGTGTGAGTTCAGGATCTCAATCAACTGTTTACAATATCTATTATATGCTCTAATAGAATAAAATGTCAATACTTTTACTGAGAGAAATATGATTAAATTTATTTTGTAATTTCAAAATATTGATTGGGTGCTTAGTGATACACAGGCTCCCATGTCTGGTTCTATGTTAACTGAATTTAACTACATGGTTTATTATCTGTCATATCTGAAAATGATAGTCCACAAAGGGACATAGATCTAAATGGAAATGGTACTTCAGTGGTGCTACTTAATAAATCAGGTTATTTTTCATTCCTTTCTACTATTATGTAAAGTTTTATGTAAAAATCTGTTTGCAAATCTTATGTAATGATGTCAAGAAGCTTTTCTTACAAAGTAAATGAAACACATTGCATTTTTGTGTTTTTAAAAAGTAAGTTTAAAAACCATGTCAAAACGTCACTGGAAGGACCTTCACTGGATGAGTTTGGACAAATCAGAACCCATTGTTTGCTAAGTATGCTGATGCAACTTTTTATAAATTATACAGTTGCTTCCTTTTTTGGTAATAAATCATTTATAACAGATTATCAAGTATTTGCAAACTCTTCACACATGGGTTTCTTTAAAAAATAAAAAAAATAAAACAGTTACTTTCTCATTTGGGGCAAAAATGTCACTTTTAACTTAAAGACAGATTAGATGAGTGTTTTTATTTGTAAATATATCTTCTAGGAATTAAGAAGTGCTACAAAAAAATGAGGGTCTGCCAAAAGGACATCATAGCCAACTTGAATGAATTAGATGGGCTGAATGTTTCAACACAGTGATAAAAGTTGCAAGCAAGACCCACCGATGAAAGCCAAAATCTGTAGGGAAAAATGAGATACCTGCACAGCCTCAAGGTAAATAATAAAGCACCATTTACCCATTACAAAGAGAAACTAAGTTTATAGTGGAGAAATTTGGCAGATATCACCTTCACTAGGTAATATGAAAACAGACATGAAAAGATGCTCAATCTCACTAATTATCAGAGCAATGCATGTTAAAACCACGATAAGGTTTCACCTTACACCTCTGCGAAAGATTATCATCAATAAATCAACAAACATGGTGGATGGGGAGGAAGGGGAACCCTCCTGCTCTGTTGGTGGGTTTACAAATTGGTATTGACACTATGGAAAACAGTGTAAAGATTCCTCAAAAAGTTGAAAATAGAACTACCTTATAACCCAGAAATTCCACTTCTGAGAATATATTTGAATAAGGCCAAAACACTAATTATAATAGATATACACATCACTATGTTCAGTGCAGCATTCTTACAATAGCCCAGATATAGAAGCAATCCAAGTGTCCATCAATAGCAACTCAATTATAAACAAAATGGTACATCTATACCATGGAATATCACTCAATAATATATATATATAAAAAAAAAATCTTACCATTTGGAACAACATAGATGGATCTATGGTCGGCAAACTGAGGCTCACGAACCACATGCGGCTCGCGAGCCGCAGTTTGCCGCTGTGTTGACTAATGAGTTTGCCAACCACTGGATAGGGGCTTAAATCACAAGGAACAACAACAGCCTGTAATTATTGGAATCGAGAGTCTAGAGGATATCATGCTAGGTGGAGTAAGTCAGACAAAGAAAGACAAATACCATCTCATTTTACTTAAATATGGAATTAAAGAACAAACTGACAAACAAAACAGAAACAGACCCATAGAAAGAGAGAACAAACTGAGGGTTTCCAGACAAGAGAGGGTGGGTGAAATAAGTTATTGTTGAAGAAGGTGAAGGAATTAAAAGCTACAAAATAGTCCCAGCATAGGAAATACAGTCAATAATATTGTAATAACTATGTATGGTGCCAGGTGGGTACTAGAATTATCAGAGGGATCACATTGCAAATTGTATAATTATATAACCTCTATACTGTACACCTGAAACAAATACAAAATAATATTGAATGTTAACTGTATTGGAAAAAACCAAAATATATCTTAGATAGACCAATTCTAATCCATGCCAGAGCTTGGTGGGTACATCTTTGTCTATCTTGGTTTGGGCCAGATACATCTATGTAATATCAAGGTCAAATTAGCATGTAAACTTGAAACAATGTCAGTGTCTTCTGAAGGCAGATAACATAGTCATCTCTGTGCCAGATATTTAAAAACAACTTTTCTTGCTATAAAACCAAATGTGCTTATTATAGATACGCTGGAAAACACAGGACAAATACAGTAAAAAATAAAAATCATCAATAGTCCCACTGTGCGGAGATTACCAATATCTGAAGAGTTGTTTTTGGGTGATCGTGTGTTCGCGCATGCTTGAATATATATGTATGTACATATATTCATCACACTGTTCATAAATTTCTGGTTCCTGCTCTTTTTTAACTATGAAAAATGTAAGAATTTATTTGTGAGTATAAACAAAAACAAAACAAAAGTGAAGAAATCCTTTAGGTAGACTATAGGTAGTTTCTTGTTAACACAGAAAAGAAAGACAAATTTGTTTCATGCATCTTTGTTAAAGAAAAAAATACTTATTTTAGGAGTATTTTATGAACTCTGCTATGGCATAGCTGTGAACTTTGTGCTGTACAAAATATTTTCATGGTCATCCCTACTTTATTTCACAGTACTCTAGAGATTATCACATTTAAAAAGTTTTAATTTTATAAACTTCATTATTGGCAGTGGTAACCTCTAACACTTTGTACCTTTCTCACTTCATCTTTATTCCTGTAATGTCTTGACTACTAATAAATTTCACATTATAATCTTTGCATTGTTGGCCCAGAATAGACCTGTTAATTTCCTCAATGTTTATAATTAAAAGCACACCGTTTTTATCATTACAGTTTTTAAAATCATTAATGAAATAACCTACTGTTGAGAATATATTTCCACTGTTAATCTTTCCTTAAGTGCATACAAAATGTAGTTCTTTGTGAAATCTATAATTTAAATTTATGAACTGAATACCTTAAGCAGAACCATGTTACAAAGCTCTGTACTTTTGTTAAACTGTAGAGCAATCCTCCCACAATGCATCATTTGTACTAATACTTGTTTCTTTTGTCTTTTGTCTGTGTTTTCTATGATTTTTCTAACAGTATATTTCCAAAAAAATACGTCACCATTTGTCAACACATTATTTCTGTGTATTATTTCAGCTTCTATCACAATGGTAGGAAGATCAAGGGTTTACCCAAATACATAACTTTTTTTTGTGTCTTTTGCTAATATGTAAGAGATCGCAAGAGTAGCTTCATCATTTTTTATCAAGTTGAGTATCAAGTTAACTTACAAACTGGTGATTGAATGACACAGCGTGGTCCTTGTGGGCGAGATGGGTAGTTGATAGACCCCAATTACTCCAACAGCTTCCATGGCCATTATCGTCTACCTCCGGCCTTGTTTTATGTTCAGGGAAGGGCCCATCCTAATGATAGTACCAATAACCTTAGAGGCTTGGTCATCTTCTCTTCAGAATACATGGTCATCATTGTTTTCTAATAATGAGGCTGAGGTAAAACTCCTGCTGGGGTAGAAGTGTCAGCTTGGTCATTTCCTGCCCATTTTCCCTTGTTTGTATTATTAATATTTATGTTCACTCAGAAGTTTCTTCCATTGTATTCTGGATGTGCTAACTTCTGGATTTTCCCACATATGGGAAACTCGACTGCATTATTCCTGTTACCGAGACTATGCGATTTCCCCTAGAAAACACTTTCTTTGACAGAATGCTTGCCCACCACCTCTCAATTTTGTGGGGTTTGGTCTTAACAAGGAGATTATACAATCTGTTAATTTATTTGACCATATATTCTCCTCAATGAGTCTTCTTCTTGTTGTTGTTGTTAAACTTCACCCAAGGATATTTTTTCTGTTGATCTTTTTAGAGAGAGTGGAAGGGAGGGGGAGAGACAGAGAGAAACATCAATGTGAGAGAGAAACAGCGATTGGTTGCCTCCCGCACATACCCCAACCAGGTACAGGGATCGAGCCTGCAAACAAGGTATGTGAATTGAACCCGGGATTCTTCAGTCCACAGGCTGATGCTCTATGAACTGAGCCAAACCGAGAGGGCCTCAATGAGCCTTATTGTTAAACCCCACAGGGCAGGAAATTTCCTTTCAGAACACTTATGTCTTTGCATCCCATGCCTGCTTGGAATCTTCCTGATGCTCAGAGAAATTGTGGGAAACAGTGTCAAATCCCACATCAAATATTAACAAATCTTAATTTGTTTCCTACTTTTTAAACAGTAACTATAAATTAATAATAAATTGTGTATTGCCTTTATAATAATAAATTGTAGTATTGCCTTTATTAGTAATAAACTAATAATAAGTTATAGTATTGCCTTTAGAGACTCTAATGGAATATCTTTCATGCTTCCTTTAGTGATTGCACATACTGTATTTGTAGAAAAGTGGTTTAGATTGAGTAATCCAGGAAGGAAGAACGGATAGTCTCTATTTGGCCATAGAAAGAGGACTTTCAAATATGGCTAGAAGTAACCAAGAATTGAATTGAGATCTCATTAAATAGAACTTCAGCAATATTTTTGAGAATTGGTAAACCCAGCTATAGTGTTTACTCTGGGCAGGCACTCCTCCAACCACATTATATGTATTTATTTAGTTAATTCTCACAATTAAAATATGCATAATTTATTTAACTCTTTATACAACTAAGGGGGTGGGGAGATACTACAGATGAGGAAACCATAAAATAGGGTATTGAAAACAAGGCCCAAATCTGTGGCCTGGGTCCAGAGGAGCTCCTATGGGTAGGTACCACTGTTTGGCTGCCTCCATACCATTCATGGAGAGATGAAAAACATAGTAAACTAAACTAAATTTGGATACATTTCTTTCCTATTTAAGGAAGGGAAAACATGTATAACCAATGAAAATATCCTAAAAGTCAAAAAATATTAATGGTGATTATTTATGAAGAGGAGACAATAATTGGAGAACAGGGGAATTGAGCATTTAATTCATTTATTACCTTCTGTTCATTTTAATATTTTAACTGAGGGGCCAAATTCCCCCCCCCCCTCTCTCTCTCTCTCTCGCTATATATATTCGTGCACAGGGGTGGGGGTTCCCTCAGCCCAGCCTGCACCCTCTCCAATCTGTGACCCCTCGAGGGATGTCCTACTGCCCGTTTAAGCCTGATCCTGGTGGGATCGGGCCTAACTGGGCAGTTGGACATCCCTCTCACAATCCAGGACTGCTGGCTCCCAACTGCTCACCTGCCTGCCTGCCTTCCTGATTGCCCCTAACCGCTTCTGCCTGCCAGCAGGCCTGGTCACCCCTAACTGCCCTCCCCTGCAGGCCTGGTCCTCCCAACTGCCCTCCCCTGCAGGCCTGGTCCCTCCCAACTGCCCTCCCTTGCTGGCCATCTTGTGGTGGCCATCTGTGTCCACATGGGGGCAGGATCTTTGACCACATGGGGGCAGCCATCTTGTGTGTTGGAGTGATGGTCAATCTGCATATTATTCTTTTCTTAGATAGGATAGAAGCCTGGTGCACGGGTGTGGGCCAGCTGGTTTTTCCTGAAGGGTGTCCTTGATCAGGGTGGGGGTTCCCTTGGGGTGTGGGGCGGCCTGGGCGAGGGGCCTGTGGTGGTTTGCAGGCTGGCCATGCCCCCTGGTGACCCAAGCGGAGGCCCTGGTATCTGAGGTTTATTTATCTTCTACAATTGAAACTTTGTAGCCTGGAGTGGAGCCAAGCCTTCCACTTGCTCTGAGGCAGCAGCCATTTCTGTTGGGATTTATGTATCTTCTATAATTGAAACTTTGTAGGATTAAGCGGAGGCCTGGGCCGGCCAGGGCTGTAGAAGCTTGGCTTCCTCCATCGCCGCGGGCACCCCTAGCCTCCTGCTCTTTCCAGCTCCATGGCTGCTGCCATTTCTGTTTGGGTTTATGTATCTTCTATCATTGAAACTTTGTAGCCTTGAGTGGAGGCCTGGGCAGGCCAGGGTGTGTGGAAAGCTTGGCTTCCTCCTTTGCTGGGGAAACCCAAGCCTCCCTCCTGCTCTCTGTGGCCATAGCCATCTTGGTTGGGTTTATTTGCATATTACTGATTGGCTGGCGGGCGTGGCTGGTGGGTGTGGCTTGTGGTCGTAGCAGAGTGGTGGTTAATTTGCATATTACTCTTTTATTAGATAGGAGATATATATCCTATATAATAAAAGCATACTATGCTAATTGTCCCCTCAACCAGAAGGTGGTCTGGGAGTTTGAAGAGGGGGCAAGGCCAGCCAGGGGACAGGAGGGAGGCCCCAGTTGGTGGCAGCCAACAGCTGCTAGGAACCCTACCAGTGCACAAATTTCATGCACGGGGGGAGGGGGGGTACCTCAGCTTGGCCTGCAGCCTTTACAATCTGGGACCCCTTGGGGGGTGTCCAACTGCCAGTTTAGGCCCAATCCTGACAGATGGACATCCATCTTGCAATCTGGGACCACTGGCTCCCAACTGCTTGCCTGCCTGCCTGCCTAATTGCCCCTAACCCCTCTGCCTGCCTGCCAGATCACCCCTAACCCCTCTGCCTGCCAGCCTGATCACCCCTACCTTACCCCCCTGCTGACCTGATCGCCCCTAACAGCCTCTGCCTTGTTCCCCAGCCTAAACTGCAGTCTGGCCTCCCTCTGCTGGAGGCAGCCTGGCCAATCAGGGGAAGGCGCCACCCCCATCACACCACTGCTACTGCCACTGGTGGCCACCATGGCTGCCTGAGCCTTGGGCAGCTGCTGTGGCTTTGTCCAGAAGGACGTCTGGATGGTTGTCCAGAAGACTTCTGCCCTAATTAACATATTACCCTTTTATTCGTATAGATACTTGCATATATATACTTTTTTTAAAATTAATTTTAGAGAGGAAGGGAGAGGGAAAGAGAGATAGGAACATCAATGATGAGAGAGAATCATTGATCTGCTGCCTTCATACCCCCTACTGGGCATTGAGCCCACAACCCGGGAATGTGCCCTTGTCCAAAATTGAACCTAAGACCCTTCAGTCCACAGGCCAATGCTCTATCCACTGAGCCAAACCAGCTAGGGCTGAGGGACCACATTCTCTTAATTTTGAGAAAATAAATTTGAAAGAAACAAATAAAGTTTCTAACAAAATATTTACTATAAATCTTTTGTTATTTAACATCATTTTGGAAATGTTAGGTATTTGCTGGTAATATCATTGTTTCTATTGAACCAAAGAAAAGATACTTGAAAAATTAGAATTTATAATTCATCGGCATAAGTAATTATAAATAATTTTCTCTAAATAATTATTTTTTCTATATGTCAATGATAATCAGTTACATATTATGAAGGAAAACTGGCATCCACAATAGCAAAAAAATAATCAAAGGAGGAAACAATTATGAATACATTTAGCAAGAAATCTGTGGGAACTTTTGTAAAGCAGAAGAAAACTTGACTCAGCTAGTACCATACAACAAAGTTGAACATGTGGAGAATCAGCCAAGCATAGGTTTTAACACTATCAAAACCAGTCTACACATTTAGCACCATCCATTTTGTACTTATCTTCTTGCCTTGTTGTTTGTTTCCTGATCTTCCATTGTTTCTTTTGTGTGCCTTTTATGTTTATTAACATAGTTAGTACATATTCAATTGCTTCTGTTTAGTAAAGTTTTATCATTTTTATAGCAAGAGCAACTGGCAGACAGATGGTTTAGGATATTCATTTCATTGAATTATATGTTTCAAGACACCTAAGATATAGGATTATACTCTACTTTATAATACATAATGATACAGAGTGTCATTACTATATTGTTAGAAACTTTTCTTTTGGAAAAAATAGTGATTTGACAAACTGACTAAAATGTCCTTGATGTTTTATAAATAAGGAAAATTTTAAAAGGACACCCATATGAATGAAACTCAGAAAAGCACCCTTATCACTCAGAAAATGCTGCTATTTTATCAATGACTGTTAGAAATACACTTATAATTACACTTATAACTAGAAATGTACCTAGACTAATTGATTAAAGACAGCTCAAAATGGGGGAGGAAGGGTGGAACACCTGAACAGGTACAAATAATTACTTAAAAGAAATAAGCATTTCAGGTAAACTTGTAATTTTATAAAGTGATATCTGAATGTATATAGGCATGAACTGAGTGTATATAGACATGTATTAAAAGAGATCATGAGCCTTCAAATTAAACCCAGGCTGATCCCAGGTACCATTTCTCTATCCTACCTACAAGTGAATTATGTGCCAGAAAGGTTAAAGAGCTCAACATCCACTCCTGGCTGTCGAAGGGCTTATATTCTACTGTGCTGGGCACCAACGGTTAGTCCCAAATTCCTTCCCCTCTCTTCTCTTATTCCTGAGATCTCTGCACCTCAAGAAGCAGTAATCGTCCTAGAGGCCTTTCCAGATAGGACCAAGGTTGCAGGTGTGAGCAGTGGGAAGAAATCCTAAGAATATCTTGATTATGCAAAATGATAGAATCTTCCATTGCAGAGGGTGCTTGAGGATACTGTTTTTTTTGTTTGTTTGTTTTGTTTTTAAATAAATCTTTATTCAGATTATTACAATTATTTCTCCTTTTTCCCCCCATAGCTCCCCTCCACCCAGTTCCCACCCCACCTTCTGCCCTTACCTCCCCGCCACTGTCCTCATCCATAGGTGTATGATTTTTGTCCAGTCACTTCATGAACCCCCCCATACCCCTTTCCCCCTGAGAATTATCAGTCCACTCCCTTTCTATGCCCCTGATTCTATTATATTCACCAGATTATTCTGTTCCTCAGGTTTTTAATTCACTTGATTTTTAGGTTCACTTGTTGATAGATATGTATTTGTTGTTCATAATTTTTATCTTTACTTTTTTCTTCTTCCTCTTCTTTAAGAATACCTTTCAGCATTTCATATAATACTGGTTTGGTGGTGATGAACTCCTTTACCTTTTTCTTATCTGTGAAGCTCTTTATCTGCCCTTCAATTCTGAATGATAGCTTTGCTGGGTAGAGTAATCTTGGTTGTAGGTTCTTGCTATTCATCACATTGAAAATTTCTTGCCACTCCCGTCTGGCCTGCATAGTTTCTGTTGAGAAATCAGCTGACAGTCGTATGGGTGCTCCCTTGTAGGTAATTAACTGTTTTTCTCTTGCTGCTTTTAATATTCTCTCTTTGTCTTTTGCTCTTGGCATTTTAATTATAATGTGTCTTGGTGTGGTCCTCTTTGGATTCCTTTTGTTTGGGGTTCTGTGCGCTTCCTGGCCTTGTAAGTCTATTTCTTTCACCAGGTGGGGGAAGTTTTCGGTCATTATTTCTTCAAATAGGTTTTCAGTATCTTGCTCTCTCTCTTCTTCTGGCACCCCCATAATTCTGATGTTGGTACGCTTGAAGTTGTCCCAGAGTCTTCTTACACTATCTTCAACTTTTTGGATTTTTTTTTTTGCTTTTTGCTTTTTCAGTTGAGTGTTTTTTGCTTCTTTGTGTTTCAATTCTTTGACTTGATTTTTGTGTTCCTCTTGTCTGTTTTTGGGTCTCTGTATAATATTTTTTATTTCGGTCAGTGTATGTTTAATTTCTAGTTGGTCCTTTTTCATATCTTCGAGGGTCTCGTTATATTTATCGGCCTTTTCTAGGATATTCTTAAAAAGCCTTATAACCGTGGTTTTGAATTCTATATCCAGTCGTTTGTTTTCCTCCATTTCTTTCGTTTGTGATCTGATTCTTTGACGCCGCATTTTCACTGCTTCCCTGAGTTGGTAAGGTAGATTTGTGTGCTAGGTTTCCAATATGGCCCAGTGGGTCTGCCTCCCCAGTTAACCTGAGGTAGACACTCTTGGTGCACCCCTTTGTGGACTGTGCGTACAGCCTTGTTGTAATTAAGTCTTGATTGTTGTTGGTATCACTGGGAAGAATTGACCTCCAGGCCAGTTGGCTGTAAGGATCAGCTGTGTCTATGCTAGGAGAAGTTCGGTGCTGGAGACAGCCTTATAGGATTAGACATGCCAAATTGCAATAGCCTCTGTGCTCAGCTTGGATGGGGTGGAGTCTCAGTCTTGGCTTCCTGTCAGCCTTACCCTTGCGCGCATGTGCGCGCCTTCAGACCTCCACCTTCCCTGGCTCCTGAGTCTCTGCCCGAGAGTCCAGACTCCCCCCACAAGAGCGTGGGTCCCCAGGGGCTCGCCTGGAACCGGGGTTCAGTGCAGTCAGAACTGGGGCCCAGTGGAGTCAGGAATCTCCGACTCCCTTCCACTAGGGAAAGCCTCTGGCAACCTCCGCAGCCTTTGTGCGCACTAGCGTGCGCGTGCGCGCTTTCAGTCCTCCGCCTTCCCCGGCTCCGGAGTCTCCGCCCGAGA
The DNA here is from genome assembly GCF_963455305.1 of Plecotus auritus. Classification (NCBI taxonomy): domain Eukaryota; kingdom Metazoa; phylum Chordata; class Mammalia; order Chiroptera; family Vespertilionidae; genus Plecotus; species Plecotus auritus. The sequence goes on from NC_137782.1 coordinate 125,203,467, forward strand.
GTCCAGACTCCCCCCGTAAGAGCATGGGTCCCCAGGGGCTTGCCTGGAACTGGGGTTCAGTGCAGTCAGAACTGGGGTTCAGTGCAGTCGGTGGCTTCCTTCCCCCTTCCGCCAGAGAAAGTCAGCCAGGCTCTCAGCCGCCCTTCCTCTCTGCACGCACAAAGACCCTTTGCCTTACCTCCAATTCTCTGTGAGCTTTTCTCTTTCCTTCTAGTTGTAGAATTTTCACTCAGCCAGCTTTCCTGTGGTTCTGGATGGTGTCCGTTCTGTCTTTTAGTTGTAGTTTTGAAATTGTTGTGCGAGGCAGCAGTTTAGGTGCTTACCTATGCCGCCATCTTGGTTTCTCCTTGAGGATACTGTTTTAATCTGGTTCATTAAATTAAAAGTCCCTGCAGTGTTGTTTCGACACACCTAAGGTAATAGGGGTGATTGATAATAAATTTCCTCTAAACACTGGGTCGCCAGACTTAACTTGAGACTATTAGCCCTTTCCCCTTAAACAGCAAATAAATTGCCTTTGGACTCCATCGCTGTATTTATTGATCTCTACTTTTCTTTTCTCTTTCCCCACCGTATCTCATAGTTTTCCTCATGACAGCAATTCTAACAGTGTGGTGCCCATTTCAGGAAGACTGTGAGGTCAAAACTACCTTCCCAATAATACTGAAATGTCTTTTTCACTCATTATTTCATGAGTGTACTGAGAGTCATCCAGAGGCTAACTGTGGGATAATGAAACCCAGTTACTGCAGAAGCAGGTATGAGAATCCAGAAACCTGAAATTAAAGAAATTTATGAAAATGTAAAACAATGTCACTCTTTTCACAGTTATTGCTTTAAAAGATATAGACATTTTCACTAAAATAGCTTATTTTTGTTAGCATATAATGAATTATAGTGTTATTTGAAAATGGATTTCAATATAAATAATTTAAAAATGTCTGTTTTAATTCCTAATATGGTAAATACCAACATATGTAAGTTATAGAAACAAAAGTTCCTTGGATTTCTCAAGAAATTTAAGAATATTAAAGTGTCATCAGATGAAAAAGTTTGGGGATTACTGCTTTAGGTGGTTATTTTCCACTACTCTTGAGCAATGGGAAAACACATAGAAATGTGGTATAGTCATAGAAGAAAGATGGTAACTAATTAATATGCATTTTAATATATATTTTTATTGATTTTGGAGAGGAAAGAGAGAGAGAGAGAGAGAGAGAGAGAGAGAGAGAGAGAGAGAGAGAGAAACATCAATGATGAGATAAAATCATTGGTTGGCTGCCTTCTGCACTACCCCTACTGGAGATGGAGCCCGCAACCTGGGCATGTGCCCTTGACTGGAATTGAACCTGAGACCTTTCAGTCAATAGGTTGACATTCTACCCACGAAGCCAAACCAGCTAGGACTATTAATAAAACTTTTAATATATGTCTCACCCATTACATTTAGGATCTATGAAGAGTGTCCTCTTGCATTATTTTTTACTACTATATACCCAGCAGTGCCCAGTTTGTGTTACTTTGCTTAAGTTACTTCACATACCTGGATCTTAACACTCTATTATGTAAATTGGTGATAGCCCTGCCAATTTCAAATATTTTTTAATAAACAATAAATAAAATAACAAATATAAATTATCTCATACATGCCTGAGAGATAATAAATGCTCAAAATGGAACTTGTGTGATGAGGTAGAGGTCAGTGAGGACGGTGATAATAAGGAATATAATGGAGAGGTAGTAGTACCAATAGCAGTTATTGTTTTTACTTTCAAATTGAGATGTAACATTCATATGTAACACATCTGATATATATATATATATATATATATATATATATATATATATATACATATATATATATATATCAAAGACCTTTTACATATGTAGTTACCAACCTTGACATCACCAGGTTAAAATACATGTCTATTGTTTTTGTGTTTAATTACAACATTTTGCAAGAGTATCAAATTCTAGAAATTCATTGTAAAATGAATTGTAGTGCTCAATTTGTTAAACTAATGCAATAAAAATGGTAAAAATATGCAATAGAGAACAAGCACATAATTAGATATTATTTGTGCTACTAACCCTTTCAAGTGCATCAGGTCATGATTCAGAAATTAGTTTCGTCCTAACCAGTTGGGTCAGTGGATAGAGCGTCGGCCTGCAGACTCAAGGGTCCCAGGTTTGATTCTGGTCAAGGGCATGTACCTTGGTTGCAGGCACATCCCCAGTAGGGGGTGTGCAAGAGGCAGCTGATCGATATTTCTCTCTCATGGATGTTTCTAACTCTCTCTCCCTCTCCCTTCTTCTCTGTAAAAAGTCAATAAAATATATTAAAAAATAAAAAAGAAGTTAGTTTCATGTTAAAAGTTAGCTTATTTTCTGGCCAGCCTTTGTAAAATTTAATTGTTGCTCTTATATCTTATAGCATTCTTCCCTTAATTTAATAGTTTTCTCTTCTGCACTTAAACTATCGAATGTATCACATACTTGACTTACCCTATTCTAATTGTGTGTCTTCTCCACTAGAAAGAATTTGAGTTGAATGAGGACAGAGTGGTTTATTTATGCTTTTATGATCAGAACCTAGAAGATGATGTGACATAGCAAGTGCCCATTCAGTACTTGCTAATTATGTGTTGAAACAATGCTACATTTAAAATATATGGATAATGCAATTGTTAAATTATAACCACTTTACAATGATAAGCTTGAAAATATGAATACCTTTGAGAATAAGAGAAATAAAAACCAGAGCTGTTTGATGGTTTTCTTTCTGTTTATGTATTTGTTTGTTCTAGATGTTATTTATTCAGTAAATTCAAATCAGGGAAAAGCAATAAGAAAAACATGACAGGGAAGGCATATGACATGATTTATCCCACTTGCTATCTGACCTTACAATGACTGGTGATAAAAGCCAGTTTGGTAATTAATCCATAGGATTTGTCACGTACCCACAAGTATGCTAATATCTTCACCTCTCCAAGCTTCAAGTTATAATATATTTCAACTGACCTTTTGGGAAAAAAATTTTTTTCAACCACAAGTAAATATCTAATGGCAAGAACTTGACAATTTATGGCCAGTACAAATGGAATTTTTGCTAATTTTTTTACAGGCTATGAGAAAGCGCAAAACATACTATGTCAGCAATTTCAAGAAATGAATATAGAGATCAAATAGACAAATTAGTAAAATAGAGCTCCTCTATGAGGCTTTGATACACGATAGGAACTATTCAGCAACAGGGGATGGGGAAAGTCATGGTGAGCAAAAACACATGGGACATATCTTAAAGGGATAGATGCTATTATACAACTCAAACCATTCATTTTCATGTGAGAATGCAGAATCACAGTCATCTTCTCCGACAGTTTTCCCCCATAGTTGACAGAAACCTATACTTTTATATGAAACCTTTACATTTTTAAAAATTAACATTTCATTTAAGTGTAAAAATGTTTGATTAATGATTTATAGAGGGAAGAAATCATGTCCTAAAGCTGAAATGTGGTTAGGCCTCTGATTTTGACTTCTGGCCCTGTGTGTGTGTGTGTTTGTTTGTTTTTTTATCACTGTTTACTCACAAACCCAGGAACACATTAAATGTCCATTTATGTGAGCACAGGGTCAAAACACAGGCACACTATTCTCTACAGTTGGATTACATTATTGACTAATATATTGACAGACTTCAATTACAATTTTAGGGGAGCTTTTTGTTATTTTTTGCTTTTAATTGCTCTTTTAATTTGATAGAGCTTGTAAAATGTTAATTTTTATTGCATCTAGCATTTTTGTCAAGTAGCAAATGATATATTTGCTCTTGAAAGAAAACCTTTAAACAAAAAAAAGGAAATTACTATCTTAATTTGTTCTTTCTGAGGACCAACTTCTATGTCACATTTAAAAAGTAAGTATACTGTATACTTATAATTTTTATCCCATATTTCTTTGTCTGTCTTCATGGAATATCAAGAAAAAAGTAATTATATCTCTTATTTATACATTTAAATCTTGCTTGAAAAACACATATTGACCTCACTCAGTCTATTTGATTCTTTCTCTTTTAATAACAGAGTCAATTTCTCAGCCTCTTAATCATTTTCACTGCTTCTTCCTGGATATTCTCCAAATTATCTGTATCCTTGAATTTGTAGAGCTTTTGAAGGAGCATAATCTATAGAGATAATTAAAGTAAGAATTAAGTATTGCTAAATTGTCTTTTGACAGTGATTGTGAAAGTCTATATTTCATTAAAATGATGTAAAATGCAGTAATTTTTTACTATCCAATACTTGCCCTCCACCTTTAGAGTTACTCTCTATTTTTAATAATTTGATACTTTGGAATAGCTTGAGTTCAGAATACGGACTACATTAGTTGAAAATGATGAGAATAGAGAAGTGATTAAGTGATGGGTGGGGAAAACTCTTTGTTTACAATAATTAGAGAACCCTCATGAGGCAGGGAGAATCATCTCCAGCCACAGGCTGATGCATGTTATTCTTGCTTCTATATCTTCATGTATGGTTATTTGGGCATTTATTATGCACCTGCAGTGATGGAAGACTTATTGCCTCCCACAGCACTCCATTCCATTCTAAGTTAAATGAAAGGATCAGAAAGCTTTTCCTAATTTCTGCCCTAATCTCTCTGTTGGCCAGTAGCACCCAGTGAGTAAGGAGCAGAGTTAGAATTTGAACCCAGGGCTTTACTCTAGAACCCAATGTTCTTTACCACTGAGTGTTTCTGTATTATATGAAAATACCACAGTTCATTAGACATCTTTTCTACATTGCACAACAGACATGACAGAAATCAAATAGCTCACAAAATCTCAGGCAGAGTCCTTATATACTTAAGCTTATAGCAATATTGGGAAATTTTAGGCTTCCCGGCCTAATCTTGCAACTGTATGGTCTCAGCCCACCCATAAGAACCAGAGAACACTTGGGAGGTCATAGGTTAGCAATCTAAAGATAATTTACTGACATATTAAATATATCTAATTAAAAAGAGTACCATTTTTTCATCAACCTTATAAGTTAATCAATTGGTTGGTTAATGAAAACAAAATAAATCAAAACTGTTTTGATTTTTGAAGGTATGAGGACTTACTAATTTTGTGACTTCCTGTCAAAATAATTTGATGTCAGGAGACATAAAATAGGAATATAGTTGAAAGCATAATATTTAACTTGCTCAAATTTATTTTTCTACGTTATGCTACAGGAACAAAAGCATAGAAAACAAAGTATTTTATCAATATACATATTTTGTAGACAACCAATGTTTTTCTTGATCAAAGAAAACCTATAAAAGATGTGTATATTGTCCCTTTACTAATTTACAATGTCATTATTTAATTAAATTGCAGCTTAATATTTGCAATAATTAACAAAATAAATTAATTCCACTCTCTGTAACATTTTGTATAAAACCTGAAGTACAGGTTTTATACAAAATGTTGACTTTAAAATACATTAACTTTTATATTTAAATTATTAATTAAAAGTTTAACTTCAGATGCTATTCAAATGAATGTGTTTGATTAGATTAAAAACTTATTCATTAATAATTTAATTTATTTTTGAATGAGTCAGTATAATTAATCTGGTCCAGTTTAACTCATTTTCTACTTAGTAAATGTTTAAAATAGATTTGTGGTAAAGTATCTTAGAAAAAATCCCACTATATTATTTCCTGGAAAGAAAACAATGTTTAATAAAACTAGCTAAAATTGTACAAAAGCTGGTTTTTGTCTTTGCAGCTTTTATTATACTATGGGTGTCATGCTTTAGGAATAGAATTCAGGCCAGTGTAAAAATATGGTAGGGTATTTTCACTTTTTCTTTTTATCATATGCAACACTTCAGGTATCATCTAAATTATCTATTTAAAAACAATTGAACTAAATTTCTCTCTGTAACTGTTGTAGAACAAACAGTACCTTTTCTTGAAGTTATCTTTTTTGATGACTACCTATTATGCCAATAGACACTTTTTAAATATTTTTAAGTAAATGGACATATTATCATATATTATTTGTATGATAAAAAGCAAATAATAATTTAAGTCAATCACTAATGTAACAGGATACAATCCATAACTTTCTAATATTGGAAATTAAATGACCCTATATAAAGTGTTTGACTTGTCTTTCCTAGTTTGTGTAGGACACAAAAGTCATCCCTCCCTTTCTTGACCTTGATAGGTTCACAGTTACATGAATAAATTACAGGATGTGCCTGGAACTCAGGAAGCAACTCTAGAAGCTAATTTGGTTGGTCCTCTCGCAGCCCAGAGCTCTACGACAGTCAATGATTCAATCACAGACATTAGACCAACAAGCAAGGCAGCTCCTGTTTTGAGGCAGAGAAAAATAAGCTGCCACAAATGCCTCACAACTTTATTATTGCAATTGATCACATTTATGAAGACCTCATAAAGTTGCAAACAGTTATAATACAAAAAGGCAGTTATAACAATGCAAAGTGGTCCATCATCACCTCTTGATGACAACTTTATTACTGCTGTGCACCAATATTGTACGGGGGGATCTAGTAGCTATAAGTTATTTTGAAGTGAAGCAGCACAGCAGGCTGGATCATTACTGTGTAAAATTTATTTTTCATGAGACACAATAATTATATCAAACAGTTACCAAAGTGTCTGGGAACAACAGGAACTATTAAGATACCACAACAGAGACATCTCCTTTATGTGCATTGGGAACGACAATAAACATTACTACCTGGGTAGGAAGACAGGCTCTGCCACTCATCCTTGGATTGCCTACAAGTCACTGTCCAGGTGACTGACTTAAAGATGGGGTTTAATAACATGCATTCTTATGGAACTCAACAGAGCATGAAACTTAAGGGCCTCTAGCCATGGAAGGGAGTTGGCATTCACCAGTATCTAGTTATGAGAGTTGGAAGGAAAAGGGTTTAATATTACCTGCAATCTATTACCTCTTTATTCTTGAACATTTATAGATTTTTATTAAAGCAGGTAATAAGCACAAGAAACAACACTATAATTAAGTTCCTTAGCAACTTTCTTTTAAAAAAATATCTGTTACATCAGTCTTCAGGTTAGTTGGATAATCAGAATGTCACAATGTAAGTTTCAAATATGTTGTCTCTCCTTCAGACTTATGTTCAGAACTCTTCTTAGAAATGATCAAATTCCTGAGATTGTACTGAATTTAACTCGAGTTTCTAATACTCTAGCATCTTCTTTTAATCCTAGAGTTACTTCTCTTTTTAAAAAATACATTTTTATTGATTTCAGAGAGGAAGGGGGGGAGAGAGAGAAAGAGAGAGAGAGAGAGAGAGAAAGAGAGAGAGAGAGAGAGAGAGAGAAATATCAATGATGAGAGAGAATCACTGATCGGCTGCCTCCTGCACACTGCAACTGGGCATGTGCCCTAACCTGGAATTGACCTGTGACCTCCAGGTTCATAGGTCAACACTCAACCATTCTCTTTTTTATTACTCACTAAAAAATATTTATTAAATGCTTTCTCGCCCCCACAGGCCAATGAGTGGCAAAGGCTTTAGATGGTGCTAGCCCTCAAAGGACTTCATTATTCTAGGTTTGTTGCCTTTTATTTGCTCACATTTGAAAAAAAAATTTAGTTTTGAAAGTATTACAGATGTCACTCTTTTTTCTCCAGTAACCCACTCCACTCTTTTCATTAAAATTTTTTTTCTTCCAACAATTTCTCCTCAATCATCCCTTCGCTAGAATCCTAACTGATAAATGTGTTTATATTTTCACACAAGGACTTGGTATTCTACCTGTCAGGTTGAGTGGTTTCTCTTTACATATTCTTTATCCTCATTTCTTAATCTGTAAATAAAAATATATATAAGTACTAATTTGAGTTTCTTAAATTCAATGAGGTAAGACATGTAAATTACTTATCATACTGCCAAGGGCATCGTAAAGAATCAATAATGTAACTTTTTAGATGGAAATTTACTCGTGCTGCCTATTTCTTGCATGATCCCTAATATCAAGAGTTTTTGTTGTTTTGTATTTATTACCACTTTAGTGAGCTATTCCCCATAAACTTTAAATTTAAAGCTAACCTATTATTTCACAATAAGGTATTCTCATAATATCTGATTAAGATTCTGAATATTACTGGCATAAGAATCACATCTTTCTTGGAATCCTAGTACTGATAGATATAATCTATATATCTATGTCTATAGCTTTATCTCTATTTCTATCTATAACTAGATATATAGATATACATTTATTTATAAATTGGATATATATTATATTCATATATAAGTAAATAACCTGGAGACCTATGTAAAATAAAATATTGTATCACAAAAGTAATTTTTGATGGTTCAAATTTTATTAATATTGTAGCTGGAATATTTTCCCCTTGTTTTAAAACATTTCTCAATTAGAAAGCTTTTGAATTTATATATGTCTTATGTAATTTTTTACTTTATCACAATTATTTAACATTTCATATAATTTTTGACTAGAGTTTCTGTTTATCTTTTATAGAAACCAAATATTTCTGCATCTCTATAGTATGGCAAACTCTATTTTAACATTTTCTTTTGAATTATCTTGTGTATTATTTTGTGATAAATTCACTGGACCCTCAAAATAATGACACTTCCCTTCATCTGTTAGTCTTTATTTATCCTAGGCATAACTCTGTTTGTGAAAAGACTTAGATATGGATAATTTCTTTGGTTCAGTTTCTCATCAAATTAATGGCTTGAGATAAAAATGGTGTTTTGTGTTTCTGCATCTAGTCCAATCTTGGCTTATCATAACCAGCATTCACCTGGTGCAGCTTTGTTGAGTGGCCATCTTGTTTGTCTTTCTTGTTTTCCTTTCTTTTTTCCCTTCATTTTATTTTCCATAACTATTTATCCCCCCTTCCACCCTTATACACTCTTCCACCTCCCTGTTCCCGTAACCACTGTTGTCCATGTCTATGAATTCTCTCTCTCTTTTTGTTTTTCTCAAACAAGGCTTATGGAAATGGATGTTTCTCAGGCTGCATTATCAACAAGAATGCTTTCCTGCTCTTTCAACTCTGTTTGCAACCCCCAATCAGAAAGACACATAAATCTCCTTTCTCATGGAGTTTAACCACCAATCACATGAGCCTCAGTATCAGAGAATATGAGCACTATGCCCAAAATTACACAGATAGTTAATAGTAAAACTGGCAATAAAAATCTAGTATAATGCACAGAACAGAGGTTTTGGAAATATAAAACTTATTTTTATATTCCTTCTTTACTATATATTGATCCATAGCTCAAATGATATAGTAATTTCTGTGGCTCAGTTTTTAGAATTAATAATAAGAAAAATAAAAAATATTTTTTTTTTCAAGAAAAGACTGTGGTGTGTGTCATTTGAAACAATGCATATGAAAACCTGCACTGTTAATCTACTGATTCCCAGCACATGCTTATCTGCCTCATCATAATGCTGTCTCCTTTTTCATTTCTTTACATACAACCTTTAAATACTCCCAGTGTTAAATGAATAATCACTATTATTAATACTATTTCAGTCAATACTATTTTACGTATTGCACATATTGATATTTACCTTATGAAATAATGAATAAGACATAGCAGTTGATTGTTTGATACATTTATATATTTTTATTTTGGAAAAGATCCATTTCAGTAAGATAATATCCCAAATATTAGAAACCTCTAATTTCTCTCACTTTGTCATTGAATAAAGATTTCTGTTTGTAACTTTATTTTATATTTTATTTATTTATTTTAAATTGCAATGAGATCCCCTCAAGGATTCTGAGTCTGATTATGTTTTTCTTGCTATTTTTTTCTTTTTACTTCCATCTCCCCTTCACTAATGCAGCCCAAAACTACTGAATTTTTCATGGAACAGATAGTACCATTGTACAGAAGATAATGGCACTCAGATACATCCATCTGCTTGTTAGTTCTGACTACACTGATTACAAATCTACTGAAAGAATATTTACCAAAAAATTATTTTTTCCTGCTTTCTGTGGTATTAAAATGCATATTTGCATAAGGGAACTATAGAGGGACTCATACATTCACGAGCTAAGAAGGGAAAATGCACTGAGAAATTAAGCAATGGTCCCTGGGACTTATGCAAGAATAACAGTTTACTTATTCTCAAAGATGGATTTGAAATCCAGATTGATTTTTATGACTCAATGATTTTGTTCTTCCATCAGCTGAAGAACAAAGGATGGAAAACTGCTTTCCTTTACTATGATAGACAGGGCCTAGGTAGTTCCTCCAAAGGTTGGAAAGTAGAGTCAGTGTTAATATCTGGTATGGCAGTGACTGGAGGAAGCAGGAGAATAAGACTCCTTCCTCTGGCATCTCCCAGGTTCCATGGGTGTTGAAGAGGTAGGAAAGATGAAGAGAAGATCAGAATAGAAGAGACAGAGAGAAGAGAGAGGGAGAGATAGAGAGAAAAGGCAAGGAAATTGTATCCTTCGATCTGTCCTTTCATGGCCAAGAATTTGGTCTCTGTTCCTAGAATGAACGGATAATCATCAATCTGATTCAGACCAGAGGAGTTCACTAAATTTTCCACATCTCATCTCAAAGGCAGGGTTTATTTCTGTCTATATCATGAATTGTTAAAATTTATAAACACTATCTACTTCTGTCCTCTTATTCATAAATGTTGCACTTATTTATTTATTTTGCTATTTTAATTGCCATTCTCATCTTCTGGAGTCAAATGGAAAATTAATTATGTGTGTTGGTATATGTGTAACCATTGTGCTATAAGATGTTGTTTTAGCTGCACTTTTCTTTGTCCTATTCAACAACAGTCTGCTTATAGCTTTATTTTAATTACTTAATCTTGCTATAGTCTGAAATATTTAATCTCAAAAACTATATTTGAAGGAATATACATTTTCATTATTGATTTTACCAAGCAAAAAGTGATTATTTATGAAAAATGTATAACTTGCTCATGTTTGGGAAAAATACAACCTAGACATACAAATCTTGTTCTCCTTTAAATTTGAAGTTGATAATATAAAATGAACTGAGCATTTTCAACTGCACCCTTCTTTAAACTGCCTCATGGAAACATGTTAGTAGACAAAGATTAATTGAAATATAAGATAAACATTATTAAGCTGAATTATATTCTTTAGAATATTCTATGTCTTATTTGGTGGAATAATTAGATAAAAATTTAACTCCGCAATGTTTTTGAGGTACAGCCACTTTTAATCACTGTGACCTATCTGGGGGTGACACTTTCCCTGGAGCCTATAGTTTCTTATGTTTATTTGTTTATTTGACATTTTTATTGCCTAGAAAACAGGTGCACAGATGGACTCTTTTCTTCATCCTTTATTTTTTTACATAAATGAAGGTGACAACTTATTAGAAAAAAAATATTTAACAATAATGCAAATTTATGGTTCCAATCAAGGTGAGAAGCAGGAATATAGACCGAGATTCCTTACTTAAATAATTTTTACCTTTGCCTACTTTTAGCACTAAGGGGGAGCATTTTTGTTTTATTTATTTAATATCTGAGGAATAGAATCACTCTTAGGTTTTGACTAAACAATATATAATTTAATAATGCAATCAATTCCCCTAACACAAAATCCTGGGGATGTGTACAGTCAGGACGTAAGATACTGGTTAATTCCATTACTCCAGGGCTCGGCTCCCTTCACTCTCTGGAGCCCAAGCATCAGGTCAAGGCCTTTTGCTTGTTCAAGTTGGAAGGGGAAAGGTATGCTCTCTGAATTTTCTCAAAACTTCCATCACGCAGGCCTCTTGATATATATTTTTTTGCATTTTTTTTTCTTTTTAGGCCTCTTGATATTTTAAAGCAGGAAGCAGGATGTACAAGGACATAAAGACTTACAAAATACTGGACATGAGTAGAGGCACCAGACCTAGATTGGGTTCCAGGAACCCCTTCCAGAGCAATATCCACAAATGGGTTTACCAAGGGATCTAGAAGGGGGGTATCTAGAAGGGATCTAGCAGCAGAGAACTACTAGAACTATTGACATCTAGGCCATACTGTCATAGCCACTACTGCTGCTGCTTCCCTACTGCCACCACCGATGCTGCTGGAATGCACTTCTGTGAAATCTCCCATGAACTCCACAGCTCTACTGTCCAGGAGCAGTCTCCAAAGCAGCTACTGGTTTAAGATAATCACAAAAAACTTTAGCTTTTGAAAGTTACAGTTTACTTTTATCTTAAAGACTAGTGGCCTGGTGTACAAAATTCGTGCACAGAGGGGGGGGGTGTTCCTCAGTCCGGCCTGCACCCTCTCCAATCTGGGACCCCTCAAAGGATGTCCTACTGCCGGTTACAGGGATCAGGCCTAAACCGGCAGTCGGACATCCCTCTCGCAATCCGGGACTTCTGGCTCCTAACTGCTCACCAGCCTGCCTGCCTGCCTGCCTGATTACCCCTAACCACTCTGCATGCCGGCCTGCTCACCCCCAACTGGCCCCTGCTGTCCTGATCACCTCCAAATGACCCCCACTGATGGCCTGCTCACCCCCAACTGGCCCCCTGCTGGTCTGCTTACCCCCAACGGCCCCGCCCCCCATCAGCCTGATCACCCACAACTGCTGTCCCATCCTGGCCTGATCACCCACAACTGCCCTCACCTCTTGGCCTCTAACTGCCTCTACCTCGGCCCCACCACCATGGCTTTGTCCAGAAGAACCTCTGGAAGGTCTCCTGGAAGGTCTCCCAGTCTAATTAGTATATTAACCTTTTATTAGTATAGATAGAGGCCAGGTGGGGACCAGCTGGTTTGCCCTGTAGGGTGTCCCAGATCAGGGTGGGGATCCCACTGGGGTGCCTGGCCAACCTGGGTGAGGGGCTGATGGCTGTTTGCAGGCAGGCCACACCCCCATGGCCCGATCCCTGTAAACGGGCAGTCAAACATCCCTCGAGGGGTCCCAGATTGGAGAGAGTACAGGCTGGGCTGAGGGACAACCCCCCCTGAATTTTGTGCACTGGGCCTCTAGTAAAATAACATAACAAAGCCCAGGCTGCTTCTTATACTCTACTGTTTTATCTTGGATTCAACTTTATTTTTATAAATATATGTAATGTATAAGTACAATTTACTTGTAGTTTACATATATTATTCAGCATTTGAATTGTTTTCCAAAAGCACTTTAATGAACTTATTCCACTATATTCTGGTCTCTCTTTGTTATTGGAAGCCTGTGATCAGCTTCATATTAACTTTTAGATAAAGTTTCTTGACTTTTTTGTCATTGTTAAGCTTTCTCTGTCTCATTTGGATTTTAGATATTCATTATGTAACATCTCAAATGTTTGTTTTATGTTTGTTGCTCAGAAAATCGTGTACATGGACTTTGAGAATTTATGTTTCTAAACAATTCTGTTGTTGTTTTGCTTATAACTTATCTTTCTTAAGATCTTACCTATACTTTTAAACATTTTATTATGCATTTGTCTAACATTTTTCATATGACCTTAGTTTTCTATAACGCTGGGTTTCATCTTGAGAATATACAGGACTTACTATCAAGGATTGATTCTAGTGTGGAGTATCTTTAACACAGGCCCTTCAAATTTTATTCAAGTAAATAATATTTTAGCTGGCCAGAACTATCCAATGGATTGATGATTCTTTTTTAATACAGAAAAATAAACTAATTGAATGTCTTAACTTTTTCAGTAGGTCTAGTTCAGCTCAATGTTACCAACATTTGAAACAGTCTCTCCTCCTTTGAAAAGCCGAATCTCAAGTTGAAGTGGGTATAATTTATGGCAAAACCCAACAAACATCCTTCTGTGCAGGTGAGAGTCTAATTACAGCTTTACTAACAACAGATGGCATTATTTTAACACAGAGAAATGCTGAGAGAGACACTGATTTTCTCTCAAGAGATGTCCTGAGATGCTTGGCTTTTAAATGAGACCCTTGTGATTGGAATTCATAAACCTGGACAGAAGAGGGACGCATCTACTGCTAAGTGCATAAGACACACTTAATTATAGTCACATTGCTACAGGTTGAATATGCCCCAGGCAAGTAAAAATAAAAAGCAAAAGATCAATACTTTCTTTTTAAAAATCTATCTAATTATCAGCAACTTTTGTCTCAATAGTGGGGACATTCTGGGGTAAAAAAAAATGCAGAAATCAATAAACAATCCATGAATTTGAAAAAAGTAAAAATAGATTTAAATACATTTAATTCTTTCAGTAAGTGCTATTGGCTCTACCTTAAAAATATACCCAGATTCTGGTCCTGTCTTAATTCTCATTGAAATGGAATTTTTGGATTGGAACCTGGATTCTTTGTCCGCAGGAATCGAAGAATGAATCCACGGACAGAAAGTAGTATAGCAAAGGTGGAGATTTATTGAAGAACAAGTACAGACTCCCACATGGGGAGAGGGAAGAGTCCCATAGAATGGACTCCCAAGTAGGGAAGGGGAAAGGGTCCCACTGAGTTCCTTTTCCCTGTGGCTTATTAAGGCTGCAGATCCTGGTGCCTTGATATTCCCTCTGATTGGTCACTATTCCCTTAGACTGGTTACTATAGTACATGTGAGGTACATAGGACATGTGAGGTTCTCCCCCCTCACCCCCCACCCCCGCCTCCTTCCTTATTGTTTCCCTATTCCCTTTGGGATTTCTTCTTCTCCTTCTGGATGAAGGGCTTCCTTCTCTTTATTTTGTAAATATAGACCTTTTGCTGTTCCCAGCTCCCTTATTATATGGAAATGTACTTGTTGCAGCTTTTCAGTTTCCCTATTCCATGGAAATATACCTTCTGCTGCTCTTCAGCTCTGTGCTTCCTCCATGGACCCCTTAATTTCTAAAATTTCCCAAAACCTGTCTTTTTCATCCCCCAAAATTCCTGTTTCACTACCACTATGGCCAGTATCTAGCTACTAATGAGCAGTCCCAGAATGTGAATTTGGGGAGAGATGGGTAGTAGTACACTGTTTTAGAGCTTCTCCATCATATGTGTATGATAGACTCAAGGAAACCCAAGAATCTAGATGAGGTGTCAGTGAATGATGGGTTGGGGGTCAAATCTGGCTTATCACTTATTTTTATAAATGAATTTTTTTTAACACTGTCACACCCATTCATTCATGTATTATCTGTGACAGTTTATATGCTGCAAAGACAGAATTGAGTAGTTGGGATAGATTGTCTAGCCCACAAAGCCTAAAATATTTACTATCTGGTCCTTTATGAAAAAAATGTGCTAACCACTGGCTTCGATTATAGTAAAATGTAGAAAAGTAATTAGGTATTGGTGGAATTGCTTATTATCTTTGTTTTTAATATAATTTGCTTAATTGTAAGTTTATATAATTTAATTTTTAATAACAGCTATGCTTAGCTACCAAAACAGAAATTTCTTGAAAAGTAATAGTTGACTCTCACAGTTGGGACTAGCCAGATCCATCTTTTCAGTACTCATATATTCTTTCTCAATAATATTTTTTATAATCTCAGTATAATTAAAAATTGCTTAGAATATATATATATAAATGTATTAACTTGATTATTTCACAACATATTTCTAATAAAGTATTTCTAGATATCATTTGGTCAGTTAGTCATTGAATATTCTTGGACAACTATTAGGGAAATTAGCAATGAATAAAAGAGGCAGAAGCTAAGGAGGTGGCTTTTGGGCTAAGATGGTTTGATGAGGGGAAGGAGATACAAGAAAAATATAGGAATAGAGTAGTTCAATCACAAATAATGGCAAGTACAAAGGGCCTGAGGCAGGAACAGGTTAAATGCATTTGAATGACAGAAGGAAGGCCATAATGACTCTGGTGTGATATAAATTGGTTGAGAAAGGAGATGAAGCCTGAAGTGGAGGCCTTGCAGGTAATGGGTTTTAAAATGTTTCTTATTATATAATTAAAAGCCAGTGAAAATGTTTTAAACTGGGCTATAACCTAATCTAATTTGCATTTTCATGGCTGTTTGGAAAGGAGCAGTGTGAATGATGTCCAGAAGACTCATTAAGAAGGCTGTTGATGAGAGTCACGAAAAGTAAAACTAAAGCTGTGAACATTCAATATATTTAGATACATTTTAAAAGTCAATTAAAATATTTTACAATGCTTGCCCTATAAATTTGTCAGTGGTCACATTATTGTAATTATTAAACAACTAGAGGCCTGATGCACAAAGATTTGTGCAAGAATAGGCCTTCCTACCCTGGGCTGCCGGCACCACCTTCACTCCGGCCAGAGCTGCCTTCCGCCTCTTGCCTTGTTGCATCAATTTGCATACTCCCTCCTTATTGGCTGTGGGCACTTCCATCTTTGTCATGGAGTTACAGTAAATTTGCATATTCCATCTTTATTTGATAGGATACCTTGTTAGTATTCACTTTTCCTCCAAGTTTCCACCTGAGCATAAGGCACTCTCACCTGCATAGTTAAAATTATATCTTGTCATTGTTTTTGGTTCATGTAAGCGCAACCTCATTTGGACCTGCTTATGTACTTGGCAAATTCTTCCTCCACAGTGTCCCATCTCAGGCCAATTGGAGGCCAAATCTAACAATCTGAATTGTTTATGTGGAATACAAATAAGTAGCTGGTGGTTACATTCCAAAGGAAAATTTCCAGCTGGTCTTTTGAGCTACAGGATAAGAACAGAGAAGGAAATGCTCTCTTTATCTTCTTATGTTGAGATAATTGTGATACTAACTTTTGGAGACAAATCTCATTTGTTACAGGGATAATCAGATGGTGAATATATAGCATACATATTTTTATTTCCCCTATAAGAGAAGTCAGCTTGCAATTATACTTGTCTTGTGGAGTTTAAGAAACTCTAAAGAATAGAGACACTGCTCTGGTTACAGACCCTTGGTTATTTGTTTTAATACTATCGTGCAAAAGCAGGCTTTCAATGTATAAATATTTTCTAACCCTATTTCCCATCGCTCAACTGCAACAACAAAATTCCTTTCTGTGGGTAGTGAACACTTAGCTCAGAGAGTTCCCAGAGGAGTGAATTTTAGTGATTATCCTGCAGGGCCTCAACTGCTCTAGTATCTTCTCTTGTGGACTCTCGCTGATCAATGACCAATATCATGACACAGTATCGATCAAGAGTCAAGTTCAGCATGGTTAAGTGTTGGGGAGACCTAGGTTTGATTTCTGGATCTGTTGCTTTCTAGCTGCTTAATCTCACTGTGCTACCATTTCCTTATATCCCACCTAACAGGTTTGTCAAGTATATTAAATAAAGGTCCCACTTTCCTAGATAAATATCTTTAAACTAGAGGCCCGGTGCACGAAATTCGTGCACGGGGGTGTGTGTCCCTCAGCCCAGCCTGCACCCTCTCCAATCTGGGACCCCTCGAGAGATGTTCAACTGCCCGTTTAGGGTAGTCGGACATCCCTCTCACAATCTAGGACTGCTGGCTCCCAACTGCTCACCCGCCTGCCTTCCTGATTGCCCCTAATTGCTTCTGCTTCTGCCTGCCAGCCTGATCACCCCCTAACCACTCCCCTGCCAGCCATATTGATGCCTAACTGCTCCCCTGCCAGCCTGTTTTTCCCTAACTGCTCTCCCCTGCAGGCCTGGTCACCCCTAACTGCCCTCCCCTGCAGGCCTGGTCACCCCTAACTATCCTCGCCTGCAGGCCTTGTCCCCCCCAACTGCTCTCCCCTGCAGGCCTGGGTCCCCCCCAACTGCCCTCACCTGCAGGCCTTGTCCCCCCCAACTGCTCTCCCCTGCAGGCCTGGGTCCCCCCCAACTGCCCTCCCCTGCAGGCCTGGTCACCCCTAACTGCCCTCCCCTGCAGGCCTGGGTCCCTCCCAACTGCCCTCCCCTGCTGGCCTGATTGCCCACAACTGCCCTCCCTTGCAGACCTGGTCCCTCCCAACTGCCCTCCCCTGCTGGCCATCTTGTGGTGGCCATCTTGTATCCACATGGGGGCAGGATCTTTGACCACATGGGGAAAGCCATCTTGTGTGTTGGAGTGATGGTCAATCTGCATATTACTCTTTTATTAGATAGGATAGAGGCCTGGTGCACAGGTGGGGGCCAGCTGGTTTGCCCTGAAGGGTCTCCCGGATCAGGGTAGGGGTTCCCTTGGGGTGTGGGGCGGCCTGGGCAAGGGGCCTGTGGTGGTTTGCAGGCTGGCCACGCCCCCTGCTGACGCAAGTGGAGGCCCTGGTATCTGAGGTTTATTTATCTTCTACAATTGAAACTTTGTAGCCTGGAGCGGAGCCAAGCCTTCTGCTTGCTCTGTGGCAGCAGCCATTTTTAGGGGGATTTATGTATCTTCTATAATTGAAACTTTGTAGCCTTAAGTGAGGCCTGGGCTGGCCAGGGTGTGGGGAAAGCTTGGCTTCCTCCATTGCCGGGGGCAACCCTAGCCTCCTGCTCTTTCCTGCTCCTTGGCTGCCACCATTTCTGTTTGGGTTTATGTATCTTCTATCATTGAAACTTTGTAGCCCCGAGTGGAGGCCTAGGCCGGCAAGGGCAGGCGGAAGGCTTGGCTTCCTCCATTGATAGGGAAACCCAAGCCTCCCTCCTGTTCTCTGTGGCGGTAGCCATCTCGGTTGGGTTTATTTGCATATTCTCTCCTAATTGGCTAGTGGGCGTGTCTTGTGGGTGTAGCGGAGTGATGGTTAATTTGCATATTACTCTTTTATTAGATAGGATTTGCTTTTAGGTAAAAGACATAACAAAGTCAGATATAGATCCTGTTTAGAAAATATATACTTCCAGCTAAGAAGTATACAGCATTCAGAGACAAAAGGGAATGCAAGAGTTAAAAGATTGGGGAATGGAAAGGAGTTTAGTTTTTTCTGTAATAATGTTTCCTGACTATAATTCCCATTTCAACTATAGTCTACATGTATCCTGATTTTCAATTTCTTTTTTTAACTTAACCCACCAATGGAAATTAAAAATGGAACTCCCATTTGACCCAGTGATCCAACTTCTAGGAATATTTCCTGAGAAATCAGAAACACCAATCAGAAAGGATATATGCACCCCTATGTTCATAGCAGCACAATTTACAATAGGTAAGATTTGGAAGCAGCCTAAGTGCCCATCAGCAGATGAGTGGATTAAAAAACTGTGGTACATCTACACAATGGAATACTACATTGCTGTAAAAAAGAAAAAACTCTTACTATTTGCAACAGCATGGATGGAACCGGAGAGCATTATGCTAAGTGAAATAAGTCAAGCGGAGAAAGAAAAATATCACATGATCTCACTCATATGTGGAATATAATGAAGAACATAAACTGATGAACAAAAATAGATTCAGAGACAGAGAAGCATCAAACAGACCATCAAACTTCAGAGGGAAGGGGGAGAAAAGGGGAAGAGATCAACCAAAGGACTTGTATGCATGTATATAAGCATAACCAATGGACACAGGCAGTGTGGGGGGGGAGGTGAGAGCATGTGCTGAGGGGTTGGAGTGGCTAGGGAGAGATCAATGGGGGAAAAAGGAGACACGTCTAATACTTTAAACAATAAAGAATTTTAAAAAATGAATAAAAATTCCTTGTGGCCTTACTCAGCAGTGAAGATTCTGGGTTCTTCTAGCTCTATTCTTCCTAACAAGATAGCTACTAAACCACAGAGTACTTGAAATGTGGCTAAGCAACTGAATGTCTTAATTTTTTTAAATAGTTCTGTTGAAGTACGATTGATATATAAAGAACTGCACATATTTAATATATAAAATTTGATGAATTTGGACATATGCAAACTAAAGGATTTTGGGGCATGCAAGTCTGTTTTTAGAATTTATTATTGTATGACTACACATTTTAACTAGGGTGTTTATCTTAATAGATTTTATTGATTAAATATTTAATTTTAAAAATTTTTATCAGTGGTAATTTGAATTCAGATGCAGTTTGTTAATTTAATATTTTATTATTGTTATAAAGTTTAACAATTTTACTTGGTCTTTACTTTCTCTTTTTTTTATAACTTCTAATGTTCATGAAAGTTTAATGAGATAATTGGTAAAGATTCAATAGAGAGTAAAATTCAATATACCAGATAAGAAAACAATTTATACTTTGGCCATATTTTATTATATAAGAATTTCTCCTTTTCTTGATACCTTCATTTTGAACTAGAATAAGGATGTTTAGTGAACATTATAAAAATTTTAATACTATTTTTATCTTTTTACATACGTTTATTAAAATCAGAGTTGCAGTCTAATTTAATGCTTAACTTTTTTGGTTTGTTTTGTTAATCCTCATCTGAGGACATTTCCCGTTGATTTGTAAAGAGAATGGAAGGGAGAGGGGAGGGAGAGAGCGAGAGGGCGAGAAAAAGCAAGCCAGCGATATGAGAGTGACATTGCAGGGGATTGAACCTGCAAACCAAGTACATGCCCTTGACTAGGAATCAAACAATGTGACCCTTTGGTCTGTAGGCTGATGTTCTAACCCAGTGGTCGGCAAACTGCGGCTCTGTTGACTAATGAGTTTGCTGAACACTGGATAGGGGCTTAATCACAAGGAACAACAACAACAGCCTGTAATTATTGGAATCGAGAGTCTAGGTCAGTGGTCGGCAAACCCATTAGTTAACAGAGCGGCAAACCGCGGCTCGCAAGCCGCATATGGCTCACGAGCCGCAGTTTGCTGACCACTGCTCTAACCACTTTAGCAACACTGGCTAGGGCTGTTTAGCTATTTTTAAAAATTATTTTTGTTCTCATAAAATTCACAGTGCACTTTTGGGTAAACTATGATATAAGGTCAAATATTGTTTATTTGGATGAAATGTGCATTAGCTAGTCATAATCACCTTCTATAAGCATTAATGTTTAGAGATTACTTGAGGAAAACAACATATTTCTGCTGTAATTACAGAACCAAATGTTTTCATTTATTCATAAATTATGTTCTTGAAGGTCACATGCAACAGATAAAATACAAAGTATAGAGCTTGTAATTTCTTCTCTGAATTATATATTTGTTTGTAATGCAAAAGAAATAAATGTCCCATAAAATATAAATTTGAATACATACAACTAAATGACTTTTTTTTAATACTTTATAATCTACTAGTGGCCTGGTGCACAAATTCTTGCACATTAAAAGAAAATTAATTAGAAGAAATATTTTAATATCACTATTTGCCCTTTCTCTATAATAGAAGTGTCAACCAAATTCACGATCAACAATGACAGATGGAAACACATTCATGTGGTTGGCGCCAGCGAGAGCTTTATATATATGTACAGTAGGTCTGTTCCTACAGTGCAACATAACGCGATTTTCGCTGTAAGTAGGAACCCACCTATATAAGCACCTACGTCACTCACATGGAGCACATACACAGCAGTAATGAAGTGAAACAGTAAAACAAATTAAAAGAAAGATAACAATTCCTGACCTTAACTTGTGGTAAATAAATAATAAAAAACATAAAGCACATATGTACATACATTGAAATGACGGAACTTTCCTTTTTTTTTTTTTTTTAATAAATAAATGGGAGATGGTGATGTAACCATGAAATGACGTACTTCCAAGCTGATGTAACCCAAGGACTTTCTGTATATAGATAAGCTTGCTTAATTAGACCTGCTTTCTGATTTAGCTAAACTTTTTCCCAGCCCAGTGAATCACCCCAACTTCTCTTTCAGGTAATTGTCAGCAGTAAATATCAATATGAAGTAGATTATTATTGTAGATCATGCAGGGAGAACAAAGAGTAAAATATTTAACTGCAGCAGTGTTTGACTATATTTTGCGCAGTGAGAAAACCTGAAGTCATTTCAAGGTCCACCATTTCTTACTTCTTTTCAGTCGGGTCAATTTTCTAAGCTTTCTAAATCTCCATTTTCCAGCTAATGAAAAGAAAATAGGATTCCACCGAGTCTCCTATCTACCTACTCCACGACTTCTGTGAGGATCAAATGAGATGAGGCATGGGAAAACACTTCACAGACATTTGGTTAATGTGTGAAATGTTTGCACGTGGCTGTAAAGCAAGTCGTGTTCCTGGGCTGAAGAAACTGCAAGGAGGCTAGTTGTCCCTAGGAAGAGGAAGCTGGGCGTGGCTACATGATGTCATTACCCAGCACCCACGGTGACTGTTTCAGGGCTGGGCTGGGCTGTGGGCCACATTTTGCACCATGGGGTCTCTGTAGCAATGGCAGCGATTTGGTGGGGTGTCGCCCTGAGATGGTGGCGGGGCCTGTGTCCCACTTGGGAGAAGCTGAGTGTTGCTTTGTGGGTGCCGGGTCCGTGGTGCCATTTTTCTGTAAATAGTCATTGTGTGTCACGGCAGCTCCTGCATTGAGCACCTGCCCCCTGGTGGTCAGTGTGCATCATAGCAACCAGTTGGATGGTCAGACACTTAGCATATTAGCCTTTTATATATATAGATAATCCAATTGTGAAAGTTGAAATATTTTAAAAAGGCGAAGGTCAGCATTCTTGCAGATTTTATTTTAATACTTGCAATTACTTCTAGATATAATGTAATTAACTTCTACCAATTATTTACTAGATTCTCATAAAGATAACTAATAACCTCTTGTTAATTGTTCTTCCTGTTATTTAATATTACCATTATTATTATTTTTATTAAGGTGTTGTTCTTATCTTTATTATTAGAAGAACCATTAAATGGAAGTGAGAGATAAATTGCATGGTATGATGTAGGGTTAGAACTAAGAAATCTTGGTTTGTAGAATTTACAGAAGAGGATATTAAAGAAGAGTGGATAAAAATGTTGAATTTCATATAACCATAACAAAAAATAAACCCTAGAAAGTCCCCCACTTTATCTAAGACTTTGATTTTGATCACTGATCTCCCTGAATCTAGGACTGGTCACAACTTTACGAAAAATATTTTCCAATTGATTTTTAGAAAGAAAGGAAGGGAGCCATTATCAGTGGATAGAGCGTCAGCCTGCGGACTGAAAGGTCCCAGGTTCGATTCCGGTCAAGGGCACGTACCTTGGTTGCGGGCACATCCCCAGTAGGAGGTGTGCAGGAGGCAGCTGATCGATGTTTCTCTCTCATCGATGTTTCTAACTCTCTATCCCTCTCCTTTCCTCTCTGTAAAATATCAATAAAATATATTTAAAAAAAAAAGAAAGAAAGGAAGGGAGAGGGAGAAAGAGAAAGAAAAATAATGTGAAATCTCAACAACAATTGACTGCCTCCTGCATGCCCGAGCCCACAACCCAGTTAGGTGCCCCAATCAGGAATCCAACGGGCAGTCCTTCAGTTCATGAGACAATGCCCAATCAACTGAGCCACATTGGCCAGGGCTGGTCACAATTTTAATTCTGCCATGAGAATAATCTTTCAAAATACAAATTAGGTTCTATTAAACCTCCCACCTCAAATTAAAGCCTCCAATAATCCTTTATCTCTTCTAGGCCAATGTTCAAAATCCTTGGTGTTACATATAAGGATGCCCTTCACCTGCTCATCTCTCAAACCTATTCATGAACACTTCCAAGTTATATTTTCCCTCCATTTCCATCAGAAGTGTTTACAACTCCATATTTTCAATATGTGACTTTTCATTTCAACATTTCCTCCCCATTTCTATTCTGCCTTAAAAAAAAATGTATCCTTCAGACCATGCTTGAAAGGATCTTCACCTGAAAAGCAGTCCCTGATATCATCAGGCCCTTGCAGAGTTAATCCCACTGCTTTATTCTTCCTCCTGCTGCCTTCTACCCTCATCCTTTTAATTACACTGTATTTATCATTCTTTGGTTATATTTGTCTCTCATAATAGACTATAAACTCTTTGAGAGCAGGAACTGTGACTTATTAATCTTTGTATCTACAACACTTAGCACGGTGCCTGGCATGCAGTCAGCATCTGATAAATGTTGGTTGAATGAATAAAAAAAATAAGAAAGTAACTGCTCTTAAAGACCTTGGGTAAATAAAATGACTTTGGAAGTAATGCAAGTTTTATGAATAGCATACACAATTTGGTCTTCAATGTTCCTTTGCCACAAAATTTGATTTAATGTCAAGTGAGGAAAGTAGCTGTGGTGGCTTATTTCATTGACTAAGCATTTTGTGGGCCAAAAGAAAGCAGATGTGGCCATTTAGGAGGGGATTTATCTTACAAAGGGCATTAGGGCTATAGAGAAAAGGCTATGAAATCACTCTTTTCAAAGAACACAGAAATGAATTGACAAGGAGTTTAGTAAGTGGCAATTTTGTAGCTGGCTGTGTTCCTCTAGTTTGTCATTGTCATTGGAGAGGTTGCCAAACCATAGCTCCAGCACAGGATGAAATTCAATATAATTTGGTTAACTAAAGATATTCAATATTCACAAATGCATAGAGACACTTATTATAGCTATATCCCAATTAAAACAGCAGGTTGCTTAACATGCTTTTATTAGTTGTTCTAGTAATAAAATTTACAACACTGCATATGTTAAACTACTCTCAAAAATAGGAAAGTCCTTCCTTTATTTACTCTAACAATTTCATCAACAAAAATTTAGAGAAGAAAAGTAGTATACACAAAATTATAAAAATAATATTGATATTATAAAACCAAATGTTAACTAAGTGAAGACATAATATAGAAATAGAGAGACATGGATAAAGAGTAAAGAGTTTTTGAGTCTGGTCTCTTTCCCTCTTTTTATCATTCTTAGGAAGTACTCCAAGTAATATTGGTAACTAGAATCAATGAAAAACTACAAAGGCTGAATGACTTGGATTATCAAATTGTCCATTTTTTCCTCTTGGTTAAAGCTTTTGTGATGGAGATGAAATTCCAGAAAAATGCATTTTTCTTCTTCTCATGAATAAGTTCAGGTAAAATAATCTTGCATTTTCTTGGGACTCCTTGCTGCCTCTTTGCCAGGAAGGGTGAGGAATAACAATTCAACCCATCCTTATGATAAATTGCAATGTGGGAAGATAATTTACTGAAATATTAATGTGTATGTATTTTTCTCTTACAGTTCTCTTCCCTTTCTATCAAGAAGATAGATGAACCCTTTTGGCATCCTTGCCTGTAGAGTGGGTGGGGCTGACAGGGCACAGGGATCATGCTTATGAGGGGAAGGAAATAGACAGAAACAGAAATGTAATAGTTGGCTATTTCTGAAACTGGGTGGGAACTGCAATCTTCAAATTCTGTGAGCAAAGAGGCCTATATGCCAGATCCAGGACTCTGGTGAGGAGGCAAGGACTTGGAAGTGCAAATAAGTTTTGTGATACATCCCTGAGCAGGGTCACAATTTTTGGCTCAAGCTCATTATGGAAGGGGCACAACTCCTTAACCAAGAAAGATACGTTGACAATGCCATCGTAGGCAAGGAAGTTATGAGTAGCAACTGTGGCATAAACATAATGTCTTACCCATTGTTCTAATAGGCTAAAGTGTTAGTGTCAGATTTATTTGATTTGAGTAACATTTCCAACAAGTTTGTGGAGTGAGTTCATCCCTGCTAAATAAATTAAATAAGACTATTTATGAATGAGATGGAGGGATACTGGATAGTAAGGAGACATGTTTGAAACACCAGGGAGTCCTGGAACGTTTGGAATGTGTGGGGGTAAGAGAAAGTTAAATCCTTCTATTGATGCTGATGAAGATGGCAGGATAATAAAGAAACTTTTGGTTCAGGTCATTCTCCTTCTTCATTACCAGATCTTTCTATTTTTTTTTCTAAACATTGTTGCATTTGTTCTCTCTGATTTTGAAGCCTCTTAAGTCCCTGGATTCAGCGCATCTCTCTCCAACATGTTACCCTGTGTTAGATCAAATGACCTTGTAAATAATTTAGAAATGTGTTAGGCTGATACCCCCCAGACACCCCACAAAGGCCTCCTGTTGTAGGATTGTCCTTAGGAGGCTTGTGCCTTTTTCCCTAGCCCAGGACTTTGGAATATTACTGGGCAAAATTTCTACTTTGCCCAAGGACTGATGGTGGACATAGAAATATCTATAAACACATTAAGTATATAAAAATCACAAATCTGTACATAGGAATGTACCTGTGATTGCCACACATCAACACATCATAATATATACATATTAATAAATGATATGTGTTTATATTACTACTAGAGGCCCGACACATGAAAATCGTGCAAGAGTAGGCCTTCTTTCAACAGCTGCCGGCACCGGCTTCCCTCTGGCACCTGGGACCCGGGCTTCCCTCGCAGCCCCAGCTTCGTCCAGAAGGTCATCCAGAAGAACATCTGGAAGGACATCCAGTCTAATTAGCATATTATGCTTTTATCATTATAGATAATTAGTTGTGATTTGTTCATGTAACTTTTTTTAATGATTCCTGATACATGAAAGTGGTATAAAAATATCAAATTTTAGGATAAAATGTAGCTTATCAACAGTGATAGATTTTGATAAGACCAAATTATTTATTTACTTACTTTTATTCTGGCTGTGTACATCTGGAGCACTAGACCTTAGGACTAAAATAGTCAATGAGAATTCATTTTGTTCTGGCAGCAAAATCTTCTAAATGCCTCAGGAGTGACTTTTTCTTTTAGAGAATGACACAACTTTATAGTGACAATAATTAAGTTCACATTTGGTGAAGCTAGCTACTGTTGTATTTAACATATAGTGGTGCATAAATTATTATGTTCTAGGTGCTGATCTCCATGCTGGGGCTTCAGTGGTTAAAGTTACATATCCTTCTGGCATGGTGTTCAAAGTTTAACAAGAACTATAAATGTAACTATCATCATAAATTTAATCATAATTATAAATATATGGCAATTAGAACTGTGACTTTAATTGTGGCTATAAATATACCTATAATTATACCATTTACTATTTAAAGTTATTTACAACTTCCAATAAAGAATATACAGAAGATTTGGTGTCTGTTATTCCTCACAATAATTAGAGATAATCCTTAGTAAGTGGAGAGGGGAACATTTTATTAAAAAAATATTCTTTTGGAAAGGGGTTATTCTTCCAAAGATGGGAAGTCCTCTTATACATTTTTCAACACTTTGTTTCACATATCTGTTCTGAGACATTAGGTTCTTACTTCAGAGCCCTCATTGCCAAGCATAGGTTACTTTTAGGCCTTGCTTGTTTAACTTTAAGTGTAACTCCATGAGCTGCTATGTAATGATCTCAATCAGAATATTTTATATCTAAGGTCTTTGTGGTAATAACATTGTTCGTTCAATGGGTTTAGTGTTACTATTTTCTGTATGATGGATGTGCTTGAGAAGAACCATCTCCTGCATAAATCAGAACTGAAAACTATGTTGTTGAATAGCAGAGAGATACTACCTGTGTAGCACTGATAAAAGACATCTAATAGTATCAACTTGGATGTTATACTTTAATAATGCCTTTATTCTAAATATTAATGAAGTTCACATATACCATATGTCTTTATTTTAGTCCCCCTAGACACAATTTGATGTAGTTATGACCTCTGATAAAGATGACAGACTTCAGGTAAATAAATAAAACATTTATTATGCATGTATGTTCATGTAGGTTGAAAGTCAAAGCTTGATTACCACAGTGTAAATATTGGAAGATGTATTTGCTTCCAAGATAAAAACACCAAATAAAAGGGGAACTAGATATATGTAACAATTGAAAGTCCAGAGTTGACAATAATGAAAGTTAAAAAGAAAAAAGTAATTTTAATAATGATTTACAGATTACAAGATGCTTTTATATAACACCCTACTTAATGCAAAAAGCAAGAAAGTACATGAAAAATGGCAAGAGAAACTTACAGAGGAACAAACAAGATGGCCACATTGGGTAGAGGGAAGAATAAGACACAAAGGCAGGAAATAAAAATTGTGACATGGCAGCAATGAATACCACAATTTACATAGGATTTTATAGGATGTGTGAATACTAGTATTCTGCCAGTAAAAGAGATAAACAGTAAAATATGTCAGAAATACTGGAGTGGGAAAAAGTAGGTTTATAGTGGTGAGTAAGCAAAAGTTTATTCTTGTATTATTATATAATATTTTTCCATATGAACAACTAAACTTATATTTGCCCACTCCTGTATTTAGCTCTGATTATTTATAGTCATGAATGACTGACTAAAGAATTTGGTTGTTACTCTCTTGGTAAATGATTTTCAAAGTTTTCTTTTCTTTTTGATAGTTACAAAAGCCTATTTCAAAAGAAAGTTTATGCAGAACCACAAATTATCAGAGAGGAGAGAAGGAGGGAGAAAAAGAGAGTGGGAGGAGAAGGAAAGAGAGAGAGGCGGGGGGTGGGGGTGACTGGTTACAGCAGAATTAAGGTATAGAGTCCTGGCTCCTTAGACTTTGCAAAATGGCCCTAAATCACGCTATGGAACTCTACAACTTTATAAAACTCAGTTTAAAAATCACTATTCTATGTCATTAGAAGCTATTAATTTTTGCATGGAGGCATGTGTGAAGGAAATTGACTGGAATTAGTAAAATTAAAATGTATATTTTCTAGGGCCAGAAATGAAAGGAGAAATTCCCAGTGGATTTCAAAGCTTTCTTCCCATGAGATTATTGTACCTGCTCCTCAGGGCTGACCTCCAGGGAGCACCACTTCTCTGACAGCTGCTACTAGTATTTATAGACACAGCAATGGCACAAGCTCATTTTTTCCAACTTAACACTCAATTTTACTCAGTATAAGAATATAGTATAAGAAAAGTGAACACAAAGAATCCTTAAAAATCTATATGTTTTGGTTTATAAGATTGCTCTAATTCTCTTCAGGTTGTGTTTTATTACAAGGGCCTTCTCCTTGTCTACTTCCATGTAATGCCTTACATTTTTCCACCACACAAAAGGGCACCCGTGGTCCAGTTGCCTCCCTCAAAGGACAGAGAACTCCAAGAGACAGTGAGAGCTCCAGAGGATCAGGAAGTGCTACTTGACTGCATATTGCCCACCTTCTCAGTTTCCTTTTCCATCTTCTCTGAGACATTAGTATTAATAATTTTACATCTGCAGGAAACTGAAGCTTTTAATATTAGTTATTAATGGGCTCATCTTACAGAGCCCTCACAGACCAACCATCATCTTAACATTCACAAAATTTATTCACCATATCAAGTACACAGAAATTGGGTCTTATTATATAGAGGCAGCAGAATCCAAGGAAAGATTACTCCAGGAAAAAGGCCAGAGTCTACAGAGATAAGAGTTGCTATAGCAGGCATTGTTGGAAAAGCATGAAGCGAGTTATATATCCAATGGACAGATTTAGTGATGAGTGAGACATGGGTAGTGAGGATGAAAGAGATAAACAGATGGATCAGAGACTGCCAACCTTGATATCTGGAAGAAAAGTGATTTTACTTTCACAAATAAGAAAATCAGGAGGGGGAGAAAGTTTGTGCATATGGCAAGTTTCATTTTAAATACGTTGATGATTGAAGGTATTGATGAGAAGTCAAATAAAAAATTTCTTTTAAAAAATAATAAATATAGGATTAGCTATAGGATTGGAGATTTAATTCCCTGAGGACTTCATTTCAGAGAAGACATTGAATGACCTCTATCTGAATCCTCTAAATAAGAACTCCATGACTTATGGTTTCAATCAGTGTATATTGCCTAATTCATAATTTTCATATCTACTTTTCTTACTAAAACATTCAAGTCATAACTTTGAACATAGAACAAATGAGTTTTAATTTAGTGCTTGGAAAGAACAAGGAGCATTGACCATCAAATTCTATCTAAAAAAAGCTATAAGAGCTGAGCAATTGCATGCGTTAGAGATCCAATAGAAAATTGATTTCTGACTTGGTGAGGTGAAGTGCACATTTTTGTGGAAAACTTAGCAGCAGAGTGGTGCAAAGGCTTTACTCACACTCCCAGCACTTTAGCATCCAGCAACATCAAACAGAACATTTTTAGGAATTTACTAGATCCTTGACAATTCATTTCCCCAATTAACCAGGTGTGTCTTCTCTTCTCTATTTATAGATGCAGGGCTCTTAACTTAGGAACTAGATCTTGGAAATGGTAAAGAACAAGTAATCCCTGACTTAGAAGGGTTTTGTATGGGCATCCAGCTCCATTCATATCCTGGCACTTTGTGATTTTTAGATAGATTTCTGGCCCATGCTTTGACAAAAACCTGAACACAGTAACTGGTTATTCATCTCTTGCTTAACTGTTAGATTACTGATTTCTGTAATTGCCTTTGACATGTTGAATTCTTATAACAGTGACCCCTTGATGTTACCTTCTTCAAAATTTTGAGAAAATGAAGTTAAATAAAATTAGAGATTTTATTACTATTTTAGCATCCTATATAATAAAGAGGTAATATGCAAATTGACCCTCATGCCCTCGCACAAGATGGCCACCCCCATGTGGTCAAAGATGGCCGCCACAAGATGGCCATCAGGGGAGGGTAGTTGTAGGCAATCAGGCCTGAAGGGGAGGGCAGTTAGGGGCGACCAGGCCTGTAGGAGAGAACAGTTGGGGGAGACCAGGCCTGCAGGCAAGGGCAGTTAGGGGTGACCAGGTCGGCAGAGGAGGGCAGTTGGGGGCAATCAGGCTGGCAGGGGAGCAGTTAGGTGTTGATCAGGCTGGCAGGGGAGTGGTTAGGGGGTGATCAGGTTGGCAAGCAGAAGCAGTTAGGGGCAATAAGGCAGGCAGGCAGGCGAGTAGTGGGGAGCCAGCAGTTCCGGATTGTGAGAGAGATGTCTGACTGCCAGTCGAACATCCCACAAGGGGTTCCAGATTGGAGAGGGTGCCGGCTTGGCTGAGGGACACCACCACCCCCAGTGCACGAATTTTGTGCACTGGGCCTCTAATATATATATATTCTGAACCCTTTACAACTGGACCAGGCTTTGTCTTCACTTTGAGAAAGGTCTTAGAAATGCTTGGATCTATTCTGAAGCAGTACCTCTCAAATTTCTGTGGTGAGGGATCAGTTTGTATTTATTTCCCAATCTCTGGCAGATTAGTACCTTTACAAAATTCTCTGTACAACAAGTCCACTGCTCACATGCTTAAATGACATAGTAAGGTCAGGTGGATATATACATTTCTAATAATCATTCTGTCTCATAGTTACTTCATTGCGGACCAGTAACAAACATTTTTAAGACTTTAACTGTTCATGGTTCAACATTTGAGTCACACTGCATTTAGAATATGTGCAAATGCATTGACATTCCATCAATCTTGGGAGTGATTTATTTAAGATTCCTCAATGCTATGAAGATTGACCGTATGATTAAGTGTCATTCTTTAGTCATTTCATTTCTCTCTGTAACCCTAATCTCTAGTATATTGAATAACATAAGATAATAAACAATAATTATACCTCACACTATTTACTGAGTGCTACTATGCATCAAGGACCAAGATAAGCAATTTAGAGACATTATTGCACTTAATCCTCACATCAACCTTATGAGGTAAGTAATTTATAGAAGAGGACTTTAGGTGCAGCAAGGTTAATTAACTTTTCAAAGTCATACAACTTCACTAATATGTGGTAAAAACCAGCCAAAACATCTGCATTCCACAAAATAAAAACTAATTAGATTACAACCTTAACTGTTTTCCAGCCCTGAGATTGTACTCTGGGTATTATGTTGAATTCAGAGTTCCCAGTTCTCCAGTAACAAGTTATTATAGACACAAATTCCAACCTCTAGGTCATCATGCCATGGCCCTCTACAGACTGATTATAGGTGACAGGCTGTGATGGACTCCACAACCCAACCAAATGCACAGGGCAGCAGAAGATGCAAGGGTCGCTTGTGTACATATCAGTCATGAACAATCATGGCGCAGGGGAGAAAATAAAATAAGATTAATCTCACTTAGAACTGTATCATTTCCTGTAGGTTGACAGAAGCAGTTATGAAGTATTTTGTGGTAGTCTTGAATCCTGGCCATGTATTCTCACCTCCCTAAAATGTGCTGAATACAATTTCTCCTTTAATAGTTGATAAAGGGTGAGATCCTTAATTTGGTGAACTTCCCATAACAGGAAGTATTCAATATAGTGAGAGAGAGACTTTTCTGCCTCACACATCTCTAATTATGGAATAAAACTCAGCGGCAGTCTGGACCCCTATGGTAAATAACAAAGTTTTAGCAGTAAAACGGAAATGCTGAAAACATTTCACTCCCTAACTCCTGTCAGGGAACACTGGGAGGATATTCACAACTAACTTAAAATGTGCATATTTGCCAAGGTCGATCTTATCGTGCCTATATTTGCATAGATTCCCAGAATCACATCTTAAACTTGGTGACACTAGTTGTCTGGTTTTCTGGAGACATCTCATAAAAACAAAGCATTAAGAAGCAGCCATGTGCTCAGGTGATTCTACCTGTTACTTCTGTGTTTGTTTAGGGTTTGACAGGGCATTTTCAAATGTAAGATTCATCCTGTCAACTGTGTGTATTTTAAATAGGTTCCAGGTAGAGATCCTCTTATATATATTATTGTTGTTGGCAGGCTCACAGCTCACAACAGATGTGGGTGGTAGGTGCCATGCTGACATGCCATCAGTCTGTGAAACGGGGTGCAAGAACAAAGCATCCATCATTAGGACATGTGGTCAGTAGTTAGCAATCATGAAAAGAGATTTTGTATTTTGTTGTTTCTTTCTGGTGTGTGAGTGAATGGGAGGGTGATGATGTGTATGCAGTGGCCACTTATTCTCATCAAAATCCAGTTGCCAGGACATGGGGCAGGAGTGGAGGCAGATAAGCTAATGTGTGCAATTGCATGTGCATTTATTATTATGTACATTAATATGCACTCCTGTCTTCCTTTTACTGCCAAAGCTCTCCTAATCCGCCTCTGTGCCCATATTTTTATGTGTGGCATCCTTTCTGATGTGGGGCAGCACAGTTACATTTAGATTTCCAACTACCTTTCACAAAATGCAAATGATCTTTAAAAAGACCTCAACATAATAATGTGTGTATATATACATATGCACATATTTTACAACACAACTTGAAAAAACTTGTGATCCTACTTTGGTTATTTAAAAATATGTCCACAGATTTTTGATAACTTTTTTCTTCAAAACATGGACCATATTTTCCTTCCCCTTAAATGTAGGCTGTTTAGTAACTCAGTCTTGACAAACAATATGGCAGGAGAGAGAATGTGTAATGTCCAATATTAAGACATTATATCTTTCTCTTCATTTTCTTTCTGAGATTAGCTACCAGCTGCTGTGTATTGAGGACATGCAAGCAACCCAATGGAGAGGAATATGCCGTGCCAGCATGGCCAAGGGTGAACCTGAGGAGGGGCAGTGAAGGATTAAAGAAGACAGACAAGAGAATACAGCTGGGGCTCAGTGGATCTCCCATGCCTGGATAAGGACACAGAGAGACCCAGCCTGCAAGTCGAGGCTTTATTTTATAGTCAGATCACACAAAGCAAAACAATGGTAGTGGTCAACATGTTTACAATGTTCTTGTGAGTTTCACCTGTTTTGGCAGCACTTGCTGCACCTCCCACAGCCCATTAACTACCTAGGAAGGAACTAGAGAGGACTATAAGGTTAAGCTTAATTATGCTAAGAGGGCTCTGCCCTCCAAGCTGGGACTTGTTTGTAGCCCTGCCACAGGTCAATCCAAGGCTTGACCCTATAGCCGCTCCCTACAGAGGAACACCCAACAAGAGCCCTGTATGGTAAGGGACTGAGGCCTCAAGCTAACAGCCATGTGGGTTTCTATCTTGGAAGCAAACGCTCCACATTTGTCAAACCTTAAAATGGTAGTAGCCCTGCCCAACCATGAGCGATCCTGACTTTGAATCACCTAGCTAGGCCCCTCTTAGATTCTTAACTTTCAGAACATGTGTGAGAAAAATAAATGTTTATTGTTTTAAGCTGAGGTAATCGATTCTGAGGTCACTTGTCTTACAGCAATAGATAATTAGTATGCCCATACTTCCCTATATAATTTGGCTGGACAGTGCCTGAGTCTATTTCATCTGAAGTGGCTAAGCCATTACAAAGCATTTGACAAAAACAAGAGAGATGAAGGGTGATGGCAATGCCACCTGACACTAAAACTTGCCCTGACACATGCCATAGGTTCTGCCTGCAGTGACAATTTATTTTTGTAATTTATTGTGCACTTAGTAGTATTTGATGTATCTGTGGAAATACTAGGAAACTTGTCATTTTTTCATTTAGCTATTGTGCCTTGAACATCTACATAGCAGAGTATATACTAGATGCTGTTGATGCAAAACAAACATAACTGAGCCCCTGCTTAGGAAGATTCTTTAGATAAAGTATATAAATCTAGCCACAGTATTTCTCTTTGAAAAATGCAAAATACATTTACTATGGAATGTACAAGGGCACCTTAAGTAGAAAATATGAAATATTTAATTAAAAAATGAATATCTCTCTCTCTCTCTCTCTCTCTCTCTCTCTCTCTCTCTCTCTCTTTCTCTCAGTGTGTGTGTGTGTGTGTGTGTGTGTGTGTGTGTATACAGAATCATTTGTATTCAAGAATTATCTACTTATTTTGTCATTGTCTGTTTCCTGTAGATGTGATGATATTGGAATGGCTCCAATGGGTGGAAGCAAGAATGATAAAGTGAAATGAGCAAGAGACTAGAGGCCATAGATTCCTGCTATTCTCCACTTCTGTCCTTGACTAGTTATATCTCCTGTTGAGTCAAAAGCATTTCTGGAAAAACTTTACTCTCTCTCTGCTCCTCTCCCTTTTTTCTTCCCCCTCTCAATTGCTATTACTGAGTAAGAAAGGGTGCCATTACTCATAATCCCCACTAATGTCTGATTCCAGGGCTCAGTGTTTGTTTAAAAGAAGGATGTAGTTGTTCATAAATCCATATTTTAAAGTACCTCTCTTGTTTGTCTCCTGTGTTCATACTGCCTCCTTCATCCTTTCTGTTTATATTGACATGCACAGTTGCTCCCTATACTTTTCCCCACTCCCAGTAAGAATACCATGGGGTGGAAAAGTTAATTTGTTGTGCAGATATGCCATCCTCAATGACATTATCACAACATCACAAAAAAATTGACATTAATCATAAATTGGATTTTGTTCTTCGGTTTTCCATTTTTAAAATGGTGTCGTGTCCCTCATGAGTCAATCAAACACCACTACAATAAAATATTCATTGTGAGTTGTCCTTATTCTTAATATAGTGCTGTGATATTATGAAAAATCCTATCAATGCTCTGTGCAATTTTGTTCTTATCTGTGAATTGTGAGTCATGCTACTGGTGTCCATCATTTTAATAGCTATGTTCCTGAAAACTCTTTTCAAATTTGCCTATTTATCCACACTTATACATATGTTTACACAATTGCCATCATAATAGGAAAATATTTTGCATTCTTTTATCTCATAGTTTTATATCATATTTCCCTCATATTCCATGTAGTCTGAATTATGTTTTTATTAGGCGAATAAAATTTGTATCTCCCATGAAGTAAATGACACCTCTCAATCTAGTGACCCAATTCTCAAGAATAAATAATCAAAGGTTAAAATATAATGAGGTATAACTGGGTGCAAATAAGGGACCATTATATTTATAAGCAGAAAAACAAAAACAAAAATGACTGTCATACGCTTTCTCTATAAGAAAAAACATCAGTGTCTCAAGAGAAACCATTACTGCAGATAATTATATGTATGGGAGTTAAGCAAGGGAAGTGACAGAGGTCAGGCTGAAGTCATTGTTCTTTTTTATCAGGCAGATAGAGACTGAGGGAGCAGTAGGTGCACAATGGGTAGGAACCTACAAGTTTGTTAATTATGCCTGAATGCCTTACATGCCTGCTTCTGACAAGAAGAGACAAATACTCATTGCTGAGTTATTTTTTACTGCAGAGAAATTATTCACTTGCTTGACACTGCTCTCCCACAAAAGGGGCCTTCTGTTGTTTCACCTTTGCCATGTAAAAATTTAGTGTGGAATTAAATTCTATTACTTATAGTGGCTGTGTACCAAATTAAATTGCCATTAATCACAAAGGGAGAAAATACAAAGGAATGATTTCAATGCTGCCTCTTTTATGGATTGAAAGGAACCAGGAAATCAAATGCACAATTGGGAAGCATAGGGACTAGACAATGATAAAGAGACAAATATTTTGAGACCTTTTATGTTAAAAAGTTTTAATAAATTACTCTTTGATTCAGAGCATGTGTATTGAATTTGCAATATATTATTCTAGTTAACAAAGACACAACTTGATTATGCAAAGCTGTGTTACTTCTACAGCTGTCACTATTGTTGGGAAATTTTAAAAAATCTTAATGAGGAAAATGCTCCAATGAAACTAGACTTACTATCAAGTGATGTTTTCATCTAGATGTCTCACTCTATCTCTTGATCTCACTTGATTACATTGAAATGGAGAAATGCTTGGCTTGGGAGAGGCCTGTTTTACAGACCTGGAGTTCACCACCTGCTCACTGTGTGTTACATGTACTCTCTGTGGAACTTGTAAAACATGTTCATAATTTTTTTAAACACCTACCAAAGAGAAAAGGAATTTGTATCACCTTCCCCTTGAAAATGGACAAGTTTTGTGATGGTTTTGAATAATATAAAAAACTAATGTAGTTTTTTTTACTGTTTTCTTGAATGCTTACTCTTTTTAAAAAAATATTTTTATTGATTTCAGAAAGGAAGGGAGATGGAGAGAGAGATAGAAACATCAAAGAGAGAATCATTGACTGGCTGCCTCTGACACGCCCCCAACTGGGGACTGAGCCTGCAACCGCAACCCGGGCATGTGCAACCCAGGCATGTGCCCTGACCAGGAATCAAACCATGACCTCCTAGTTTATAGGTCAATGCTCAACCATTGAGCCAAGCTGCACAGGCTGAATACTTATTCTTGAAGGTGTCAGCTGTCATGAAAGCAGTTTGACTGCACTGAGATGTTGACATGTTATGAGGAAGCCCAAATAAGGCCACTTTAAGAGAGACTGCATTCAAGAATCACAGGTAGAGAGTGTAAGATTGCATGAGAAGAAAGTGGTGCCTGGCCACCCTCTTCTGTGCTGGTATCCCATAATTCTAGCTCGAGTCTTCCTGTAGCTCAATTGGTTGAGAGACCCAAATTGTAACTGCTTAGCTGAGCTCTCTTTGAATTTCTGAAGCACAGAATTCAATAGAGAGAATAAAGTGACTATTGTTTTAGTAAGCCACTAAGGTTTTCGGTAATGTTATGTAATCAGAACACTCTCTGAATCTCAGTTAAACAAAGATGCTTCCTATGTAGCAGGAAGGGTGAGAGTTGCAGCTGTGAGTGAATCATCTGACATAAAACAGGTACAAAGAAAATTAGAGCAATGATACTACCAACATTTTAACTACATGGAAGCTTGATAAGTAGAAGAAAACCTTCTGTTACAGCCTCCTATTGTAACAGGCATGCAATGCTCCATGATTGAGTTGTTTAAATAAATTTGATTTGTCTAAATCAAATTGAATTTGTCTCAAACCATAAATGCCTGGCTTGGGAAAGTAGTTCAGTCCCAATCAACATGGGCTTTCTCCCTATTTTGGATCATCCCAGAACCACAGAGAAAGTACATTGTTCTGAAAGAAGTTCTTCCTCTTGATTAGGAAAGGTCCTGGACATCATTGCCTTGCTCCTAATACTGTATCTCTCCCTGTGCCTTCCTGCATCTGTCTAATGGAGCTACGCATGGCAGAAGTTTTCAACACTTACTCAAAATGGTCCTTCCCATTTTCCATGAGTCCTCGGTCCCCAGAGTGTTTGCCTGAAGTAGAACCCTTCGTGGAACTCATTATGTTGGTTTCCTTCTCCACAATGTAGCTCATTGATTTTTCAGACTCAGCACATCAAATATTCACACCATTTCTTGCTCCCAAGATGTCCTTTGAGGACAATCAGTTTGGGAGGGCTATGGCTAACCCTGTCGGGCCTTGGAACACAAGAATGAAAGAGCCCCTTTCTAGTAGAAACAATCTGTAGTACCATACCTTTCTACAAAATATAATTTTGCTTAATATGTAATATTAACCATTTCATATTTTAAATTGGTTTTATAATTATAATTAATTTCACTCTTGCATTATAAAATAATTTTCATATTTAAAAAATTAATTGGTATTTATATCTTAATGTGTAATTATAAGCCTGGACTATTCTATAGAATATTAAAATATATTTTCTTGGAAAAGGCAAAAATAAAATTTTGTGATCTTTTGGTTTTAATCAAATTACCCAGAGTTTAATAACAGCTATTATTATTTTTCATTTTATATGCAAACATGTATGTTTGTATGCCTAACTATACAAGTATATACATAACATATATGTATTTTTATAAATACAAATCAGCACATTCTAAGTTTCAGACACTACCCTAATTATAATAAATAACCCCCAAAAGTCATAATGTTTCCAGTGAAATTAAGACATTAGGAAATAATGCTATGTTTTACTAATCAGTTGTTCAGTTTCTGGGTCAAATGAATTTGAATTTCAATGTTGTGCCACGCAATGGTTTTATTACTAAACAGCAATTAACTATGGCTTTAAAAAATGTTCCAACAATTTGATTTATGAATGTATCATTAGGAATAATTCTGTGGCATTAAAAACTCAAAGACAAAGTTCATCATGTCCCAAAAGCAATGCAAAAATTTAAAACCTAGTTATGACTTGTTGATTTTTAGACAATTTATTCTGTTTTCTGTGTTAGCCTCAGGGGAAAGATATAGAAATAATTGCTATTTACTGTTCCTTTTCAGACTGATATATGTTTATTTAGTGTGTTTTCATGCAAAAAGAAGAGACCATGAAATAGACCAGTCTCTTTGCATAATTCCTTTGAAAATGAGGCATTCATAGAAAATATGATTTCTACACTTAAGAAAAAGATGTCTTTCTTATTTTCCTCAAGTTCCACATAATGCACAAGGCACTTGCGTAGAGTTATAGACTTTATGGGAATGCTGCCTAAAAATTCCATCCTGACAAGAACTGCCTGGGAAGAATTTTAATTTGTTTCCTTCAATGCTGCACACAGCCATTTTTAGTTACACACAATGCTTATGTTCACCATGGCTATGAATTATTGGCTTCTAGTTAGAATAAAAGAGAAAAGGAGTAAGGAACATGGAAAGGCAAACTTCTTCTGCTAACACATTAAGTTTGAGTATAATATTGTGTTGTGCCTTTCTTTTCACACTGATAACTTTGGTCCCATAGAATCATATGAGTTCTGGCATCCTTAGACATTCTGATTTTTTTCAATAATATCTGTGATTTCTTCTTGTTTGTTTCCCTGGATAATGCCCACATTTTTCACTCATATAAATAATGGACCTAGGAGTAGCTGTGGCTGCATTGTGGAATAATGGAATAATAAAGATGGTGTAGTATAGCTTCTTATTATACCAGGAGGCAGAAAAATAGTACTTCACTCAAAGGCAAATGGCTAGTTGGTGGCCACTGAGACTTTATAGTTCAAAGTTCTCACATCATAAAATGCTACCTTGCCCATATTATTGGTAATGAATAGCAGAGCTGTCACATATTTGGCAAAAGTTTATTTTAAAAATCCTTCTTACACATTTGAAGTGCTTGTCAGATCTTATGTAGACATCAAGGAACTGAAGAATTAACAAGTGGGGGGAGATTTGTTGTAG
The DNA here is from genome assembly GCF_963455305.1 of Plecotus auritus. Classification (NCBI taxonomy): domain Eukaryota; kingdom Metazoa; phylum Chordata; class Mammalia; order Chiroptera; family Vespertilionidae; genus Plecotus; species Plecotus auritus. The sequence continues at coordinate 125,243,165 of NC_137782.1, forward strand.
GACTGACATTAATAACTGAGATAGAGAAATGGCTGTAGGTGGGAGGCAATTTAACATTCACAGATTGTAATATCCTCAAAAGTCGTGTATTTGCTAGATTTTAATATCAAGGATCATGTAGCTTGTAAAATAAATTGAGGCATTTCTTCTCTACATAGTAAAATGTTAGGATTCTTAGATAATATCTGTTTCTTGATGTTATTTTAATATCCTATACAATAAAAACTTAATATGCAAATTGACCGAGCAGCAGAATGATCAGTCACTATGACACACACTGACCACCACGGGGCAGGAGCTGTTCCCTGGTGGTCAGTGCGCTTCCACAGGGGGAGCACTGCTCATCCAGAAGCCGGGCTCATAGCTGGCGCAGCAGCGGTTCCGGACTGCAAGAGGGCACAGGCTGGGCTGAGGAACCCCCCTTCCTGCAATGCATGAATGCTTCTAGTTTACTTATAAAAACTTTTGAATAGACCACTACTCATTTCTTAATGTTGCTTTTAAACAATCTTAGCTTTTTTTTTCTAGGACTATTTGTTCTTTAGAGCTTTTAAAATAAATAATGAGTAATTCTGGATATGTATTTCATCAAAATTTTAAATGTGTTAATATAAGTCCATTGGAGCTTCCTTTCATAATTTTCTTAATTTTTCTGGTTTATTTAAGTTTTTCCCTTATATTCTCATTGTCAGCTAGACTACACTATATATTTTTAAATTTTTATTTAATTAGTCTTTTGATATGATGCTAGCTTTCCTTCTTTATGTTTATTTTTCCATTTTAAAATTAATTTTTGCCTTTCTCTTGATTATTTTTTCTTCCTTACCTGAACTCATTTTTTGTGTAATTTTCCTGCCTGCTTATTTTCATGTTTATTGAATTTACATTCTTTATAATAATGTAAACATTTAAAGTTATAATCTTCCATTTTGTACAGATTTTTAACATTATAATATTTGGAACACACACATGCTGTATCATACATGAATATGTATCGATTTAGCAATATGTTCTCAACATGTTTGGTGACCAGCAGTTTGTAGAATTAAATTGCAATATGTGCAATTTTTAATTACTTGGTTATGTCATTTATGCTTATTATACTTAATCTTAAATTTTATTTTTTCTATATTTTATTTTAAATGTTTTTATATTAAGGAATATAATGAGATTCTCTGAGACATTTGAGGAAGAATAGAGCCAAGAAGATGCTGCCATTTCAGAGAGGAACATTGTTACCTTTGTATTATGTTGAAAATGGACCTACTTCGTCTACCGACAGGAGTGATCATCATTGTTGGAAGCTGCTACTCCCGGGGTTACTACATTGGATTTTCAGCCATAGTTTTATTGTTTTACCTCCCCCTTGCCAAGCTGCCAGAGCTTGCCAAAACTGAGCTACTACTGATTTTTCAACTCATAGGATGGGTTCTGCCAGTTTCCATGCCAAATATGACTTTGCAGTATTTCAGTAGCCCCTGCCTCTTCTACTGGGATTTAGTACAAACCATTGTACCTATCACTGATTTGAAATTACTTTATGGCATTCACTGCATGGAACTCCTTGATTGTTGATATTCATCTCTAACCTCTGAACCCCTTTGTTGCCCCTAATAATGTCACCTCGATTTCACATATCATCACCGTGTTATAGCCACCTTTAAACCCACTGAACTTATTTGTTGTGATAGATTCCTCATACCCTGCTACCCCAAACCCCAATATGTGGGCGTCATTTCATCAAGGCCATGGTGTTGTTCATGGTCCTGCTTAATAGAGGAATTGGCCTTGCTTTCCTCATGGTAGTTCGTCTTTCTAAAGCCTATAATTTTCATGACTAAGAGCACTTATTTTGTACCTTTGGGACTTCGTTGATTTACTTTATAATATAGAGCCAAACCCTTGCAATACTCTTTGGTCATTACACTAATGTATCATTTTAGATCATAGTTAGTTGAAAAGTCTAGGGCTGTATTTTGATCACTCTTACTTATCTGCTTTTACCTTATATGCATGTGAAATTGGACATACAAGTGAACAATAAACAGACAATATATGAAGATAGAAGTCTGCCTCACAACCTATTATGTTTCAACCAGTCCAGAAAGTCAGTAGCAATGCCTGTAGAAATTGGTCCAAAATGACCAGGACTTGATCCAATAACTGACAGCTTTCCTAACTTTTGCACTGCTTCTAACTTAGGGCTAGCTGGAGAAAAGCAAATCAAATATATGCTCCTAACATATCACACAGATGTTTCACTTCTACTTAACCCCCATACCGGCAGCCTCCAACCAGAGCATACCTAAAGCCTACCCTGTTTCCACTAAAAAGATTCCCCACTCTTCTTGCAGCCTTTGAATTTCTGCCAAATACAATAAAGCTGGTTCCTTTAGTATAGCAAGCTTTGACTCAATAGTCTGTGCTTGTTCTTATTTGGTGATCTTTATTTCACAGTTCAAAATCACATTGTGACATATCTGAGATAAGAAAAAATGTTAAAGATAGTCCTTCTCTGGTAGGGCAAAGATGAAGCTGTTTGGAGATGTCTTATTAACTTTCATTTGTAATGCTAACAGCAAGACACCCATGAAAAACACACATGGTGTCATAACAAGACAAAGGAAAATCGTTTGGGCAAAAATAAAAAGGATCCCAAATCAATTATATAGAAAAGATTCCTTTATTAACTTTTGGTCGAGAATATGTTTGTATATTTTCAGAAAACAACTCCAAGACCATGTGGATTCCTGCAACAGAGAGGAATTGACAGGTCTGCTCCAACCACAAAGACAAGAGGAGAAACAGTCCAGAGATGGAAGACGCTGACGACACCTTGCCACGCTAGCAGTCAGCAGCTGTGCATCGCAGCAGGTTGCCTAGGACCAAACCAGAGAGTGCCGGACCTGCATTGCCACCATGTGCCCACTATCCAGATATCATTGCTGACATGTACACATAAGGAACTGTTTGACATTGAAACGGGGACTCAGAACTGTTGGACATTGAAATTGGGACTCAAACATTTTTTGCTATTATATGTTTTTGTTTGTTTGTTTGTTTGTTTTAAATATATTTTATTGATTTTTACAGAGAGGAAGGGAGAGGGGTAGAGAGTCAGAAACATCGATGAAAGAGAAACATCGATCAGCTGCCTCCTGCACACTCCCCACTGGGGATGTGCCCGCAACCAAGGCACATGACCTTGACTGGAATCGAACCTGGGACCCTTGAGCCCGCAGGCCGATGCTCCATCCACTGAGCCAAAGTGGTCAGGGCGCTATTGCATGTTTATGTCTAGTCTGCAGAGGCAAGATTTTTTAAAGGAAAGAAATGGGGGAAAAAATAGATACAGAGGCAAAGAAGCATTGAACAGACTGTCAAACTACAGCGGGAAGGCAGGGGAGGTTGGGGGAGGGGGCGGGCTGTAAGAGATCAACCGAAGGACTTGTACGCATGCATATAAGCATAACCAATGGATACAAGACACCGGGGGTGTGGGGGGCAGGTAAAGGCATGTACTGGGGGGGTAGGGGAGGCCAGGGGGGAGGTCAATGGGAAAAAAAAAAAGGAGACATATGTACTACTATTTGTAATACTTCAAACAATTAAAAAAAGAAGAATAAAAAGAAGACCCAGAAAGATCCATTTAACTAGGAACATCACCAGCGGTATTAACTGAACCAACGGAAAGTGAAACCATGGATATAGGGGGACTACTGTGTGTGTGTGTGTGTGTGTGTGTGTGTGTGTGTGTGTGTGTGTGTGTAATGAAAATTGCACTCTCATGACATTTACAAATGCCATTTTGATGTATTAAATACGAGTAGGCTGGCATAAGAAATCCTTTTTATCTCAAAAATATATATCAGGGAGACTAAAGAAAATTTTTGGCTAAAAATGCTTATAATGAGCCAAATATAATTAAGGTAGCTTGGCATGAGCAGGGAATATAACAGAAAATTTACTTTCTATAATTGCAATACTCTTTTTTTTATTTTATTTTTTTTTTTTTTGCAGAAACATCGGGAAACATGCCTCTTAAGAAAAAAAACATTGTGACTATTATGACGGCATTAATTTTGTTTTTCTTAAACATTGTGAAAACAGTGTAATCTAATTTAAACATGATAGAAAACAGATTGTATTAATATATTTACATTTGAAAGGATTGAATATGTTGCTTTAACTTTTTGAAATATCATCTGAGTACTGATAAAAATTTCTCTCTGTTTATTCTTGATGTTTTATCTTAAATAGATATTCTAAAATATTAACATATTTCAGACACCTTTTCCCTCACATGCTTTAACAGATATTATTATTTCCCAATGAACCAATAAAGAGCAAATTAAAGGCATAGTATTTTAATATCAGTTCCCTTTGATTGAGGGAGTAATTAAAAATATTGAACTCACTATTGTAAACCTGCACTACATGCAAGTAACTAATATGATTTTACACACTTAGGATTTATCACAAAGACTGCCATTCCATAGACCCTTTACCCACTAGCCACAGCCCCTAGCCTACTGAGCTGCCTGCAAAATGGACGAGAATGATACTCATATTGGGTGTCTGTTCTTTAAAACAACCATATTCTGTGAATAAATGTATGTCTATTAGGATAGACATCCATACAGTAATAAAAAAAAAGTTTTGTTACTCTTGCTTAGTGTCAGGTGTTTGTTTTTCTGAAGAAAATAATCTATATTTTATCCTTGGGCTCTCTTTGTGGTCTTAGCTCATAAAGCTCTAGCTATCTTGACATGGTCTTCTGATCTTCTCAACTAAGATGTGGCATGTATTGACTTCTACCCCACCCATTGCACAGCCCTCAAACATACACAGTCACTGAAGGACTCAGACTATTTACTTTTTAATGCTCCAGTTGACTGAGTCACAATGATCACTGTTAATAATCTATCTACACTAATAAAAGAGAAATATGCAAATTGACCGTACCTCCACAATGCCCACAACCCAATCAGGAGTGAGTATGCAAATTAACCCAACAAAGATGGAAGGTTAATTTGCATATACAGGCATGGAGCGGCTTGGGGTGGGGTGGCCACTTGCGTGCACACCGGCACCAAGCAGCCTGAGTCCCGGGGACAGGCATCCTTGGGAGCCAGGCCACGCTGAGCCTGTAGACCTGCGCATAGGTCTGGAGTGGCTGGGGTACCGGAACGACCCCCCAGCCACTCTGGGTTTACACATGCAGGCACAGAGCAGCCAGGGGTGGGGCAGGAACATCCCCGGACCCCAGGCACTCTGAGCCAATGCGTGCGCAAGCGGCCAGGGGCGTGGCAGGAACGTCCCCCGCAGCAAATGAGCAGACAGCAGGGCCCTGCTTGCCCCTTTGACAGCAAGCCAGAGAGAAGTCAGCAGGGCCCTGCTTGCCCCTGGCCCTGACAGCTAAGGGCAAGCAGGCCCCCACAGAGAGCAGACACCAGGGCCTGCAGTGGCGTCAAGCAGGCAGGTCTGCAGAGAGCAGAAAACCATGGGGAGCTGGCCTAAGCCATCAGTAGGACATCCCCTGAGGGCTCCCAGATTGGAGACGGTACAGGTCGGGCTGAGGGACCCACCCCCCCCCCATGCACAAATTTTGTGCACCAGGCCCCTAGTATATATATAAAAAACTAAGTGTCCATCTGACCATCCGACTAGTAGCTAATGCATGCAATAACCACCAGGGGGAAGATGCTCTGACTGGTAACTATGATGCACATTGACCACTAGGGGGCAGATGCTCAATACAGGAGCTGTCGATATGCGGTGACTGGGCAGCAGTGGTTCTCGGGTGACACACCCCAGAACCAGAGAGGAGGGAGCCCAATTCCTGGGTGCATCACCCAAGAACCGCCCTCTTGCAGTCCAGGACCCCTCAGGGATGGCGGAAAACCGGTATCAACCTGATTCCCGCAGGCAAGGCCAAGGGACCCCACATGCCAGAGGGACCCTGCTCACTCCACTTGCAGCCCTGACACCGCCCCAGGTGCAGCCGGCAGGTGAGGGACTGCAGGAGGTTGTCTCCAGGGTGTGTCTGGCCCATCTCACCCAGTCCTGCCCTGCCAGCCACCTTCTAATTAATTTCCTTTCAATGTACACGAATCCACCAGGGCACTAGTTCAAATAGAACTGACCTCATCTCTTCTTCTCCCCACCAAACATTTTGGATACAAGATTGAGACCAGTATCCTTTCTTTCACCTTCTCCCTTAATAAAGGAGATGACCCCCATTCTTGGCAGAGTCTAAGAATGGAACCTTGCCCTCCATCTCTTACCTCACAGTGGCATGGACACAGTCCAGTGAATCCCTAACAACCACTCCCACCTTGCACACACAAGAGCAGAGGTCTCCTCCCCTTCCATCTACTGACTGCTTCAGAAACCATGTGTGAGTAGAAGCTGTCTTCTGAGCAGTAGCACAAAGCAGGGTGGAGCAGATTAACACTAAATTGCAGCTGAATCACAGTCTACAAAAATTGGCTGAGAGATGCAGTTTGAACCTAAACAGGTTTTAGTATCTTCCAAAATAGAAGGTTTAAATAAGAACTGAAGTTTCAAAATGTAATTCTCAAAACATCTAAGATATGGGCCCAAGTTTTCAGACAAAAATCAGGAATATCTCAAGGTAAATGAGAAACAATAATTAACAGGCATCCACATTGCAATAACACAGATGTTGGAATGACCAGATAATGATTTTAAAGCAGCTATAATAAAAATGATCTAATGAGCAATTGTTAACCTTTTAAAATTAAAAAAAGCAAATCTTAACAAATACATAGACAATATGAAGAAGTGTCAAATTAAAATTTTAAAACTGAAAAAAAAATAACAATAACCCAAATAAAAAAATATCACAGACTGGGATTACTAGCAAAATAAAAATGATAGAAGAATGGCTCAGTGAACTTGAAGATAAATCACTATAAATTATTTTATTAGAGCAGAAAGAAAATAGTTTAAAAAAGTTTTAGAGACTTATGGCACAATAATAGAAAACCTAATATTTAGCTCAGAGTTTCAGAAGGAAGAGAGAAAAATGTAGAGGTGAAACTGTATTTGAAGAAATAATGGCTGAAAACTTCTCAATGTAACAAAAAAATCATAGACTTATTAATTGAAAAAGCTGAGCAAATAAAAAATGTAATATCTTACTAATTTCATGTCTATGAATGACATAATCTAACAGCTAAAAACTAACATAAAAATATTGAAAGCAACCACAGAGAAATGATTCATTACCTATCAGTAAATAAATTTGAACATTTCAAGTGACAGCTGGCTTCTCATCAGACACTCCTGGGTCCATAGTAAATTGACAATATTTTCAAGTGCTGAAAAAAAAAAAAAAAGAATCCTTAACCCAGAATATTATGTTTAGCAAAAATAAAAGTGAAATGAAAATATGCTTACATATAGGAAAACAAAAAGAATTTTTTTACCAGCAGAGCTACTTTATAGACTAGCTAAACAAAGTTCTTCAGAAAAAAGGTCATGATAACATTTCAGAACATGGACATGAAGAATGAACAACAGAAAGGGTAATTGTATGGGTAAATATAAGACTTTGATTTTCCTCTTTTTTTAAAAAAATTTATGCTTGACAGTTAAGAACTGTAAATCATAAAATTGTGTGATGTGGTTCTCAATGGAGGTAAACAACTACCTCAAGGGAGTAATTAAGTGACTTAATGTTATAGTACATTCCAATTGAAGTGGAAAATATTCAAACTTCCAGGTTCTTTCAGTCTGTTACCATTATCTTTGTTTGCTAAAGACTCATTTTTTAAAAAAATCACAGTTTCTTTAACTCAAAATTGGTCAATAATTTTAATTGTCTATAACTGGTTCTACAGTTTATTTTTGTGGGAGGATATCTATAAAGCCACAATTGTTTTTTTTTCCCTTTATATGCATCATTTCTATTTCTATAGGAAGTAAATAAACATTATTTGGTGATTTATAAATCTGAAAGAATGAGTTATTTTGATAAGCTTTAAGCATAAATCTATTTTTAAACATTTTCATTATTGCTTCTAAAATTCTTTAAAATCATCTTTCTTCTACAATAGTAGTATAATAGTTTAAATGCAATACTTCTAAAATTGAGAATCACAACTTTAGAGATTTAAATGAAAAACATATTCGAACTTCTTACGTTTTATAAATAGAAGTAAAAAAAAAGTATTGTCAACTAATGTGTATGTTCATCTCTCCTTAAAAGTTTGCTTTCTTAATATCTGCATACTTTTCTTTGATGCAAATTACCAGTAAAGCAGTCACAAATTCCTTTGTGTGAGCTAAGAAAGACTCATTGTTCTAGTAGGACAACAATTTCATAGTACTTATCAGCAAATTATACAATTCAATAATAACTTGATTATCACAATAGTGGAAAAAGGCACCCAAAGACTTTGGTTAACATTAGACTGTCTGGAGGACCATAAACAAGCATTTATAAATTGGAAATATCTCTGTGGGCAAATATTGCTAAAGAAAAAGTAACTATAGTTCATGCCCTACAGAAGCAAATTGATTTGGTTTGAAATTAGAAAAGAACAGAAATGCAATGCTGAGCACAGTTTTGAGCAAACAAGCCTTTAACGCTATCAATCACAAAATTGTGTAAGTGTAATAATTTCCCATAGTAGTCATGCCCAATGGAGTCTTGAATTTAGTTTAATTTGATAGGTGTGAGGATTCACACAGGGAAGGCAATTACCAGCCACCAACTGTCTGTTTCACTTTCTGGAAAACAAAAGCCTTACATATTATGTAAACCCAATCATAGAGCAGTTTCCTAATAAATCCACAGTGGACATAGAAAAACAAGCATAACTGTATCAATAAATACATGAGTAAAAATCCTGAAGACTTCAATTCAATGAAACAGAACTCTAAAACCTTCAGAAAGTAGACCATAGGATACAAGCTCTTTTAGGAAAGCAGGCCAAGAAAAGAAAAAGGAATACACATAGTCAATTCTCATGAAAAAACAACAAAAATCATGTGACATGAACCAGTTTAGAAATTTGAGGTTAGCTTGACAAATAAGAAACTTAATTAAACTCAATTGATATGCATTCCATTAAAATATTCCACTAATTTAAAAGTAATGCATATTAGTTGTAAACAATACATTTGAGTTTGATACGTCTTTTTTGGCATTTGTGCCCATATAGAGTATACAATTAGATTATGTATGATGATCACATCTTTAATAGTTAAATGTTAATATTTAATGTTTTATACATTTTTTTTTGCAAATATGATGTTTAACCATCACAGAATAAAATTTGACCTAAAATTTCTTTGTTGACCCTCTGTGATATTTAAAACCGATATTTCCATAAAATTTCTGTGAATATCATACATATAAGTGTCTCTGAAGTTTTACAAAGTGTACACACCAATGTCACTACTACCCAGATAAAGAAATAGGATACTACCAGTATCATAAAAACCATAGTACCCTTCCTCTTTACATCCTTCATCCTTATTTGCCAAAAGTTAGCACTATTAATATTTCTGCCATCATAGAATAATTTTGTCTATTTTTATATTTCTTTAAATGAAAGTACTTTGTGCCTAGACTGCCTTTGGTTCAACATTATGTAATGAGATTTAGCCATGTTGTTGTCTATAGGAATACATTTGTTCTTATTGCTTGTATAGTTTTACATATACAATATATAACTCCCTATTTGCCTCTCCCTCCTGCCACTGACAACCTCCATTCTACTTTCTACTTCCATAAGTTTGACTATATCAGATAGCTCCTATGAATGGAATCATGTAGCATTTGTCCTTCTGTGACTGGTTTATTTTTTCTGAGCATCATTTCCTCAAGGTTCATCCATATTATAGCATACAATAATACTTTTATTTTTTATGGGTAAATAATATTCCATTGTGTGTATATGCTACACTTTCCTTATCTACTAATGAACATTTAGGTTATTTCCACCTCTTGCTTGTGAAAAATGAATATTCTATGACATATCACATTTTGACTACTACTTCTTTTTCCATTAACTTTTTATTCAACCTTTCATAACATCCTCACTTTCTCATGAATTTTTTCTTTTTATTTTCTAGATAATCGTTCATTCTTACTAAAGCTTCTTTACTTCCCCTCTTCTTTTTCTAATCTACCCTCTCTCATGAGGTAATTTTATACCCATGCATGAATTCAACCTTTATTTATTAGAGTTTTCCTAATTAATGTATCTTCATTATAGCCATTACATAAGTTGTGGACAGGTATATCTAAATTTCTTAGTAGCTGTCTTTGAGAGAGTTCAACATTCTAAATTTTCGCTCTCCACCTATATCCTAAGCCATACCATATAAGCATTTTCAGGACAAACAGTGAACTATTCTTAGAGCTACCAGGAGCCCCGACTCCCTCAAATCTATACTTGGAAACTTCAAAAGCCATTACTGATTACCTAAAGTCAATATTGAGCAAAGACCCCCAATTCACATGGAGGTAATGAATTATCACTCTCTTCTCTTGCATAGAAATAATTCCTAGAGGCAGCCACTTGAGGATCTTACATAATACATTTCAATTTTCTTATAAGTGCCACCATCATCATTGTAATGTAGGTGATTCTCTTGCCACTAATACTTTTGGATAGTGAATCATTGATTGGATGCCTCCTGCATGCCCCACACTGGGAATTGAGCCTGCAACCTGGACATGTGCCCTGACTGGGAATCGAGCCCTGACCTCCTGGTTCATGGGTCCCAGCTCAACCACTGGGCCACACCGACCAGGCAAGACAAAAAAAATCTTTAGGAATCTAGAAGAACTAAGCAATACCATAAGAAAATGGACATACTTTACATTTAAAGAACACTCTACACAATGACAGTAGAATACACATTATTTTCAAATTCACATGAATCATTCATCAAGATAGATCATCTCTTGCATCATAAAAGGATTCTTAACAAATGTAAAGCAATTGAAACCATAAAAAGTACAATCTATGATCAGATGAATTTGAAAATAACTGAAAAATCCCTAAATACTTGGAAATTAAACAATATAAGCTTAAAATCTTCTGTGGGTCAAATAAAAAATTCCAAGGGAAATTAACAAATAATTTTAATTGAATTAAAATACAAATATCAAAACTTGCCGGATGCTTCCTGGGTGGCCATAGCATCCTGAGAGGAGAGATATAAAGGCCTAGGACCATTAATCAAACTTAGGAAAATGCTGAAGAGATTGTCCTGCTTCCAAGCTCCTCATTGGGTAGGGTTGGCTAAGGAGGCTTTCACTGAGGAAGCACTGCAGCTCAATTTTTCTTGTGGCCTAATTTTGCTTTCTTCCTTCCCTATTCTTTACTTCCACAGGTGTCTGTCTTAAGAACATTCCCTAATAAGCCTCTTGCTCACGAATTTCTCTCTCAAAGTCTGCTTCCTGGGGAGCCCATCCTGGATAAATTGCCATGAACAAAATAAAGACTTAGAGCATTTCCAAATCAGTGTCTTAGACTCAATCTCAGATCGTTAATTCGCAACACCTCTTTAGTAAGGATGCGCTGCCTATCGTAAATGGAAGCTTCCCTGCTCCTTCGTAGAATGGTTCCATTAGTGGATTTGGTGAAGCTCATTTTCTGATGTAAGTTAAAGGTGCAATTATTAGAGTTAATTCCTTCAGAAGGTGAATTCTAGGATGCTGCAAATTGTTGAATATATCTCTACCTTTTATACTAGTAAACAAGGAAGACAAGCTGTATTGGCCCCTTTTAACTACCGTGTTGCTAACAACACAGCAATTAGTGAAAACTGAGAACAGATAATGTTAATGATGGGAGAAACATTTCAAGAACATCCGATGTCCATGGGCATGCATTTTTTCCTTTGTGTCTTTTCTTTGTCTTTTCCATTTTAAGTCTTAACCATACAAACAGAAAAAAAAATACATGATAAGCCTAAATTCATTTTAAATTATGGGTTAACTTAGATATTTATGGTTACTGTATTCAATTAAACTGAGAATTGAAGTGTGCATTAGAAATGGGAAAGCTGCTTGGGAGAAAAGGCACAGGTTATAATTTTTATTTCAGCTATCTTTTGACATTTTTATTGGCTATCCCAACCGAATGTCTTTACAAGTAAAACTAAACAAATAAAAGTGAATGGGGATATAGGGAGAAATGCTTAAGTGGTTCTGTCAAAGATAAAATGACACAGTATTATAAATATTTTTCATGTTCTGTAAATATGTGTCATTAATCAAAAGCCATTTAAAACTTGAAAGGAGCAGAAACATAATAAAGTTGAATGGGACTATTTCAGTTTTACCTGTTTTCTGAGAATGCTTAATGTATTGTTTTGTTTTTTATTTTTTCAGATGTGAATTTTTAACTTTTAAATTCACGTTTGTGGATTTGCTTTTAAATTTGTCATGAAAAATTTGTGTCACCAGCACATATGAAAAAGGTTTAATAGTATTGAGATTTCTGTTCTGGCTCATACAATTTACACTGAAAGCTTCCTGGTAAGTCATTTCTCTCATAATATCATACATAAGTGGAAATTCTCTACAATTTAGAGACTGAGGTTAAATTATGTCTCTGAAGGATATAAGCAACAATTTTAGAAAACTAACACTGTTAAAAAATGTACAGGCAGACTGGATCATCAAAGCTTCAGTTTTGTGGTCTGATTTGTTAGGTGTGTTTTTGTTGTTTTTTTTTTGTTTTTTGCGGTTTTTTTTCTTTTTTTTTTTTTTTAAGTTTAATGGGATATGTCCAATCAAAATCAGAAAGGTAAACTCTGAGAGAAACTAGCTGAGATCTTCTGGGACAAAATGGCCTTAATTGAAGATTACTATTAAGCTGGTCAGGTTGTGATATTTCTATTTAATTTTCTTTTTGTAATGCGTGAAATTTCAGGATATATGTCAGGAAAAGTTGTCTGCTGTAATAACTGCTACCAGGCCAACATTATTAGAATAGTTAATGCAGAAACAACAGGTCTGCGGATTTCAGGCAAGGACAACTGAGAAAATGGAAAATATCCCATTTAATATGTTTGCACATTTTATTTTAAAACACAGGCTATTTATTTATTAGAACTTAGTTCAGTTTTGTTTTCTAGCAGCTAATTTATTTTAAAATGCAGGTGTTTCACTTCTCTCTCCAAAGCAAAGACATGAAGAAATCAAAAAGGCTTTCAGGACAGCATTTCTCAACATATGGTTTCTATAGCACACCTGTGCCAATTCTGTGTTGTTAGCTAAAGATTCAGTTCATTGGACTATGCTTCAGACTCCTGAATAAGTGGCTCTGGGGCTGTGGCTTTGAAAAGTGCATTTCCCAGGGATTACCCTGTTAAGAATGAACTACCCCTAATTTTATGCTCTAACAAGCCTGGTGTAAATGACAGTGGGTGAAGAGGAGGAGTTATGGACTCTACTGTAGGCTGTGGTTTCTAAATGTCAAGTTGTGGCCTCCAAATGCCCTGGGAACTGTGGATGGGCTGAGAGTATTGGGCATGATGTCTGAGAGTCCCATAGTCACTGATGTCACTTTAGGGTGTAGGTGATCATGTCCTACAAGAAGCTACAAGAAGAAGCCACAATACCTGAATCACATAAGTGGATGCCTTTTAAGCCTATCTGTAACCATCAGAAATTTCCTATTTATCTGGCTTAGGGTTGATATTCAATATGTCTAGCACTGAATGAACTGAATTCATTCTAATCTCTGCTGGTCACTGACACACTGCACAAGATACTTACTCACATCTCTGAACATTATTTTCCTTATCTCTAGAATGAGGTTGATAATAACTTTCCACAGAAGTTTTTCTAAGGTGAAATATGATCATATACATGAGCTCTCTCTGGAAATGAAAATCTCCAGCAATTGTAAGAGTGAAGGATTAGAACTGTGTATGTATGTGGCTTCTATTTTTACAGGTGCAGATATTAATATTTTACAAATAAAAAGGAGTGCCAATTTTCTTGCTGACATAGTTTTAATCAATAAAGTGGGTACTATTTATTGGAGAAATATATTATTTTTATAGGAATTAATCTCTTTTTAAAATCTAGCTTGTGAATACTAAATATTTTAATTTTTTTTATTAACAAAGCACATGGGCTGTGGAATGGTCAAATATCCTTGTACATTGAATTCTGCTTCATATTTGTATGTTGGTTGTTCACTCAAATACTGTCAAATTCTAACCTCTTCACTGAGCTCAAAATTTACAGATATAATTGAATTCTCACTAGGGTGTATTAAGTAAATACAAAATTTATGATGCAAATATATATATATATATATATATATTTACATTCACATGTATAAATAATTAAAACTATTTTAATTTCTAGTGCTCCTCTCCCATACACAAATACCGTTTCTCCTCATTCTTCCTATTTGCTGAGTAGTAGTCTACTGCATGGATTTACTAGAGTTTGTTTTTCCACTTAACAGATGAAGGACATTGTGTTGCTTCTAGTTTTTTAACAATTATGGGAAAAACACTAAGAATTTGCATAGACATTTTTGTGTGAACATTAGTTATCTTTCCTAAAAGAAGACACATAAAAGTGCTGAAACTCTCTGCTATGGCACTATCTAAATGTTGACCAGGTGCATTTGTTAAAATTTTAGTTAAAAATTTTTCTAAGTGGCCAATACATGGCCTTTGAAGTCTCCATCTTCCTCTGGAATCTTTTCACATTTCTTCTCTCCTTCTCACATTTCACCCTTCTATCAGTTCTATACATGTTGAAAAGACCCTCAAAGCAGTTCTTCACTCTATTGGGAAACATAATCTCTGCACCTTCCTTTTGACCTGGCTCATTCTCACAACCTTTCACATCTTGGCTTAGAAATTACTACTTGCAGGTAACTTCTCCTTCATGACTGGCCAGGCCAGGTTTAAGTCATTGGTCACCTAATCTGTTTCAGCATTTGCTTTGCAGCTGTGAGGAGTTACTTAGAACACTTTCTGATATAAGTGGGAAAACCCAACTCAAAAATAAAAAAGATAATTTAGTGTCTCCTATAATAGAAAAGTTCTGGTTTTGCGCCTGTTTCAAGTATGGCCGCATTCAGAAACAAGTTTCCAGTATGACTCTACCTTCTGTGCTGTTGCCTTCATGCTCAGATTTCACATGGCAGTCTTTAGGAGTTCTGGGTTCCCATCCTCTCAAGTTCAAGCCTAGTGATAATAAAGAATGCTTTTCTTCACTCACTCACAGTATAAGTCTCATCATGACTCACTGACTGTAAACTTGCTCACCTCAAAATTAAAGGTTGGTATTGGGAGGGCAATGCTGTGGGAAGAGCCACCTGAAAGTGGTATTTAAGCTAGTTCTAGCAAAGAGCTGGGGAACTTGTCAAAGCAGGTAAATGGACAGAAATTCATTATTAGATCTGGGTAGGTGGGTCCTTCTATAGCTCCTCCAAGGAGAGTAACAGTAGGCTTAGAACCAAAATATTATTTAAAGAATCCACTCACTAAGTAAAGTAGAAAGTCTTCAGTAATTGTAGCACTAAAATGACAAGAAACAAACAAACAAAACCAACCCAGAAACTACAAAAACTGTGAAGGCTTTATATCCTAGCATGTCATTTTGAAGAATGAGTCAACAATATTAAATAAGGAGAGGCAAGTTGAATCGCTAGAACAAAGCTCTTATATACCTGAAGTCTGGAACACTGAGATAAAAACCTTTTTAGTGAAAACTAAAAGCAAAATTTACCTTACATAGCATATTAATTCTGATTTAACTTAATAAATTTAATGCATTTTAGTTATTTGTTCTCTTGTAGGCAACTAATAGCAAATAATATTTCCAGAAAAAAATGAAGAAGCCCAATAATTGAAAATTTGAGAAAGCAGTTTAGAGATACAACTAAATGCAGGCTTGAAAGGGATAAGGATTCTCAGAAAAGCTTTCCCTGTTAAACCTTTATGTGCGTTCTTAAAGTCAAACTCGGTGATTGACATTAACGGAGTCCAACAATCTGCTTCATGCAAATACTCTGTGATTAAGTACACACTGTCTCTCCTAGCTCCAGCACCAGCAGGGCCTGACCAGCGGGCATTACCAGGGGCAGCAGCAGTAACACCCAAGGTCAGAGTGAGTTTGGTTGCAGGAGGGGAGATGACCAGCAGACCTGTTACAGAGACCTTAGAAAGTCCAGGAGCCCTTTGTCTCAGCCTGGCTGAGTAAAGACAATATGAGTGAACAGAGTGGAAGCAAGAGAGTCTCCCAGTACTGGGCTGAAGCCCTTTAGAAAAGAAAGGAAAAAGAAACTTCCACCAAAAGGCCTTCCCATTCTGGTAGGAAGTGGGAGGACAAATCAATCCTAAGATCCCATGGAACCACTCAAGGAGATCAAAAGAGAAAGGCTGTGGTTCCTCCCCAAGGAATACAATAGCCCCTGCATCTCCCCAGAAGGATCTATATTATCCCTAAGATTGAGGAGGAGCTGATCTAGAACTAGTTCAGGGCAGGGGGTGGGGCATAATCCAGATATCTGTTCCCCCAGCCTCCCCCATTCTGAAGCTCTCCCTGTCTAGGAGGAAAGTTCTAGCCATTCATGGAACTTGAGATTATCAGAGCTTTGGGTGAGTGTGGAATGGTTCATTTGTCAAGAGTACTCACTTTTTTTCAAAATGTTGTTTGTCTGGCACAACTGTGTTTGAGGGGATAAATCTGCCTCGGCTACTACCGTAGTATGTAGAGAGTGGGACATTTTGTTTGGGTGCATTTTGGTAGTGGCCATACTATTGAATTTACCACCACTTCCCACATCCTAACAAATTTCAGTCCTGGCCTGTTTTTCTAGCTGGTAATGTGACCCAAGGCAAACATGGTGGTGGGTGTTGCTAGGATGCAATTTCTCAGTGTTCCAGCATGACCCCTGGCACACAGGTTCAAGCCATCAGAAGCATCCCAGCTGGACAAAATGGGAGTCTATCATCACCTGTCATAACTATAGCCTACTTGCCACAATTCTGCATCACACACTTGGTATTCCCATAAGGGAAGACAGCTGTTAATGCTACCCTTGAGAATCTCGAATTCTCTACTCTCAACCTCCCATTACACCTCTACCCAAGACTGAAGGCTTCTAAACAACTGTCATTCCAATAGCTCCCTCCTGCCTTTGCATCTACAAACAGCAAGGGCTTGTGTGATGCTGACAAGCAGGCTTACCCAGAAGGAGTATAGACACCAGCATTAGATAATTTGGGCTTCACCCCAGGCTTTCTTCCCATTCAAAGTCTATCTGACTTTGAAAGCAACATTTAACCTCTCCGGATTGTAGGATAACAATAATAATAATACCTAACCATCAGGTATTATTAACAACAACAACAATAATAATAATACCTAACTAACAGGTATTGTTAACAATAATAATAATACCTAACCAACAGGGTGTTGTAAAGATTCAATTCATTTCAAGTTCAACTCAATTAGTTACAATGCATAGTTCCTGAAATATAGTAAAAAGAATGATAGCTGTTATCTTAGTCATATATCCTTAAGTTTCAGCTGTGTGTGATTTTCATGTAATCCATAGAAGCTTTATGTTGCTGTTGATTATCTAGACCAGTGGCCGGCAAACTCATTAGTCAACCGAGCCAAATATCAATAGTACAACGATTGAAATTTCTTTTGAGAGCCAAATTTTTAAAACTTAAACTTCTTCTAACACCACCTCTTCAAAATAGACTCGCCCAGGCCGTGGTATTTTGTGTAAGAGCCACACTCAAGGGGCCCAAGAGCCGCATGTGGCTTGCGAGCCACAGTTTGCCGACCACGGATCTAGACTGTTGCAGTAGGCAGAATTCTGATATGACCCCCAAGAATCCTGCCTCTGGAATGAACATGCCTTGAATAGTTTTAAATAATTCACAATAGTTTATGTAATTATATATAATAAATTTACAAAATAATATTATATAATTATTTTAGTCTAGATGAGCATGACTTGAATAATACTCTTTCCTGGTGTGTGAGTGGGATTTTTGATATGATGGGATTTTACTTTTATGATTTTGTAACCATGTATGGCAAAAGAGATTTTGCAGATGGGCATGGGAATCAACTAAGCAGATGAGTTCTTCAAAATAACTTTCCAGAAGTCTAAGAGATTTGAAGTCAGAGAGACATTCTACTGTCCTAAAAGGCAGAAAACTGCTCTGCTTTGGAGAGAGCCACATGGTAGGGAGCGGCAGGCAGCCTCGAGATGCTGAATGCCTCAGTCCTGTCAATAGAAGGAACTAAATTCAGCCCAAAATTAAGCTTAAAATAAGCCCAGAGCCTTAGAAGAGATTGCAGCCCTGACCAATCCCCGATTTCATCCTGATGAGACTCAGAGCAGAGGATCCAGCTAATCGATACCCAGATACTTCACCCATGAAACTGTGAACTTATGATAAGTACTAAGCCACTAAGTTTGGGGTAATATGTTTTGCAATAATAGAAAACTAATACAAGAGATTATATAAAACCATGCTGACCTAAATTTTATCTATACATATCCAAATAATACCCAAATGTATTGATTTTAATTAAAGAAAAAAGTAAAAAAAATAACAATTTTCCATATATAATAAGGCCCAATATTGATTGTATTTTCTGAAATAATTATAAGATTCAATTAGGCACTGCAATATTTTTAAGTTGCTCTTTCAAAAGTAGAAATTGTTTTTTTTTATGCAATGTCAGCATCAAAAGATAGCTCCTATGAATGTCCAGGGTCAAATATATGTTAAGAACTGATTTGCAGCTGTTATAAAGAAGAGAATTTACAAAGCATTTAGCCATTTTGCTGCTGCTTTATTGTTTAGGACATCATGGGTCAAAGGATATAAAATGGGAGTATTTTCATTCTGTTTATGATCCTCTTCTTATATGGAAGAGAGAAGTCATCAGTTTGTCTGTTCTTATAGTTAAATCTTAGAGACTTTACCGAAAATCAAAGAGCAATAAAAGCAGATGGTAGTTTTACTTGAGAAATGTTTATCTTAGCTCCACTTCTCAGGTTGTGTAGACATATATGGATGCAGAGTAACCTATGGCAGTATTGAGTTGTCTCACTTCATTTAACTGGTGGCACTCCTGGGGAAAAAGATGACTGTGTACACAATCAGCATCATGATTTGCACCCATTTATTTAATTTCCCATTCTGGTCAAATTTTTTATTTAAATGTCAGCGAAATCTAAATCATTAGGAAATATTTGTATCAGATAGGACAGTAAAAGTTAGCATCCACAGGAGAGAAAACTTGAAAAAAAAATTAGGGTTAATAGCAGAGGAAGAATTTCCAGATGGAGGGAAATGTTGATTTGTATCTTTGAAAAAAATTATTGTTGAAAGTATTACATATGCCCCCTTTTTTCACCTATTAAACCCTTCTAGTCTCCCTCCCCATCAGCTCCAGGCCTTCACCACCCTATTGTCTGTGGATTATGCATATATGCATACAAGGTCTTTGGTTAATCTCTTCCCAGCAACCCACCCCCACCCCCGACTTCCCTCTGAGATTTGACAGTCACTCATATGTAATGAACAAAAATAAATTGATGAATAAAATAGATCCAGAGACATAGAAGCATGGAGCAGACTGTTGAATCTTGCTTTGTGAAAAATAAACATTGCAGGGTTTATGTAGATAGAATTTCCAAATATTCTTGTCATCAGTGAATCTGGGACCACAGAGATGACCACATAGGCTAGTCAGCCTGGGGCAAATCTCAATGCTGGAAATAATTTTAAGAACTAAAACGAAAGCCTGTTTGTGGGAATCAGCCTTTCACTTGCTTTTGGAAGATTTTTTTTCCTCAAAATGAAGTGTCTACTCCATTACACAGTTCAAAAGAGGGCAATGGTGCCAGCTGCAGAGGCATGGAATCATGTGTACATTTAGGCTATCCCAACAAACAGAAAAATGAAGGTTTTGCTGTTATTGTTAATCCTCACACAAGGATGTTTGCCCTTTGATTTTTAAAGAGAGTAGAAAGGAGAGGGAGGGTCAGAAACATCAATGTGAGACACATCAATTGGTCACCCCTCACCCCGCGTCTCTCCCCCCACACCATGCACCAGAGTTTCATGCCCTTGACTGAACCTGGGCCCCTTCAGTCTGCTGGCCAGTGCTCTATCTACTGAGCCTAACTGGCCAGGGCAGAAAAAAAATGGAGCTTTTAAATAGCAGAGTAGCAAAGTTTCTGACCACAAAACCACCTATTAAAACAAACAAATAATACATAAAAATATGAACAAATGTATCCCTCAAATCTAGTAAGAGAATAATTGAAGATGACCACTTAAAATTTATTCTCAGAATGCACACATTTTAACAAAGCTTAAGTTCCCAACACAATTTATTTCACCAGTGTCCAGACTAGAAAAGTGGAGTTACCCACCCACCACAGCTGTTATGTCTGATTTCAAATCTTCACCTCCAAACTAAAGAAGAAATTACAGAAAAATCTAACTGCCCACATTGTCAATCCTCTAAATTGTCTTACTTAGCATGGCACTGAGTACACAATTAAAAATTTTTATTTGGGGTGTTAATGTGGAAAAATATTGTATTTGTAAAATTGTTGTAGTTCTCTTAGAAAGATAAACATTATATTTGATTTGGAGTCTTTAAAAAGACTGTTTTATGAAAAGTTTTGGCCTGTACCAGTCTGGCCTCTGAAAAATCTCCCAGGGAGGAACTGGCATCTCCCAGACGGTCCCTGGGACCCTGAGCAGCATGACCAGCATCATCTCTGATTTAAAACAGACTGTGGAACCTCAGAGGGAAGGTGGTGGTGGGTGGGTGAGAGGGAAGAGATCAACCAAAGAACTTGTATGTATATAGTCATAACCAATGGACATAGACAATAGGGTGGTGAAGGCCTGGGTTGGGGGATGCGAGCGGACTAGAAGGGGTCAGTAGGGGAGAAAGGGGACATATGTAATGCTTTCAACGATAAAGATTTAATTAAAAAAATAAAACTACATGGTTGCAAAATTCTGAACACTGCCCTGAAAGGAGGGGAACGGGGACATGATTAATGCCAGAGGCAATCACCAAGTGTCCACTAAAAAGAATTAAATTTGAGTTCCTATTTAACTTGGTTTGCTGCAAATCTAGAATATATTTTCTTTGCCATGGTAATATTGACCAAAAATCATCAATCGTATTTTATAAGAAAGAGCATTTAAATTACATAAAAGTTATACTTAAAAAAGAGCAAAGAAAATGAATTGAGTATTTCATTAACTCAAGAATTTAAGTCAACTAAGGAAACTAATGGTAAGGCAAAATTATAGTGAGACCAAACTTAGATGATAATTTTAAAAATATATTTTATTGATTTTCCACAGAGAGGAAGGGAGAGGGAGAGTTAGAAACATCCATGAGAAAGAAACATCAATCAGCTGCCTCGCACACCCCCCACTGGGGATGTGCTCGCAACCAAGGTACATGCCCTTGACCGGAATCGAACCTGGGACCCTTGAATCCGCAGGCCGATGCTTTGTCCACTGAGCCAAACTGGTTAGGGCTAGATGATAAGTTTAATAAAAATAAAACACAATGCCAAAATTGACTCAGATATCAATATTAATATACTAAAATTGAATAAAATACCACAATTGACTCAAACACTGCTATTGATTTAAAATTTAATAGCCAGATTTTTTTTTAAATTATCAATTAAAAAACAAAAAGAGATAGCCAACACAGTTCTGTAGGTAGGATCATTAAAACCTTCAAGATCATTTCAAAACATTTCTGTTTAAAAGAGGAAACAATGCAATTACAGATATAAACTCCTACAATGAAACAAAATTCCCAAAATCTAGTGTCACAGTCCCCTAAATTATTTACACTTGGTATGAAAGTATACATATTGCTTTCAGATAGTGCTTGCTGGGAGATGCACGGTTTCTCTTTTTTACATTGTGATTGGGAAAATTTTAAGGTATTAGTATTAACAAGGTGTCCTCTGCTGGACCCTGCGCTGGGGTGCCCAGTCTAGGCTCCTCCTACACTGGGAAAAGACTTAATAATACCTGGCTTGTTGAGAGCATGATTTTCTGGGAGCCGCTACTGGAATCCTTAATCCTGGCCATTTACTTCTAGACTCAAAGTCCTTACACCTCTCACACACACCCTTCTTTTTAACCCCACTCTTCTTCTGGCCACATGGACAATTCTAGGTCCCTTTCTCACAACTCCCAGCACATAGGAATCCACGCAGATGTCTGGTTCAGCTGTCTAGTTGCCTTTCACTGATGTTGCTCAAGGTACCCTGTAATTTAAAAATAGAAAGCTACATGGTTGCAAATAAAAAATAAATAAAACTACAGGGAGGCTCCACAGACTGTCACTTTGAGAAAAGTGACAGTCTGAGGAGCCTCCAGCAAAGGCCAGAAAGTATACCAATAACTCTTAACGCTCTCAGGTTTTCCAAATAGCTAATTATTTCTGTCCCTGTCCCTATGTTTATCCTTCTGGGCAAGTTTGAAAACAAGACGCATGTGTGTCCCCCAAGATCTACCTAAGTCTCCCTTCTCCTCCCACAGTGGAGTGGAACCAAAAGTCTTAAAGCTTTCCCCAAATCCTACCAGTCGAAGGAGGACCCTCCTCCCCACTTATGTGATTATATTCTATATTCAGGGTAGCCAGAGCTGCATTATTTTATGTTGAAAGATGGAATAATTTTTTTTTTGAAAAAAAAAATCCCCTTTTCCTGGACTGCTCTCTGCTTTCATAAATATGGTCTTGCTAAAGAGGTCATACAAGTCATCTTTAAGACACAAAGCAGATCAATTGTCCCCCTTCTTCTAGGAAATCAGTGAAGATCTGAGGACACACAGGTTTTCTGTGAAGTTTCACTGATAAAAAGCAGGCCGAGTCCTTATCACTGTGGCCCCATATTGCGATCATTCCATACATGTTGGCTGCTATAATTGTTGTGGGAATTCTCCCAGACATCAAGGGGGACATTCCCCATCATTTGTTAAAAAGATCAATTTCTCTGTTCAGAAAATGCCTTTAAACATTATTCTGGATCCTGGCTTTCTCAGAAAGGTTTTGTGTTTTGTGCACTCTTTTCTCTCAGAACTTTCCTTTCTCTTCTCCATAAAACTTCTCTGGATTCCGATGAATTTCTGTGCATATTTATTGTGCACACTTTCCCTGGGTCCTTTCCCTTCATCTACACTGCATCCCCAGCCCCACCTGTGCTCAGTTCCTCTGCACACCCCCTCTGTATAGTCTCAGGTCTATTCCACCTGCATACTTTTCCTCTTTATAAGCATTCTAGAAGCAGTTATCCTTCTGTATACTGTGGGATGATCCTCCCACCACCCCACCCCGTCTTCACTCAGTTCTAACTTCATCTCTAAGAGTTAAACCATTTTTCTAATAAGTGCTTCTAATTCTTTAGCTTCTTTTGTGTTCCTATTGTGCTTTCCGCTACCTTTAGAGCTATTTTTTTTTTCTTAAAATATCTCATGGTTCCTTTATCTGATTTTTCTATGGTTTCTGTTAGCAATATGATTCCCACACATAAAGGATTCTGAATGACAGATTTCTTCTATTTGATTGCCTTTGAATTTGAAATTCTTCTTCTTAGATATCACAAAAGCTGGCAGGTGAGTATTCCGAAGTCAATCTCTGTGCCGGGCCAGCTCAGCCAAGGGATAGGTGAGCCTGAAGGGGGGGCGGCGAAGGATGTAGAAAAGACAGTCAAAGATAATAAGTTGGGTCTAGGTGGATCTCCTGTGCCTGGCTAAGGCCACTGAGAAATACATCCAGGTGGCAAGCTGAGCCTTTATTTTATAGCCAGAGGTAAACAAAGTAGTGGTCACCATAGTTACAATGTTCTTGTGAGTTTCACTTGTTTTGGCAGACATGCTGCACCTCCCACAACCCATTAGCTACCCAGATACGATCTAGGAAGCTCATAAGGTCAAGCTTAATTATGCTAAGGGGCTGTGCCCTCTAAGCTGGGACTTGTTTGTGGCTTTGCCAACAGGTCAGTCCGAGGCTTAACCCTATAGCTGCTCCTTACAAATCTCCATATGTGACCACTGAATCTTTTTTTTTAACATTTTAAATAATCCCAATCTGTTTACTTTCAAAAATCATTGCTTCCTAAAGGCATAAACCATGTAAAAGAAAAATAAGAGTTTCTTTAAGGATATCCAGGTAATCCAAATGAGTAATTCCTGTCAAATTAGCCTACTCACCACTCCGCAGTTACCTTTAAAACAAAACTGAATACCACCATCAAGAGAAAGTGACCTATTATGATATGAGATTTTCTTCATTCGAAGAATGAACACTCACCTCATATGACCAATGGTTTTGCTACAGGACATGGCCTTCATTGGGCTCCTAGCTTGGAAATAGCCATGCTCCCTCCGGGTATGTGGCAATGTGTACATGAGGAGGGTGAAACCACTGGGAAAACAAGGCACATTGTCCTTCAGCACCAATTTATTCCTGTGCTAAGTTATTTAAAACATACTTATAAAAATAATAAAATGAACCACAATATTATAGATTCAATAAAAAATGGCCCTATCCTATATAATAAAAGGCTAATATGGAAATTGTCCCCTCGACCAGGAGTTCAACCAGAGTTCGACCAGGGGGCAGGGCCTGCCAGCTGACTGCCCGTGCCCCTCTCCCAGCCAGCCCAGCCCAGCCCAATCGCCCCCTATTGGGGAAGGCTGGCCAGATGCCACCAGTGCACGAATTTGTGCACCAGGCCTCTACTTACTTCAATAAAAAAGAACTGAATGGATTTTTCCCTTTCCTTTGGGAGTCATTGGCCCTCACTCTAGGATCACTCAGAAGTTTATGTTCTTTTGTCCACCCTGTTATTAAAATGTTAAATATACTTAGTCAAGAATTTTTAGGAGTCAATAAATTTAAGAACATTAATAAGCAAAAGAGCTTAATATTCAAAAGACTTAGAATATACTCTATAAACCAGAGAAAATTGAAACCTCTTCTTTTATTTTCTCTACTATTTTTTCAGTCCTCTTCCCTTATTTCTTTAAGTAGAATATTGCTTCAAAGGCCATATATTTGTAAATGAATTTTATATAGTTCTCTTTAATACTAACTAATAATTTGAGGATATTGCCATTTAATGCTAGATGATTGTTTCCTCTTGGTCACCTACAACTATCAGGTGCAATAGATTATAGATTGCCACTCAAAAATGTTGTTTTCCTTTTTATTATGTAAAATCTAGTTATTTTAGAATTTTGAAATTATACATGGTTGATTTGGCATTTTGAAGGATAAGAAAATATTCCAAGAAGGTAACATCAAAGACCTTTCCTGCTGTTCTGTAGGTTGTCATGATGACCTTACAACAGGCTCTAAACACGGAAGAATGGATCATACTTCCCATCTCTCTTCTCTAAGAGAAGTATGTCAGGCAGTGCTGACTTCCTTGTCATGGTTGTTGTGTGATCAATGGAATCCTTCTAAAATCTCAGGCTCAGTTACCCTCAGTGTTCTTTCATCTGTGCAGGACCCCAAGGCTCCTGACAAACATGGCTGAGAATGGAAAATGGATCAAGTTGCTGTTTGTAATCTGCTGTAATGTGGCAGGTTTGTACAAAAAATAACTGGAATGAAATTTGACTGATAAAAATATACCCACTGATATTAGTAACACTAAAGGTAGCTGTGGTTATGGCTTAATATGTGTATATGATACCTGGTCCCAGAAATTTGGAAGTTATTTTATTGGACAGTAAATAACTTCAGCTGCCCTGGCTGGTGTTCTCAGTGGTTAGAGCATTGACCCTTCCATGGAAAGGTCTTGGGACAATTCCTGCTCAAGGGCTCATACCTGGGTTGCACATTCCATCCTCAACCCTGGTCAGGGTGCATAAGAGAGGCAATTAATCGGTGTGTCTCTCTCACATTGATGTTTCTCTCTCTCTCTCTTTCTTCCCCCCTCCCTCCCTTCCACTCTTGTAAGAATCAATGAAAAAAATACCCTTGATGAGGATAAAAAAAAATGCTTCAGCTAATGATGTTGGTGGTGGTAGACAGGATTTAAGAAATGTAGGTTAAATTTATAAGAAGTCAAAAATGTATAATTTAGTATTCTCTGACATTTTTATGTAGGTTCTGGATGCAAATATGAGCAACTATCTTGGCCTAGGGAAACAGCAGAAGAATAGGAAGGTGTAGTAGGATAAAGAATATACTTGGGTTCTGTCCATGGTTCCTGGCACAGAGCTTCAACAATCTTAGGAATTTCCTGAATGAAAAGAGTTTCTTTGTTATGCCAACAAGGTGACTCAGGCTGGGTTCTTGGATAGTTTCTGGATGCCCACTGGTCACCAAAAAGAGCAAGCATGTGATTGGAGGGTTCGGACTTTCAATAGCCAGACTCCTAGGGAAAGAAGGGGCTGGAGATTGAGCTCAATCTTTTAATCAATTATGCGTTCATACTAGAGGCCCAGTGCACGAAATTCGTGCATGGGGGGGTGTCCCTCAGCCCAGCCTGCACCCTCTCCAATCTGGGACCCTTCGAGGGATGTCCAACTGCCCTTTAGGCCTAATGCCGGTAGGATCGGGCCTAAACGGGCAGTCGGACATCCCTCTCACAATCCAGGACTGCTGGCTCCCAACTGCTCACCTGCCTGCCTTCCTGATTGCCCCTAACCGCTTCTGCCTGCCAGCCTGATCACCCCCTAACCACTCCCCTGCCAGCCTGATTAATGCCTAACTGCTCCCCTGCCAGCCTGTTTGCCCCTTACTGCACTCCCCTGCAGGCCTGGTCACCCCTAATTGCCCTTCCCTGCAGGCCTGGGTCCCTCCCAACTGCTCTCCCCTGCAGGCCTGGGTCTACCCCAACTGCCCTTCCCTGCAGGCTCGGTCGCCCCCAACTTCCCTCCTCTGCCAGCCTGGACACCCCTAACTGCCCTCCCCTGCAGGCTTGATTGCCCACAACTGCCCTCCCTTGCAGGCCTGCTCCCTCCCAACTGCCCTCCCCTGCTGGCCATCTTGTGGTGGCCATCTTGTGTCCACACGGGGGCAGCCATTTGTGTGTTGGAGTGATGGTCAATTTGCATATTACTCTTTTATTAGATAGGATTGAAACCACAATAAAAACTCTGGATACTAAATTTAGCAGAGCTTCCTTGTTGATGAACACATTCACCTGTTTGGAAAATACAGCTGTGCCAGGAGGGTGACATGCCCCGACTCCACAGAGACCTGGCACAGGAGTTCTGTGTTTGAAACCTTCTCAGACCCCACCTTATGTTATCCTTTATGAAAAAAAAAAAAATGTAATCTTAAGTATAGCACATTTAGTAAGTACTGTGAGTGGTTCTAGTGAATTATCCAAACTGTGCGGATTGTTAGAACATTGAAATTTGTAGGTAGTCAGTCAGACACTAATTCTGGGTGGGTTGTTAGCATCAAAATTATATTTTACTACCCCTATTGGATGTTACACCATTTGGGGTGGAAACAGAATAGAAGAGAAGGGGTCCTGATACTCTAATTGTCTTTTGGGTGAAGATTTATGGAGATAACGTCTTGGAATATAAATAGATTTTTTTACCTTTCTTTTCTGAGAAAGCCACTTCCCAGTATAGTTAAGAGGGACTTTTTGAAAGTCTTTCTCAGTGCAAGGTGAGGGCAATTTGGTGTCTTAACGTTTTTCTGAAAGCTGACAAATAAAGGCTCTGTGAAGGAAGTTGTGTTGTTGGGATGGAACTTGAAAGGGATCACTTGAGAGTAGAAATAAAGCCTGAGGGATTAAACAAGACCTTTGCTCAGAGATCAGTCAGACACAGAGTGACTTTGAACAGGAAGCAACATTTTTAAAGGAGCACTCCAGCCTCTGTGTTGAGAATAAGAAAAAAAAAAGGAAAGAAATGGCAAGTTTGAACATAGGTAACCAGTGAAGAGGCTGTTGCCATAATCTGGGTGAGTGATGATATATGTAGCAGGAACTAAAGTTGCTAAGAAAATAGGAAAGGGTCGTAGGTAGTACAAAAAGTTTTAAATGAAATTGTTCATATGACTGAAACCAACTATTCACTCTCCAAATTGCTATAATAACTCACACAATCAAATGTCCACCTTCTTGTAAAAAAACGTGGAATCCCATTTATTAAATGGTAAAGAACAAAAACAGTATTTGGAAAGAAGATGTAACTTGATAGAATTAGAACAAATCTATTTCTGATCAATTAATAGAAACAGAACACATTTACTTATGAAAATAAACAGTTGCAATGTCTAACAAAGAATCCTACACTGAGTTTACTAGAAAATATATATCTAAAATGAAAATGACACAGAATGGTTCCTCAGCTTCTTAAAATTTACAGAAACACATACCAGATAAATGCTAACAAAAAGAAAAAAGAAATCTGTGATATAAATGCCACCCATTTTGAAATCATGGTAAATGTATTCAATAAGGGCAAGAAATGACCTTTAAATTATAGAGGAAAAATACACAGTGATGTTATAACTATAATGTATTTTTATATATAATAACATATAGGAAGGAAGAAAGCAAGAGAAAGAATTATGGAAGATCAAAGTGAACTATTATAAACACAACAGAAATAGAGTAATTAAACATGTTTTTTTACACGTTCTACAGTTTTCTCAACACAAATACTCAATTAATTGCTCAATTAAGCATTTGATGTAGGAATAATACAGACCACTTTCTCTGACTTGCACTAAATATTGATAAGAAAAGGAGAAGAAAAACTTCTGAAAATGAATATTTATCTGATAGACAGGTTGAATAAAATAAAAAAGGAGATTGCAAAATATCTAGAAAATAATGGTAGAGAAAACACAACATACAAAAATTAATGATCTATGACTAAAATAATGCTAAAAATTTAAAAAAATAATGCTGAGAAATATTAACTTAAATACTTACACATATAAATACAGATGATCATTCCAACAAGTATTTTAACAATTCTTGCTCCTTACAATCAACTCTAGTGAGAGAAAAAAAAATGTAGGGCAGATTTTTTTGACACCTCCAAAGTTGGTGTCTAACTTTATTTCCTTTAATTATTATTCTGTATTAAATCTATGGGGCTTTGGTTTGAGATTATCCAAGTTTTACACTTTCTATTTTCCTACTGTTGCCCTCAGTGGGAGGTGTCCTATATTTTCTTCTCTTTTTCTTCTTTTTTTTTTTTTACAGATGTCAGAAGAATGGGTGTTTTGTAACTTCCATGCTACTTAAGTTACAGGCCATGAACCACAGAATTCTTAAAACCCAGCATAAGCCAGTAAGATGACAAAAATTGGCTAACTTCTGAAGTGCATACAATAATAAAAGACATAAAATGGGAACTTTTACCCAAAAAAAAGAAAGCCAATTTGAGGAATCATTAGTTAAGATATAGAGATTTCACATTACTGGGTCCTAATATATCATAGAGATCCCTAACATATAAAAGAATTTAATAAACTCAGCTAGAAAAGGAATTTTGAATTCCCTCTCCTCTGAATTCAGCTAGTTATATTAGCTACATTGATGAGTAATGGGCATCCTTTTCTCTTTTATTTCCAGAATTACTCTTAGGATATAGCTGCATCTCAAGATCGTAAAATATCTTTGTATGAGGCAGACTACAGGCCTCTCTGTGTATGGGGCGTGGTTAAAATTGCATAATTTTTTTATCCAGCATGTGAAATTTTCACAATTAAGGATATTTTTTGGTAAGAATTGTTACTGTATGCTAGTGAGCATTAAGATATACATCCATGGTCTTTTGAGATTTTAAAGGAATAAGACAAGGTCATCATAAACCTCTCACATTGTCTTACTTCTGATGAGATCAACTTGAAACATGTTTTTAATATTGGAGCCATAATATCTCTGAGCAAATGACTCTGTCAGTGTCAAGCATTAACTGGGCCATTGACTAACTCAGAATCTATGAACAATGCCAGCCGATCAATATGATATCCCACATATCTGTAGCCAATTGAAGTTTCTGCTATTTCATGACTAGAGGCCCAGTGCACAAAATTTGTGCATGGGGGGGGAATCCCTCAGCCCAGCCTGCACCCTCTCCAATCTAGGACCCCTCAAGGGATGTCCGACTGCCCATTTAAACATCCCTCTCACAATCCAGGGCTGCTGGCTCCCAACTGTTCACCTGCCTGCCTGCCTGATCGTCTCTAACCGCTTCTGCCTGCCAGCCTGAACATCCCCTAACCACTCCCCTGCCAGCCTGATCGAAGCCTAACTGCTCCCCTGCCAGCCCGATTGCCCCAACTGCCCTCCCCTGCTGGCCTGGTCCCCCCACAACTACCCTCCCTTGCAGACCTTGTCCCTCCCAACTGCCCTCCCTTGCAGGCCTGATCACCCACAACTTCTCTCCCCTGTTGACCATCTTGTGGTGGCCATCTTGTGTCCACATGGGGGCAGCCATCTTTGACCACATGGGGGCAGCCATCTTGTGTGTTGGAGTGATGGTCAATTTTCATATTACTTCTTTATTATATAGGATATTCTGGACTACCATCCACTGCAACAGGACAACAAAAAGAAGTTGCTTTCTCTGTCCCAGTTAAAAGTGTAATTTGATGGATGTTTATGTGCAATCATATTATATCTTGGTTTTTAGGTAAAGATGCATATATAAAAATAATATCTCAATACATAATCCTGACTACACTTTGGTACCATTGACAAAAAGCAGGTGCATAAGAGCTAAGGAGAAAATCGAGTGCTTGCCTCCAAACAGGCCAACATAGACTCTTCACACTAAAAGTGCAATTTTATCATTACTCTTTGTTTCTGAGTATTCCTTAATAAGGGATGCTATTAGAGATCATAAGAAATAAGGACAAATATTTAAAATACTTATATAATATTTGGGTAACAAGGTAAATGACATTTTGCAGAAGAAATATTTTTTCCTAGAAAAATATACATATGATTTTAAAAATATATAAATTTTAAACTATATATTCATAACTGCATTTTGTTGAGATTAGAAAGATATAATGAATAAAAATATATATATTCTAAACAAAGATAAATAGCTTTATTTGAAAGAAAACTACTAGCTAAATTTCTTTTTAAAATCCTTCTAAAGGTGAATAAGAAAAAGACTAACATCTAAGCAGTGGACTAGTCACAGCATAGTCAGAAATATTTTTCCACATATCTCACTATATATACCTCATTTTTTAATACAATATTGAAAGTTGCAAAATTAACAATCACTAAAACCTGGTTAAATGGAAATGGGGCATGGTTAAATGAATATTACAAAATCTTTCCATTTCTATATTTATATTTTTCTTGCCTTATATGAATTAAACAAAAATATTGTAATATTTATATTCAGTGTATTATTTGTATTTGTAGATATTTGATGTTTTCATTTACCTTACTCTTATTTAACTTAACGTTACAAATAAAGTTTACCTTCATATGGACCAAAGAGTAACAAAATCATTTTATAAATTGTTTTGTTAAAATGGATAAAGATTCTTTTAAGGAAAATATAAACAAATATCAAAGCAAATACTATTTTTAAAACGAACATGTTAAATGATTTACAAAAAGCAGTATTTGCCCTTCTCAAAACATCGCTTTTTATTTACACCGCAACATTGACCAGAATCCAAGGCCAGTGTTTAAAAGTTATTTCTTTGTTGCAGTGAATAGGTAAACATGTGTTTTATATATAAATTCAAATGTTGATTTTTTTTATAATCATGCCAGAGACAGAAGTCATTGCTTTCTATCTTTCTCTGTCAGAAGTTTTCAATGTATTCCTATTTCCAGTCAATGTTTATGATTTTTTCTATATGATTAGAAATGTTCATTTTTCAGGGGCTAGACAAATTTTATTATGTTAACTTTCTGGGGGTAAGAATCCTGAACCTCATTTTCAACTGGGGATTATTTCAACTGCATAGAGAACACCACAGCTGAATTTCAACATGCATATTCTGAGAGAACAGTCATTTTTTAACATTTTCAGCTGTTTAGAAGCTTTCATTGTATCTATTAATTTTCTAAACTTTTCCAATCTCTTTATTATATTTTTAGGAATATTTAACAAATTATTTTTCTGGATAGAAATTCATTTTTTGAATGTGTTTTGTATCTCTCTGAAGATGCAAATCTTTGGATGTAGAGTCTATAATTTGTCTATTAAGAGACAATGGACACATACATAGACATAATGATCAATTGCCATGGAGATAAGCATATCACCATAGCAACTTGAATCATGCATATGTGTGTGAGAAATGCTGAGGGGGAAGAAAGAAATTGTGTGTATGTATATGTATTTTAAATGTTTAAAGGCTAAGGAAGAGTGATTTATCTTCTACTAGTTATTCTCTTAACAATTCCTTGAAGAAATAGATTTGCAGCTACCTTGCCAATTCTGGTGTTTTGCCCTGTATCTAACATACTTATTCTATGTGTATGGTAAATTAGTTCTTCTCTTGCTGATCTACTTATACTATCCTGATATTTCTGAGTTTATAAATAGCATTTCAATTATTTGAAAAATAGGCCAGCTTAATTAATAAAAATACCTGCAGGGCATTCAGAACACTGTAAGACACAAAGAGAAGGCTGTAAAGAATAGGCAGTTAGGTTCCTGAGAGAGTCCAAGACAGTGATCAAAAAAAGATCAAACTTTTTATCATTTTTAATTTGGTATTCTATTGGTAAAAGAATTAGAGTTATATTAGAAAATACAAAAATGTTAGATTTTATTATTATTCACAATGTATCTGCCCCCCTTTCTTTAGGAGGATTGATTATACCTTTGTACATACTGCCATGTTGTCTTCATTGCAGAGAAATACACATTTCACCACTCTGACTTTAGACTAAGTCATTTTTGTTGTTGTTAATCCTCACCCGATTTGATTGCCTTCCACACATGCACCGAACAAGGGGATTGAGCCTGCAACCCAGGTACGTGCCCTTGACCAGACAAGAACCTGGGAGCCTTTAGTCCATGGGTTGATGCTCTACCCACTCAGCAAACCGGCTAGGACTAGACTAGGTCTCATAGCCTGCTTTGACCAATGGAATGTGTTTATCCACACCTTGCGAGCAGGATCTGTAAGAAACACTTTATGTCTCTGTAAGCCCTTTTGCTCTTTTCTCCTTTACACAAAATGACATGTCTCAAATACAGGCTGTTCCTCAGCCTGGGTCCTCGGAGACAAAATGTGAATCAGAGCAGTTAAGACTGATTCTTAGTTGCCATTATTGTATGTAATGCCACTGTAAGCCACTGTTTCTAAACTTTGTCAATCTGACAAATACCAATTAAAATGCAGCGTTGTTGTGTTTTGGGTTTTTTTGGTCATCTCTCATTTCTCATCCCTCTCCCATTCTGGTTTACTTTTATTTTTCATTTTATTTTAATTCTTTATTGTTTAAAGTATTAGATGTGTCTCTTTTTTCCCCCATTGACTTCTTCCCCTGGCTGCTCCCACTCTCCAGCACATGACCTCACCCCTCTACTG
The DNA here is from genome assembly GCF_963455305.1 of Plecotus auritus. Classification (NCBI taxonomy): domain Eukaryota; kingdom Metazoa; phylum Chordata; class Mammalia; order Chiroptera; family Vespertilionidae; genus Plecotus; species Plecotus auritus. Next base: position 125,276,733 of record NC_137782.1, read on the forward strand.
TCTGTGTCCATTGGTTATGCTTATATGCATGTGTACAAGTCCTTTGGTTTATCTTTTAAATTGTGGCAAGAACACAAAATGAGATCTATCCTCTTAACAAATTGTAGGTGTACATAACAGTATAGTTAACCACAGCACAATGTTGTATAACAGCTCTCTTGAACTTAATTCATCTTGTGTAACTGAAATTTTACTCCCTGCCTCCCCTTCCCCAGGCCCTGGCAACCACCATTCTACTCTCTGTTTCTGTGGGTTCAGCTTATTTATTTATTTTTTAAATATATTTTATTCATTTTTTTACAGAGAGGAAGGGAGAGGGATAGAGAGTTAGAAACATCGATGAGAGAGAAACATCAGCTGCCTCATGCACACCCCCTACTGGGGATGTGCCCGCAACCAAGGTACATGCCCTTGACCGGAATCAAACCTGGGACCCTTCAGTCCGCAGGCTGACGCTCTATCCACTGAGCCAAACCGGTTTGGCAAGGGTTCAGTTTTTAGATTCCACATATACATATAATCATGCAGTGTTGGTCCTTCTATGACTGGCTGATTTTACTTAGCATAATATCCTCAAGGTTCATCCATGCTGTTGCATATGGCAGGAGTTCCTTCTTTTCTAAAGGTTGAATCATTGCATGAACATACCGCGTTTCTTTATCCATTCATCCTTCAATGGACACTTAGGTTGTTTCTGTATCTTGGCTATTGTGATAACCCTGCAATGAAGCTGGGAGTGACTATATCTCTCTGAGAGTCTGATTTAATTTTTTAAACCATATTCCAAAAATGAAATTGTTGGACCATATGGAATTATATTTTCAATTTCTTCAGGGTGGGGGGACCTCTTATTCTTAATGTGCCTTCAGCAGAGCTGACTCTACCCGAGATCTTTGGCTTATGCTGGATCAACCAGAGTATGCTTTCTTTAAGGTGGTGCATTGAGATTAAGGATCTCACCTGGAATTGGTGGAAGAGAGACATCACATCCTCCACTCCCACCTGGGGAGCTGAGCTTGATAGAACTCAGGCCAGTCCTGCTGCAGCAACATACATGAATGAGGAGAGAGTCCACCTGAGAAGGGCTTATGGGTACATCAGTATCAAAAGCCATTAACTTTCAGTTAGGTGAAATAATTATTTCCTACTTTTAAATCTGCTGGTTCAATGTGTTGGTCATTTTGCTATAGAAAATAAGTAACAATTATATTTTCCTAAATTTCTAATTTTTACCCAAAAGTTTTGGTGAATGTTTACTGCTGCATTTGTCATGTGACAATTACTCTGAATCTTTATGTGGCTTTTGAATTTATCACATAAAATATTTATATTATTGTGGTTTTATTAAGAATTATTTTATTTAGACTTTAATTTTGTTGAAGGTAGGCACTGCTGCTCATAATCTGCTACTAATATTTGGGTTGATGTTTAGAAAGTCAGTTTTATTTAAGGTAACTTTTTTTCTGAATGAAATCTTTGCTACTCAATCTATTTTATGTTTGTTCTTCCAATATTAAATGACATTTTGAAATATCAATAAGATGCAGGCAACAGGCAAACTTAGTTTTAATCTATACTTCAATCAGCAAAACATTTTTAACACACTATGCCTTGATTGTTTTTTATTTTATACACACACACAGAGCAAACATATTTGCACAGTGTATAAGAGGGAAAAGGTTAACATTTGTTATCTAGATGTAATGTATCATATACAGATTAATATCTCAATAAGCACATCTTAAAATAATAATAACAAAATCAGCATGTAAAACATTAGAAATTCTTTCTTTTTTTAAAAAAAGCTGCATATTTAACACAGCTTTTTCAAACACCCAGTAAATGGTCACCCACAAGCACATTCACACACACTCACAAACACTTTTAAAAGCATCTATATTAGAATTGCAACACTAGGGTTCAGCAACTCCCTCTGAATTATAGAAGAACAACAATTTCTGGACACAGCATGTCTCATGAGCCAGCAGCAATATCAATCTGGGAGGTTGTTAGAAATGAGAAATTTGGGGCCTTACCCTCAACATCCTCAGTCAAATTCTGTGGAGTTGGGGCCAAAAATATGTTTTAAAAACCTCTCTAGATGATTCTTTTACACACTAAATTTTGACATCTTTTAATCTGAAACAATGCTGATTTTCTCCTAAGCCTATATGCTCTCTCCATTATGCTAAGAAAATAATCTACAAGTCTTCTTTATGCTCTTTCTAGCATATAAAAAAAAATCTGTCCTATGCAGCAATAGGAGAACACAACAGGCCAAAGAAGACTAGAGATATTTCAAATGAAATAATTTTTTTCACTGCTCTTCCTAAAGTGAGAAAAAGTGCTGCTTGAATAACTTATTTTATTATGTAGGGGAAGTCCAGTGCATATTTGTATTATTAAGCATAGAAAATTATATCTTATAAATGATTGTCATTTAAGGAGAAATATCCTGAATCCACTTAAGCCAAAGTTGGAATTAAGTACAATTCTCATATGAACCCAAGTGTTTTACCCATCTCTCATTAGCCTATTAGTTCAAGGATTAACTGAACTTTTAACTTCTCTGTTAATGTTTAATGTTCAGCTGCATGTGAAATGTAGTTTTCTACATTTTGTGGCATTTGCTAGTGTAGTACCAGTATTCTTATCCATGAATTTCCCTTCAGCTATGGTCATATTTTTTAGTGTGATACATTGAACTTTTATGAGCTCATGTAGGACCAGAAATCTTTAACAGCATATTATTGAAAATTTGCTATAAATTACTGCAGGTCAAACAGTAACTTCAGTTTTGTGAGGCTAGATTGCCAGTAAATTTGAGAGGCCGATTATGATTTGTGAAAGACTCTCTCCATGTGGATACATAGAAAAGGAGGCATTGTATTTGCAACCATTAAAGATGACAACTTAGTAGAGTAAGAATACTTCCCTCTTTTTTTTAAATTACTGCTAAATTAAATTCATAGTTCCCTGAATAGTTTAGTTCAGTTTTTCCATCACGCTATTACTATTTTCTTTTAATGAATTTGAAATATAGTAGTCTTTAGAAAATACATTTAAATATATTTACTCTCCAATATGGAAGGCATTAACATTCTGTTCTACAACAAATACGTGTTGGGTCCTCTCTCTAATATCCTTCAATGTGTGATCATCCAACACCTCCAACACACCAGTCCACTGACCTGTATTTTGTTCAAGTTGACCCAGTCCACGAATCATTATCATCAAGCTTTAATATGCTGAGATGTTACAGCCATTGCAATTTTGATGAGTAAAGGTCTATACAAAGTCCTTCACAATTGAATGCTTGTGATGCCAAAGATGTTTTTGTATACTTTCAGACATCAGTCATGTTCCATGGGGGAAAAACGTCAAGTGCTATAGAATCTATTTTATAGCCTCTGAATGTTTCTATAGTGATACATATATTTGTAAACTATCCCATTTTGTAAAAAGCTCTTCTCTGATTGAAATATATATATTCCTATAGAATAAAAACAGCACTTAAGTTTAAATTTGTAAAATCTGGATTTTAGTCCAAATGATATATTCTGACAGAAGCATAACATAATTTTTAAAGCAATTTATATTTTCGAATTTTTAAAAGGGATGTATATCTAATGACATAACAGGTAAGATATTGGTATACTATGTCACATAGAAGAAGTCATTCCTAAAATTTTTACTGATGCAAACTATGGGGGAAAAATACAAGATAAATCCTGAATGAAAAAGTATTTTGCAATTTGTTACCTGGGATGAACAATAAACTGAAGAACAAATGCAGTACATATTATAAAATACATAAATTGTTTTTAAGTATAAAGAAGATAATTTATGGGTTAATTTTTATTGATTATATTAGGCTAACTTTATAGAGAAGGTAGCATGTTATGTGAATTTTTACATTTAATGCATGTATAGAATTGCAAAATAAAAAAGGTATTTCAGGCAGATGGAAAAAAGGAAGCAAAATCACTGAGATATTTCAAGTGCATATATATTACACGTTGAATGAAGTTGAGTGTGCCTTGGAGTCTTACATGTGAATTAAAGACTAGGTAGTATATAATAATCTGAAATGAGGAGCCATTGACTTTCATGAATGCTATATTACATATAGACATAGGTAATTGGTGGGTGCATGGAAAAGAAATTGGAAGTAATGTGATATTTAAGAAAGAGACACACATTAGAAAAATATCAATTCAGTCTGGAAAGAGATAAATGCTTATACAAGAGTGATGTCAGGAAAAATGGATGGGTCAGCTTAAAGACATATTTTAGCAATATTGTTTATTCCATAGATATATGAAGAAGAGAAGAAAGTTGAGGCCAAACCACCATCATTTAGGTTTTTTGTTTGCTTGTTTGTTTTGTTAATCCTCAACTGAGGATATTTTTCCATTGATTTTTTTTTTTTTTTTTTTTTTTTTTTTTTTTTTTTTAGAGAGAGAGAATAGAAGGGAGAAGGAGAGACAGAGGGAAACATCAATGTGAGAGAGACACACTGATTGTTTGCCGCCTGCATGCACTCTGACCAGGGCCAGGGAACCTGCAACCAAGGCACGTGCCCTTGACCAGAATCAAACCCACAACCCTTCAGTCTGTGGGGCCAATGCTCTATCTACTGAGCCAAACTGGCTAGGGCAGCATTCAGTTTTAATGGTAGGAGACATTAACATCAGTAATGTCAGGTGTTTTGTACTTTCACATATTAAATCTCATTTACACTTTAATTGATTCAACAGACTAAGCAAATCAAATATGAATATTTCTCTAAATTTAAGTTTAGTTCATTGAAATTTGGATGCATTGTACTATAAAGGCAGATTATTAAAATCTAGAGGCCCAGTGCATGAAATTCGTGCATGGGTAGGGTCCCTACATCTGGCCATCGATCAGGGCCGATCTGCGGGATGACTGGCAGGGTGATGGGGGTGGCCCTGCTGGCACTCGCCTTGGCTGACCTGGCACCGCCCCCCACTGCCACCACCGGTTGGGGCCTGCGGGCTGGGGGCAGCTCCTGCATTGAGTGTATGCCCCCTGGTGGTCAGTGTGCATCATAGCGACCGGTTATTCCACCCCTTGTTCCGCCATTCGGTCGATTTGCATATTAGGCTTTTATTATATAGGATAGCACCTTTGTTCTAACTCACCATCTTGTTTTCACTATTTGAATGCTCCCTAACTTCATAAATTTTGGATGCACTAAGCATAGAAGCCTTCCCAAAAGTTAAAAATGTGGAAAATGTGGGATATAGATTTTACTAGATATTATCACAGAGGTAGTAGCAGAAGTAGGGAGAAGTAATGAAATTTACCCTAGGCCCGAAAGTCTAAAGTGATAGGGATACAAAAATACTTTAACATGTGTTTTTTCAAAAATGTTTGTGATGTGAAGTAAAAATAAAATGAAACTATAGGGTGCTGAGTGCCAAGGTAGTAGTCTGATTATCAGCTTTGGGGCACACCATGATAATATATCTGATGAACACTATATCATCCAAGTAGCATTTCTATGATCGGATGAGATATGCACAAGCCAAGCGGGAGAATAAGAAGCATCCACAATCAAAAACAACTTGGAGCAATTTTCTGAATCTGTAAGGAACTGGAGAGGGCAGACACAGGCCAGTCAAACTTACATGCCACCATCAGCAGTAGGAGATCTCAAGGAAGTCACATCTCAGACAATAATAGCAACAGTGTTGATACTACAGAAGCTGTACTTTATCAAATCTAAGACATTATCTGTTGAAGGATGAGCCATAATTTTTATAAACTGGTAATACACTAAAACTGCTGCTAATTAAATGCTAAAAATATTTTTCACTTGGAATTTTGTACTCAATGAAAGAAATCTTTTGTCAGATCTTGCTTTATATGTATTTTCCTATGCATACATAAATGGAAAATACAAGGCATATTTAAGATATTTTTAAAACTATTTCTCATTCATAGTCTGAGCTACTGAGTCACTTTTCATCTTAGAGTCATCATTTTTGGAAATAGCATCCAGTATGTTATAATGAAAGTTGGTGATAGGCATTTCATTTAAAAAAAATTTTCCCTTTATTATCTCTGGGTTTTTCTTCAAAGCTTTGCACAGCCTAGCATATAGGATATAATTCATGTGACATACTCTCAAATGGCTCAGGAAAGAATAGATAGATGAAAGATAGATAGATAGATGATTGATAGATGATAGAAGTTAAAACAATTGTGGCATAAGATTACCAAGAAATAAATCTGGAGGAAAGGTAGTTGGGCATTCTTTATACTATACTAATACTTTTTGTTCATATTTGAAGGAATGCATTTGATTAATGGATTTAGCTTATATTTAGCAGGATTTTGGCACTACAGTTGGTCTTGAGTTTCAACATATCTTTTAAACAATGGAGAAAACAATTAGGAATGACAATGAAAGAACACATGAATCAATTTTCAACAGAAATAATTAACAAAATATGTATGTGAAACTTAAAATACGTGTGGCTGTTGCCAAGCCAACAACAACTACTGAACAGTCCTGAATCACCAGGGGGAAATGGGCAGAGGAGAACTGATATTGACTACATTAGGTAGAGCCCAGAAATCACCAACAAATACTCAATTCCCAAAGGAGGAAAAAATATGGGGGAAAGGTTGATGTTGGATCTGAGAACAATTAGTAAAATTGGAAATTCTTATTGTCCATAAGTGTGGACGACTAAAAGCACAGTTGCCAATAGTACACAGAACATAAAATGTGTTATATAATTCTAATTACTTGAGGATCTAGGAAAATCTGAAAAGAAATACTTCCTCTAGAAGTAAAAAAATAGTCATTCTGAAAAAAAAAACACACTCAGGAAGACTTATTTGTATTGACCAGGGCAAGAAAACAAAATTTGAATAGTGTGAATGACATGAAAGAGAGGAACATGTTAAATGATAGAATCAGAAGTCATTTAACTGTTACTGAGCATGTTTGAAATATATCTTATTAAAAATTTAAAAATAAAGTCCTTCATTCTCTCAAAATTCACTATGAGACACATTTTCATGAACGTATTAGATTTGAGTAACATGGGACTTCTGTATTTCAAATGTTTAAAGATATGAGAGAGATAATTAAAAAGTTGAAGATAAAAGAGAATACTACTACAAAAATTAATGCATGTTTGTAAAAGAATGAAGAAATTAAAGTTATGGTAATTTCATTAAAAACTCATTGCTTTAAATAGCACGTAAGGAGGGAATTAGTGAAAGGATGAGAAAGCTGAAGAACTTTGATAATGAACTCAGGAAAACAGAAATAAAAATATGAATGAGAAGTCAAATGATACTAAAAGCTTTAAGGTTTAAAATTAGTATAATAGGATTTCTAAAAGAAGGTGTAAGAGGTGGTAAAGGAAATACTAAAAGAGATAATGACTAGAAAATTTCCAAAAGTGTTGGAAGATGAGAATCTTCAGATTTATTTAACATTATTAACCACAACTAGTACATATTCATGGCTAGATACAGTGACATGGAACGAATACTAGAAACAAGGAAGACAGGAAATACAGCTTGCTTGTAAAGGAATAGCAATTAGATCAACAACTAGGTATTCAACTGCAGCTATGAGAGCAAGATATTTGAACGATGTCTTCAAGGCAATGAAAAAAATAACTCTAAAATTATACAATTACCCAAATAATCAATTAACAATGTGGTTTGGAAAAGATTATTATCAGACAAAAACATAACAAAACAAACCTTAAGCAGTTTAGTGTCAATAGATTCTTAATAAAGGAATGATGTTTTATTCAACTTCAGAATTAACTATTATAATATTGTAATTTGCATCAGTAATTTAGGTTCATGAAGAAAGGAAAAAAACGATTAAATTGTGAAATCTAAAAGAATACAATAATTAATTATAATTTAAATATTAAGAAGGTATATCAGTATAAGTAAAATGTAATAATTTAATAAAAAGAGCCTGGCCAGTATGACTCAGTGGTTGGCATTGACTCATGAACTAGGAGGTCATGGTTCAATTCCCAGTCAGGGCACATGCCCGAATTTTGGGTTCAATCCCCAGTAAGGGGCATGCAGGAGGCAGCAAATCTATGATTCTCTCCTTTGTTTGATTCTACCTCTCCCTCCCTCTCTGAAATCAATAAAACTATATTTTAAAAAATAATAAACATACCGTTTTGAATATTTCTCTCACCATACCAGCATAGTATAAAATTTGTAGCAAGATTTTGAAGCTTGCTCTATTGTCAAAAGCAGAAGTCTCTGTTCTAATAATTTATTGATTCTTATTGTGAGCAATTCAACAAATTGATGTTATCACTAGGGAGAAAGACAGAGAACTTTTTTAAAAATCAATTTCAAATAATAAAATATGGAAAAGTAAAGTAATTGTAAATTACTTTGTAAATTACTCAAAAATTCTACAATCAGAATAAAGATATGTATTTTTGTTGGTTCTACAATAAACTATCCAAGGTATCCAATTACTAATTATTGACTTGTTAAGGATGTTTTCCATTTTTTTTTTATTTAGATCCAGAAAAATAGTGAAATATACTTTTCACAGAACATAATACCATTTTCAGTACAAATAAAATACCAAATTATTTTTTTTTCATTTCCAGATATTTTTAAAGTGAAAGGGGACAATAAAAATTATTAAATGTTTAAATATATGTATAAATGTTATATAAAATTTCTATATGTGTATATATTTGTTTCTTTATTTACAGATTTAAAATGTTTTATTATGTTTGAAGACCAATAAAACACATAAAATGTTATACTTTTGTTTTTACCAAAAAAAATATGCCTTAAGAGGCTAAAAGGAAATCACTTCTATAAATATTTTCACCATACCTGACACAGAAAAAATGATCCTGCTCACTCTGTTTTACCTTGTACCCTTGAATAAAGGGTGTTAGTGACACACTCTCTGGAAAGTATCTGAAAAGGAATAAAAAGTTATTTCTGGTCATCTTTCTGAATGAACTTAGTTCACAGCTTATGTGTTTCACATGCAAACAAATAAGACCAGAGAAGTATGAGGCACCAAGTAGAAGTTTACCAACCACTGATAGCTTATCTTAATGTATTTAGTAATAATAATACTTGTTTAACATATAAAAATCTAACACAAATATTAAACTACATGGACTATTAGAACAGTATGCATGAATGGCTCAGTTGTAGGCAAATGGGAAAATAGGATCACAGTGATTATAAGTTTTAGACTTCTGTTATTGTTTCTGTACCTTTTCAAGCTGTTCTTTTCTTAATTAGATAGTAGCTCTCATACCTATTTAAGAACAGTTATACAGTTACAATCAGCCTTGGGCAAACTACGGCCCACGGGCCGGATCCGGCTGTTCTATCCGGTTCTCTTGCTCTCCCCTCCACTCCTTTACTTTGAATTTATATTAGTTCACACAAACACTCCATCCATGCTTTTGTTCTGTCCCTCTGGTCCAGTTTAAGAACCCATTGTGGCCCTCGAGTCAAAAAGTTTGCCCACCCCTGTTTTAGCCTATAAAATATACATTGGCTTTTATTTTTAACATTGTGGCTTAACCCTTATGTATGAAAAAAATATTTGAAATAGTATTTGACTTTTTATACAAGGAACATTCATGTGTAGTGAATATTAAAATATATAGTATATTTTGGGGCAAGAAAAGTCTACTTTTATTTAATGCTATGATATTTAGACATCAAGACAGCATCCAATGCTTCCTTCATTCTTTTTAAAATTAAATTTATTGGGGTGAAATTGGTGAATAAGATCATATAGTGTTCAAGTGTACATTTCTATGATACATGATCTGTGTATTGCATTGTGTAAATATTTCCCACTCAAGCTGAGAACGTCAGCTTAGTGAGGTATTAGTAATATGTCTCTTAAAAATCACTCAATAACCTTGTTCATATGATGACGGAGAGATAATTGCATTGGATCCATAGTGGAATCATATCACATCTATTTTGAAAGTTATGAGGTTTCAATTGATTTTTAAAAAGTATAACCCAGTATGATTTTTAAGAAACCATAATTTTTTTTGTGAAATATTAAAGTCAATATCCAAAATGCTAACCAGAAGCCCTTAAGTTATAAGATGGAATTTGGGGATACATCAGAGATAATCTTTTATTCCAGGTGGAAATATTTTTCACAGGTATATCTAATTTTTTATTTTTCTCAATTATTTTTAAACACGTTGTTAGCAAAAATATTATAAATATAAACACACAAAACCATATTTGTATAATTATTCTTAACCCAATATCTGAATTTAGTAAGTCTAGGATACTTGGATCCATTTACAAAATTGTGATACGTTAATTTTTGAATTTCATGTATCTTATCTTCTTTCATGTATTAATTATGATATCTTGCTATATATTTTGTGTTAACTTTTAAACTACAGATGGTTTCTTTTGTTATTTATTTTTCTTATGGATTAAAACAATATGCTTATCTTAATTGATGCTGAAGGCATCTGGCACATTTAAATGGACATTTCTGATAAAACAAATGGGAATTAAATTAATAAACACATAAATAATAGATGTCATCAGAAGCCAATGAGTAATATCTATTAAGAGATTTTTAAAAATTAAGACTTTTCTGTTAAATTGAAAAAGAAAGCAAGAAAATTCAGAAAGATTCTGAGAGATCTACCTAAAGATGTAAAATCATAAAACAAGCATTAGGTTGCTGATGAAGAAAAGAGTAAAAGATCAGAGACATGCATAAGGTTGGACAAACACCCTTTCTGGAGAGACTAGTTGTGGAAATTTAAAGGTCTTCATAATAAGGCTGGTGAGGTGAAAATCCAGCTGAAAATCCAGCTGGAGCAGATGAAAGAAAAGCTCTATCTCTACTTCATATGGAATAGGATAATGCTTCATGATTAATAACTATTTTTTAAATTAAATACAAAATAAATTTTAAACTGTGTTTGAAAAATAAACACTAAAATGTTGAAACATCAATTAAAATGTATCAGAGAATTTTTATTATTACATTTTCTGCCTTATTAGCATGGGTTTTCCAGAATTTGATATAATTTGCTACTATCTTGTGATATTTTCTCAGACTCCCATTAAGTAGGTATTTATTAGAAGGGTTGTAGTTTTCTACAGAAATTTTTCTGAAAATAAATTTGTTTATAATTACTTATAGAAAAATAATGCAAGTTATTATAGACATATGTGCAAGGTGCTAATGTAACCGTCTTGGTATTGGGAAATTTGTCAGCTTAATGCTGCTCTTCAGCTTCCAGAATAGTGTTCATTAAATATCTATGCTCAAGAAATATTGTTAAAAATGAATGAGGTTTCAGTTTAGCATAGATGTCCACACTTGAAACCTATATGATCCTATTAACCAATGTGACCCAAATAAATTTAATAAAAAAACAAAAAAATAATAGGCTGGTGGGTGTGGCTCAGTGGTTGAGCATTGGCCTATGAACCAGAAGGTCACAGTTTGATTCCCAGTCAGAGCACATGCTCAATTTAGATCACTAGTAGGGGGCATGCACCAGGCAGCCCATTGATGAGTCTTTCTCATCATTGATGTTTTTATCTCTCCCTTTCTCTCTGAAACCAATAAAAACGTATATATATAAAAAAAAAAGAATGAGTAAGACAAGGCTCAAGCTTATATAGTGAAAATGTCTTTTTCTAGTATAATATAGGAGCGATATGTGGATACATAATGCATTGAACTAGGACAATACTAAAATATAGATGTTTTACAGACTTCTCATAACACTTGATGTTTTGGCATAACTTTTAAATCTATAAGTGATGTGATATTCTGGTGTACCAAATGATTAACCAAAAATTAGGAGAAATATAACTGAGTTTTAAATAAAAAAAGAAATTAAAAAAATGGAAACTGAATGTTTAAAGTACAGCTTAATTGAGCTGAGGATAAAATGACAAGTCATACTCTACTAGGGTTAATTATTTCTTCAATACTTTAGATCTGTCAATCAAAACTTCTCAAACAAAATGACTAGAAAGTGAAGATTACAGAGTATAATGATACTTAATTGATCTTTATTGTTGTGAATAAGTTCCCAAGTCATTACAGTATCTTGATTGAATTTAACCTTCAGTCAGAATTGAGCAAGAGGAATAAAATCAGAAACCAAACTCCAGTAGGAGTCAAAGAATTTATACATAAATCATGAATCAAGAATTTATAGATTTTGAATTTCTCATTTGTTATGTTAGTCTTTCTCATGGGAGTGATGTGATGGATCTTTAAGAGCAGGATGGAAGGGTGATCAGGGACTTCAGTGGTAAAGTGCATTAAAAACATATTTTAAAAAAAAAAGAGTGAGTAAGACAAGGCTCATGGACAAAGCAAACTTAGCTTTGCTTAATAAGCCCACATCAAGGAAGAATATACAGAAACCTGGGGAGTCAGAATGGCTCAACTAAGTTAATTATATTTAGTATTAATAGTTTTTATAAATTAAAATAATTTGATTCAAAGAAATTCAATAGTTTTCAAAATATTATATTTGTGATAATTTATTTGGAAATTTTCAACTACAGAAGGAAGAAATGTCAACTGTTTTACATGCACTCCACATATTTTATCTTAACTGCACAGAGAATTTGCCCTATTTCAGATGATTTTATGAGATCAGAGCTAAACAGGACACACCCTAACTAAAATGCTGATTTCCCAATAAACAGTAGATTATTGTATCAGTAAGCATTCTTTTTTATCATTGGCATTTTGAAAACTTTTTGTATCTTTAGATGACTTATAATTTAAGCCTTGCATTCCATGGAGGCAATTATGTTTCTTCATATCAAGATTACCTTAAAAGATTCCCTCTTTTAATCCTCATTTGAGGATATTATTTATTTATTTATTTTAGAGCGAGTGGAGGAGAGGAAGGAGGAGAGAGAGAGAGAGAGAGAGTTGAGAGAGACACATTGATATTGGTTGCTTCCCACATGCAATCCAATCAGGGGCAGGGAGCGAACCTGCAACCAAGGTATTTGACCTTGACAGGGAATGGAACCTGCAACCCTTAGGACACTCTAACCACTGAGAAAACCAGCCAGAGCACTTTTAAAAATTTTAACAAAATCAAGACACTAATAGGTTATTATCTTCTCTTTTCAAACTAGTTACAGGATTTTAATAGCTCCCACACCTTTGACAGCATCATTTCTTTTTTCCTGACAAGAAAAACAACCAACCAATTGTTTTGGAGACATTTTTATCTTTTTATTTGTATTTCCTATTTATAATGTCCTCTAAATTTAGATAAAGGACAATCTTCAAATTTTAATTTTTCTCAAAATTGATTTATTTCCCTGTTCTCCTGTTTTTATTACTGCCTTCATTCCCTGAGCTAAGAATTCTTTATAAATATTTCCATTTTAAGTGCTTTAAAAAAATCAAATGTAAAGCATGGTGCTTCTGGGACAAGACACTTGACTCCCTTGGACAGCTAAATTTCACTTTGAAATAACTCAATCAATATAAAAAGGAGTCTATATCATCCCTGGAAACTAGAAAAGATTCTTTTAGCTGTCTGAAATTTAAAGGAGCATTTTCAAAAGAAAAGATTCAGGGTGAAAATAGAAAAATGGAGCACAAACCACAGATATTTCATTGGGAATTAAAGGGAAGTTCACTGTTAGAGTAAGTGAGAGGTTCCCATCTTCTCCCAGAGTCCAACTACCCACTTGCATTCTATCCAAGCAGGAAGCAGAGATGAGGATAGGCTGCAGTGAGCTCAGTGTAGACCTTAACACTGTCAGAATCTCCAACCTACTCCACTAACCCTGGCAAGTGGGCACCCAGAAGCCTGCTCACAGCTTGTTAGTTCACCCCCGCCCCCCTGTATCCTGTCATTTCCCTACATCACATCACCTCTGTCTGGAGCACAGGACTGCTTCCTTCTTCTCCCTCAATGCTCACACTTACTATGGATCAAATCTGTCCATTGTGTGATATCAGAACACATTCTATCTTTCCTTTGCAGCATTGCTGAAAGTTATTTTGTTTGCGTAAGTGTTCGATTAATGTTTATCTCTTGCACTAAGATTGCAAGCTTCATGAAGGTAGTGTCCTTATGAGCTTTTGCTCACCATTTTATAACCAATATAGATTGGGAATATAGTAAATAATCAATAAATAGATATTGAAGAGAAGAAGAGTAGGGAACATTTACTAGTGGTTTTGAGATAACAGTGATTGTATTATATCAAACAATTAGAAAATGAGTATTAGATACCGCTGCCCTAAATGCCTAAGTAAGTCATTGTCGTAGGTAATTTTTTTCATTGATGATTTCACTATAAGACCCCAGATTACTGTAAATTTATTCATCCAGTTTCCAGGATTATTAGTTTTTGTTTTAATCCACTAAACCTTATTATTTTTCCCATGTTGAGTGAATAATTGGTGTTTGTTGTTTTTTTTTTTTTTTTTTTTTTGCTTTTGCATCTTCTTATCATGACCTGGTGGTTAGATAAGGAGTGTTTCCCATTCATACTCAAGGCCATCACAAAGCTGTTATCTAAATTTAAGTTCCAGCTGGCCTGTGTTGCTTAGTTGTTGAGCATCAACCTATGAACTACCGTAGGAGGAATCAGAGCACATGCCCAGTGTGGGACATGCGGGAGATAACAATCAATGATTCTCTTTCATCATTGATGTTTCTATCTCTCTCTCCTCCCTTTCTCTAGGAAATCCTATATAAGGAAGAGCTAATATGCTAATTAGACCAGACAGCAGAACCACCTTCTGGAATGACCAGTGGGCAGGGCACGGGTCCAGTGAACCTGCGCCGCCAGGCCAGCCATAGTGGTCCCAGCGGCCCCCTTCCGCAGAGGTGGTGGGAGAGGGAGTGGCGTGGTCCCAGTTCCAGAGCCACCACTTCCACGGAGGCGGCAGCAGAGGGGTCAGTGCAGTTCTGGTGCCTCCATAGAGGCAGGACTGGGTGCGACTGCAGCACCTCAACCTCCTACGGCCCCTCCCCTTGGCTGGCCGAGTCCCTGATTGCCCCCCCACCAGTGGGTAGGGGGCGGGGCCAGCACTAAGGAGCAGTGAGCCTGGCTTCTGGTTGCTCAGCGCTCCTCCCAGCTTAGCCAGAGCTGAGCTCAAGGCTGGCAAACGCAGCAGCGATGGCGAGAGCCTCTCCCAGCTCTGCGGCAGGCGGGCAGTAAGGGGCTAGGGGTCCTGGACCGTGAGAGCCCCGGATTGCAAGAGGGATGTCCGAGTGCCAGCTTAGGCCCAATCCTCTGATCAAGCCTAAGCCGGCAGGTGGACATTCCCCGAGGGGTCTCAGACTGCGAGAGGGCACAGGCTGGGCTGAATTTCATGCACTGGGCCTCTAGTCAATAATAAAAAAAATATATATGTAATTTAAATTCCATATTTCATGATAAAATATATGCTGACAAAATGTAAAATCAAAGTAGTCAATATTTTTCTAAATAATAATTTCCATACACACATACTTTTTTATATTTATATTTATATGTTATAGAAAACCATAATATACATATATGAAATTAAGGTCAGTTATCTCTGAATGGTGAGTTTTTTCCTTTTTATTATTATAATATCTGTAGTTTCTAAAATTCCTACAATGTGATACCTATGTAATAATCAAAATTACATTTAAAAGGTTTTTAGAACACTAATATTGATGTTTATCTTTTTTCTTCTTATTCCTTTTCTTTTTTCAACAGAGCAAGTATATCTAGTTTCATACAGATTTCTTTAATATGGGCTCAAATTATATCAATTTTGAAATCTTAACTTGACTCTTCTTGAAAATTAATTAACACTATTAAATTAAATAGAATAAAACACAGTAGGCCTTACATTTTGTTTATATTTCACAATCTAGATTTAATTTACTATCTCACCACTTGTTTTTTTAGAAAAAAAACAGGGCACTAATATTCCCAGGCATATGTAATTTTTCTCTAATGACACAATAAAAAAACTGAAGGAGGAAAGACAAGTTTATTTCTCCCTCAGGCAGATTAGTCTACTTTCCACTGATGAAGCTATTTTATTTATTTAAAACATTCTGAATAAACCTCCATAACTCTACCCTTTGCTAAGCTCCACTTCCATGTACTGCCACATCTAACATAGGGAGGTTATTTTCAGCATAGATCCTGTATGGAGCAATGGATGGTCCATGCTTTGCTATATTATTAACTAAATTTGCACCAGACTTTCTCCCTATAACCCTCACATAAACTAGACTTTTCTAACTTTCTGACAGACATTTCATGAAGGCTGGGGAGTAAGGGTGGTGGTGGGGGGGTGTACATTTCTGCTTCAAAGATACTTTTCAATAAATTAAATTACAAGGTAAAAGCAAGTGTTCTAACACTAGGTGCTATAAACAACTATTAAATTTTCTCTAACCTAATATAATACAATTCTTATAGTTAGCAGGGAAAATAAAAAGGAAAGAAAACCAGAGAAAAAAATTAGCCACAAACCAGAATGAAAAACAGACTCTAAAGCTAGTCTTGGGAAACAGTATTCTTGAATTTCAATGACCATTAGGGAGATAGGAGGCAGGGCTTGGGAGATAAGCAACATAGATTTAGGATTCAAATTTGAATTATCCATGGTCTGAAAATCTCTCCAAATTGAGATATTTATTTTAGGCCACCCCTGGTAGGAATTTCAATGTGTATATATTTACACAAACATCCTATATAATAAAAACCTAATATGCTGTGTCCAGTCGACCGGTTGGCCGTTCAACCAATCAAAGCACAATATGCTAATGATATACTAAGGCTGCTCAACCATTCGCTATGATGTGTACTGACCACCAGTTGACAAGTTGCTATGACATGCACTGACCACCAGGGGGCAGAGAGTTGACCGGTTGACCAGTTGCTATGATATGCACTTACCACCAGGGGGCAGACATTCCAAAAGGTAGGTTAGCTTGCTGTTGGGGTCCGGCCCATCGGAACTGAGCAAGATGGGCTGGACACTCTGAAGCTCTCCCCAGCTGGCCAACCTCCCACATCCCTCCCTGGCCACTATGGTGCACAAGTGGGGTCCCTCAGCCTGGCCTGATTCCTCTCACAATCTGGGACCCCTTGAGGGATGTTGGAGAGCCAGTTTTGGCCCAATCCCACAGGCCAGACTGAGGGACCCCACTGGTGCATGAATTTGTGCACCAGGCCTCTAGTATTTAATAAAACTCTAAACAATGAACGAGAGTGATAAACATCAAACTCAGGAGTACCTATTTTTAGCTTCATGAGAGAGGAATGCAATTGTAAATATATTAGCAATATTTTATTTCTTATTGCATGCAGAATGTGCATGTTGTTTTTGTTAGATTATTCTTTGAAACTGTTTACATACCTGAATGTTTTTAATAACTTAAATTTTATATAAAAACCTGACTAGTTAAAAATATATTTGTACACATCAAAAGATAGGAAAAAATAAATACTCTTCAAAAATGTTTAAATAGTTTGTATTTTAATTAAAAATAAATACAAAACACTATAATTTTCATTCTATATAAGGAAAATTGGTTAGTATTCATGAATTTATTTTATTTTGCTTTTATTTAAAAACTTATCTGTATTTAAATTATTTTCATTTTTTGAATTTGTAATACATTCATGTGGTAGAAAATTCAAAAAGAACAAAAGATTAGTTTTATTAAAAGACTATGAAGTAGACAACTTTTATGAATCTGTCAATAATGAATGGAAAAAGACATGAATAAACAATTTCCAAAAGAACATATAATGACAGATATATTCATTAAACTGACATGCAGATTAGGTTTAAATAGGTAAACTTTTTGTTATCATCAATGAATTCAGAAATACATCATCAGAATAAATTACAGAAATTAGAAATAATATTTTATCAGTTTAGTATTCTGTTTTCAACAATAAGAATTCAGGAAATGCCAAAGTTTTATTTAGCCAGAAGCAAAGACTCATAGCTGTGGCTCTCTTCAGTCCCCTTTGTCCTCATATGTCACATACTCTGTCCCATAAGAGAAGTATTTATATCTTAGGTCACTCTTTGCTCTTCACTAGTTGTTTTCATGGTCTTTTTTCTTCTTCTCATTTTTACATTAATAGAGTTTGAAACCATATGTGAACACTCCTCTGGTGTTGCAGTAGTAATTCTGGAAGTTTTTGTTGTCATTTTTATTTTCTTTACTTTTATTTTTGTTGTTGATACCATTATAGATGTCCTTCATTTTCCACTCTTTGCCCACTTCCACCCACCCCTGCCTCCCCATCCCATGACCTTCTACCATCTCCTCCAGAACTTAAATATTAGTGCCCCATATCTTTCCAATTTAAATTAGTTTCCTCATTGTTTCTTTCTTTCTTTTTTTTTTTTTCTTCACTCAGATTTCTCTTGATGAACTCTCTAAGAGACTCATTCCTTGACCTCATGATTAGGGAGCAGCAGGGGGAGGGCACACTGGGTGGAAATGTGAATGGCTCGGGCCATTTTGCTACAAATGAGCTCCATCTGTGTCTCCATTTTCTTATGCAGAAAAACCATATAAATTAACACTCATATAGAAAGTGCTTTGAGGATTAAATTTGTTTGCCCATGTAAGAGTTGGCTAGTAATTGTAGTAGAAGCAGCAATTGTGGTTAAGGTATTTATAATGGTACAGTAAATACTTTCAAACCCACCTCTACCTCTCTCTTCTTGATCACTTGCCTAAACTAAAAATATATTACAAAGATTACTCACTCACAGAATAAATTTCAAAGTCAAAATGGGGTGTCTATTGGTTTCAAAGAATTTTTAGTCACATTGCACTTTAAGAAAACCTTGTTTCCTTTTATTAAAAAAAAAGACCTCTGAAATTACAAAGATAAGTTGTAATTTATTAGTTGATTTAAAAATATTTTAGTATATTTTAACTCATTTAATATTTTTTAAAGATATGAGGATTTTGATTAATAGGGGATATCCCAAAGTTTCATACAATTTGGAAGGAGCAACTATTTAAAAGTTGCTGTTTTTTGTTTGTTTTTTTAATTTTTTTATTTTTTTTATAGCAAGCATTTTATGGATTATTATTTGGCAGATGGTTCTCCAGTTCACATAATATACAGTCTATTTCTTAATTTTGTAAATGTTCTGAAAATAAACAGCTAACATTTAATGAATAGGAGCATACAACCAGTTTATTTAAGGTCAAGTGAAACAATAAGATTTAGAATATAGGAATGTTAAATACACATGTATTTTCATTAATTCTCCATTATAAATAACATGCATATTTATATACTTTATGTTTATATATTAGAAAATAACTAAATTGAATATTTATATTACATGTACCATTATATTTCCTAACACAACAGTGTTTATGTTTTTATTTATTTTTTTTTATTGTTTAAAGTATTACATATATTAGTACATATATCTTCTTTTCTTTTTCCCCCATTGACCTTCCCCCAGCCTCCCCTACCCCTTGTCGCATGCCCTCATCCCACCCCCGACAGTGTCTTGTGTCCATTGGTGTGCTTATATGCATGCATACAAGTCCTTTGATCTATTTCCCTCCCTCCCCAACACTTCCCAGCCTTCCCGCTGTAATTTGACAGTCTGTTCGGTGCTTTACTGCCTCTGTATCTATCTTTTTATTCATCAGGTAAAAATGTTCTTTATTTTCCATAAATGAGTGAGATCATGTGGTATTTTTCTTTCATTGCCTGGCTTATTTCACTTAACATAATGCTCTTCAGGTCCATCCATGCTGCTGAAAATGGTAAGAATTCCTTCTTTTTTATAGCAGCATAGAATTCCATTGTGTAGATGTACCATAGTTTTCTAATCCACTCATCTGCTGATGGGCATTTAGGCTGTTTCCAAATCTTAGCTATGGTGAATTGTGCTGCTATGGACATAGGGGTGCATATATCCTTTCTGATTGGTGTTTCTAGTTTCTTGGGGTATATTCCTAGAAGTGGGATTACTGGGTCAAATGGGAGCTCCATTTTTAGTTTTTTGAGGAAACTCCATACTGTTCTCCACAGTGGCTGCACCAGTCTGCATTCCCACCAGCAGTGCACGAGGGTTCCTTTTTCTCCGCATCCTCTCGCCAGCACTTGTCGTTTGTTGATTTGTTGATGATTCCCATTCTGACAGGTTTGAGATGCTACCACATTGTCATTTTGATTTGCATCCCTTGGATAATTAGTGACTTTGAGCATGTTTTCATGTGTATCTTGGCCTTCCTTCTGTCTTCTTTCAAAAAGATTTTATTTAGGTCCATTGCCCATTTTTTCATTGGACCATTTATCTTCCTTTTATTAAGTTGTATAAGTTGCCTGTAGATGTTGGAGATTAAACCTTCATCAGTAATAACATTTGCAAATATGTTCTCCCATACAGTGGGCTTTCTTGTTGTTTTGTTGATGGTTTCTTTTGCTGTGAAAAAGATTTTCATTTTGATGTAGTCCCATTTGTTTATTTTCTCTTTAGCTTCCATTGCCCTAGGAGCAGTATCGGTGAAGAAAATGCTTCGGCATATATCTGAGATTTCTCTGCCTGTGGATTCCTCTAGTATTTTTATGGTTTCCCGTCTTATGTTTAAGTCCTTGATCCATTTTGAGTTTATTTTTGTGTATGGTGTAAGTTGGTGGTCTAGTTTCATTTTTTTTTTTTTGCATGTATCTGTCCAATTTTCCCAACACCATTTATTGAAGAGACTGTCTTGACTCCATTGTATGTTCATGCCTCCTTTGTCAAATATTAATTGCGCATAGTGGTTTGGGTCGATATCTGGATTCTCTATTCTATTCCATTGGTCTATATGTCTGTTCTTGTGCCAAAACCCGGCTGTTTTGAGAACAGTGGCTTTGTAATACAGTTTGAAATCTGGTATTGAGATCCCTCCTACTTTATTCTTCTTTCTCAGGATTCCTGTGGCTATTCGAGGTCTTTTTTTTATTCCAGATGAATTTGTGGAGAGTTCTTTCTAGGTCTGTGAAATATGCCATTGGTATTTTAATGGAGAGTGCATTGAATCTATAGATTGCTTTGGGTAGTATGGACATTTTAATGATGTTGATTCTACCAATCCATGAACATGGTATGTTCTTCCATCTGTTTAAGTCTTCCTCTCTCTCTTTTTTCAGTGTCCTATAGTTTTCCACGTATAGGTCTTTTACCTCCTTAGTTAAGTTTATTCCTAGGTATCTTAATTTTTTTGGTGCAATGGTAAATGTGATTGCTTTTTTGGTCCTATAGTTTTCCACGTATAGGTCTTTTACCTCCTTAGTTAAGTTTATTCCTAGGTATCTTAATTTTTTTGGTGCAATGGTAAATGTGATTGCTTTTTTGGTCCTATAGTTTTCCACGTATAGGTCTTTTACCTCCTTAGTTAAGTTTATTCCTAGGTATCTTAATTTTTTTGGTGCAATGGTAAATGTGATTGCTTTTTTGGTCTCTCTTTCTGTAAGTTCACTATTGGTGTATAGAAATGCCATAGATTTTTTGGCATTAATTTTGTATCCTGCTACATTGCCAATTTCATTTATTAAGTCTGTTAGTTTTTTGATGGAGTCTTTTGGGTTTTTTATGTACAATATCATGTCATCTGCAAATAAGGACAGCTTTACTTCTTCTTTTCCAATTTGGATGCCTTTTATTTCTTCTTCTTGTCTACTTGCAATGGCTAATACTTCCAGTATTATGTCGAACAGGAGTGGTGAGAGTGGGCATCCCTGTCTTGTTCCTGTTCTTAGGGGAAATGGTTTTAGTTTTTGCCCATTGAGTATGATGTTAGCTGTGTGTTTATCATATATGGCTTTTATTATGTTGAGGTATGATCCTTCTATTCCCACCTTGTTGAGAGTTTTTATCAAGAAAGGGTGTTGGATTTTGTCAAATGCTTTTTCTGCATCAATTGATATGACCGTGATTTTTATCTCTCAATTTGTTTATGTAATGTATCACGTTTATTGATTTGTGGATACTGTACCATCCTTGCATTCCTGGGATAAATCCTACATGGTCATGGTGTATGATCTTTCTGATGTACTGCTGAATCTGATTTGCTAAAATTTTGTTGAGGATTTTGGCCTCTATATACATAAGGGATATTGGCCTGTAATTCTCTTTCATTGTGTTGTCTTTATCTGGTTTTGGTATTAGGGTGATGCTGGCTTCAGAGAAGGAGCTTGGAAGTGTTCCTTCCTCTTGAATATTTTGGAATAGTCTGAGGAGGATAGGTTTTAATTCTTCCTTGAATGTTTGGTAAAACTCTCCTGTGAAGCCATCTGGCCCCGGGCTTTTGTTTGCTGGAAGCTTTTTGATGACTGCTTCAATTTCTTCCATAGTTATTGGCCTACTGAGATGTTTAGATTCTTCATGACTGAGTTTTGGAAGGTTATATTTTTCTAGGAATATGTCCATTTCCTCCAGGTTGTCCAGTTTGTTGGAATAGAGTTGTTCATAGTATTTTTTAACAATCCTTTGTATTTTGGTGGAGTCTGTTGTTATCTCACCTCTTTCATTTCTGATTTTGTTTATTTGGGTCCTCTCTCTTTTCTTCTTGGTGAGCCTGGCTAGAGGTTCATCAATCTTGTTTATCCTTTCAAAGAACCAGCTCTTGGTTTTGTTGATCTTTTGTATTGTTTTTTTTTTGGTCTCAATGTCATTTATCTCCGCTAATCTTAATTATTTCCTTCCTTCTGCTTACATTGGGCTTTTCTTGTTGCTCTCTTTCTAACTCTTTGAGTTGTAGGGTTAGGTAATTTATTACCATTGGTTCTTGTTTTTTGCAGTAGGCTTGTAGAGCTATGAACTTCCCTCTCAGGACTGCTTTCGCTGTGTCCCATAGATTTTGGATTGTAGTGTTTTCATTGTTATTTGTTGCCAAGCCAGTCATTGTTTAATAGCATGCTGTTTAGTCTCCATGTGTTTGATTTCTTTGGGTTGTTTTTATTGTAGTTGATTTCCAGTTTTATGCCACTATGATCTGAGAAGATGCTTGATATGATTTCTATTTCTTGAATTTGAAGAGACTTTGCCTATGACCCAACATATGGTCTATCTTTGAAAATGACCCATGTGCACTTGAGAAGAATGTATATTCTGTGGCTTTGGGGTGAAATGTTCTGAAGATGTCAATTAATTCCATCTGGTATAGTGAGTCATTTAGGATTGATGTTTCTTTGCCGATTTTTTGTTTAGAGGATTTGTCCAATGGTGATAGTGGGGTATTAAAGTCTCCTACTATGATTGTATTGCTGTCAATCTCTCCCTTGATATCCTCCAGGAGGTTTTTTATGTATTTGGGTGCTCCTGTATTGGGGGCATATATGTTTACCAGAGTTATTTCTTCTTGTTGTATTGCTCCCTTTAATATTATGAAGTGGCCTTCCTTATCTCTTGTTATGTCCTTCACTTTGAGATCTAATTTGTCAGATATAAGTATTGCTACCCCAGCTTTTTTTTCAGTTCCATTTGCCTGAAAAACCTTTTTCCATCCCTTCACCCTCAGTCTGTGTGCATCTTTTTTTCTTAGGTGGGTTTCTTGTAGACAGCAGATATATGGATCATGTTTTCTTATCCAATCTGTCATTCTATGTCTTTTGATTGGAGCATTTAATCCATTTACATTTAAAGTTATTATTGATAGGTACTTATTTGTCGCCATTCCTATTCTTTACCCCTGTGTTCCTTCTTCGCTTCCTATTTCTTTTTTTTCTTTTTTTTTTTTTTTACAGCAGACCCTTTAGCATTTCTTGCATTGCTGGTTTGGTGGTAATAAATTCCCTTAGTCCTTTTTTGTCTGAGAAGCTCCTGATTTCACCTTCAATTTTGATTGATAGCCTTGCTGGGTACAGTATTTTTGGATTCAGACCCTTCCTTTGCATGACTTTGTATATTTCATTCCATTCCCTTCTGGCCTGATGAGTTTCTATTGAGAAATCAGTTGCTAGTCTGATGGGGGTTCCTTTGTATGTAACTTTCTGTCTCTCTCTGGCCACTTTTAAGATTCTTACTTTGCCATTGTTGTTTGCCAATTTAATTATAATGTGCCTTGGCATCGGTCTTTTGGTTGGGACTCTGTGAGCTTCTTGGATTTGTGTGGGTTTTTTCTTCCCTATATCAGGGAAGTTTTCTGTCATTATTTCTTCAAGCAGGTTTTCTATTTCTTGCTCAGTTTACTCCCCTTCTGGAACTCTTATTATGCAGATGTTGTTTTGTTTCATGTTGTCCCAAAGTTCCCTTAAGCTCTCCTCTTGCTTTTTAATTTCTTTTTTCTAGAAGCTGCTCTACTTGGGTATTTTTCCCTACCTTGTCTTCTAGCTCAATGATGAGGTCCTCTGCTTATTCTAGTCTACTTTTAATGCTTTCTATTGAGTTCTTTACAGCAGCGATGTCATTTTTCATTTCTTCTTGGTTCTTCTTCATTTCCCCTTGGTTCTTACTCATATTGTTGAATTTGTCTTCCTTTCTTTTCAGCCACCTTATGACCATTTCTCTGAATTCTTTCTCTGACAGGTTGTTTGCCTCCATTTTCTTTATTTCCTTTTCTGGTGATTCCTGCTTTTCTTTCATATGTGGGCTGTTTTTTTTTGTCTCCCCATGGTCTCCCATCTCTGGGTGTCTGGTTATGTAGTTCTCTCTCTCCTGCATTGATTTAAAGGCAGAAAATACAACACAACCAGGTACAACGCACAAGGCACTGAGCAGAAATGTATTCATGATATTAATAACCCCCAATAAAGGTGACCACCAGAGAAAGTCAAATTAGAGGATAGGAGGGGAAAAAAAAAGAGAGAAAAAAAGAGAAAGAAGTGCAAAAATGAAATTGGGAAAAGGAAAAAAAAGTAAGAGAGAAAAGAAAGAATAAGAAATAAGAGGGGAACAAACTATATACATGGGGAGAAAACTCCAATAGAACAGCCACTAATCCCAACAAATGCCAGTAACAAGTACCTGGAGATGAATACAAACTACAAACAACAACTAATATCAAACGAGGCGAGGGAAAACAGAAGAAAAAAACAAACAAAAATAAAACAAAACAAAACAAAAGAATAAGCAAAACAATCTCTCAAACAAGCATAAAATAATTGGTATAATCAACATTCAAGCAAACAACAAAAGGACAGAAACAATTTTTTGGATAGTGAAGACAGAGAAGAGAGTCATGTGTATGGACCTAGAGCAGGGGATTGGAAATTAGATATATAAGTAGGGTGAAATTTTAACAGGGGGTAAAAAGAAAGAATAGGGAAAACCTAAAGCAGGAAAAGGGTAAGAGAAACAGAATAACAAAAGGGGAAAAGTTAGGAAGAGAGTGATGGCATAAATGTAGAGTTGAGATAGAGTAAAATGATGCTAAAGGAAAGATGAAAATAGAATGTAGAACACTAATCCCAAAGTAAAATAAAGAGAAAATAAAATGACACTTTTAAAAAAAAAGGTAAAATAGTAGTAGTAATAATACTGATTGAAAATAAAAAGGTGATTATTAAAAAGGTAAAATCAAGTGAGGAAAAAAGAAAAAAAAAATTAGTTTCTTAAGTAAAAGATGAAGAAAAAATGTGCAGTAGTGAAGGTCATTCACTTCCTCTACTGTTCTGTTTGGCATGCCTGCTTCCCAGTCAGGACAGTATTGCAGTTCCCTGCATTCCACTGCTCCTCAGTGTTGAAAGCCAGTCCTGATTTTTAAGCAGGCAGTGTCTCTTAATTTCTTGTATTCCTTTATTTGTGATTACACAAGAGTCATTTTGTTATTCAACCCCTGTGTGGCAGTGTTTCTGGATTGACCTCTGGGTCTATAGGTCCTCTCTAGCCTGTGCTTAGATCCTGCTTTCCCTGCGGCACTCAATACTGGTTTGTGGGAGTGGGTTGCCCCATAGCTGGTTCTCTGATGGTTATTCCCTGCTCTGATCCCCAGGTTCCAGAAAAACAACTTTCCCCTGCAGTCTCTTAGAGTGTCCCCAATTGGGTGATCCTATGTATTGGGCTTAGTAATCAGAAGCAAGGATTTAAAGAGGAAAAAGCGTAAGTGTGAGAACTCTAGGGCTGCGCCCAAGTCTATGCAGTCTTCCCCCCCACCACTACCACCATGTATCTAAGCAGCTGGCACACTTTAAAAATTTTTAAGCTGTCCTTTTGCATCAGATCAAAATGGGTTGCTTTTTAGAGATCCCTTCTGTTAACATCTCTGAGCACCCCCTTCCACATTCACGGATCATGCCAGCCCCAACAGCCACGGATTTTCCTAGGTGCAGACTTCCCCCAGTCCTCCAGCTCCCACAGTGCGCGCGTTTCTCTCTCTTGCCGGGAGCCGAGACCTCACCTTATCCTAGGCGAAATCTGACCTTTCCGTGGTGAAGTGTAGAGCTCCTCTGAATCCGCGTGTTTGCACCAATTGGGGACCGGTGTTCTGGGGTTCGCAGCTGTTCGGTGGGTGCTGTAGTTATAGATTTTCAGGCTTCCGATAACATCCACTTTCCCTTTCGAGATGGCACGGTCTCCGCGTCGGAGCCAGTGGCTCCGGGAGAGAAGCCAGCAGCAGTGAGGACTGCCTGGTCAGGGAAGCCCCGTCCAGCAGTCTCCCACCTTCTCCTGGAGTATAGCTGTCCCTTAACTCACCAACAATCACTCCCCATGCAACCCTCAGCTGTTCTTTCTATCTGCTCCAGGACAAGGCTCAGGACACATCTGTCTCTTCCGCTGCCATTTTTTGAGTCCTGTTTATGTTTTTAAGCAAACAAAAAAAAGATCAACTATATTTGCCATTTTCCTTAAGGCATCCTATAAAATCAACTTGTTTTATTTACATTTCTTTCTATTTTCTAATTCTTTGTGCTCAGATTACTTTTTTTAATTAAAAGTAAATTAAATCATAATTCCTTGGAGGGAAAAACACATACACATAAATAAACTTAATTTGTATTAGAATTAGAACTCTCCCCAGTCTAAGAGAATGAGTGTTAAAGAATTTGCATACTTCGATAATACATGAATTCATATTTCAAAATAAAAATCAATGTACACAGAGAATATTAACAATTCATTTCAAATACCAGCCCAAACTGTCAGGAAGTTAACCTACCATTTTATTCCATGGTGTGATGATAGAGACTTCTGCATTCTGTTTTTTTGACAGTAATAAAATGTCAACATGTTTAGTGAAAGTAATTGACAGTAAAAAAGTTTTACAAATGTCTTTTTACTTAAATTTAAAAAAACTCTTTCAACTTCACCAATATTTCAATTAATAATTTAAAAATCAGCTAAATAATAAAATTTTTGTATGTGTGATTCTATATAGTTTGAATTATTTTTATAAGCTTTAATTGATTTGATCAACCCAGGGACCATGTTAGTAGGTATGTGATTATCATTCTTTGTAGAAATATAGATAAACAAAATTAATTAGATATTAATAAATATAACAAATTAGATAATTAATTAGTAACTAGTAACCTGTTTAATGATATAATTGCAAAAAATGCAGTAAAAATGGAGCTCAATAATTCTGAGACCAAATTATTTATCCTGAATTCTTTTTAATGTATATTCTAAACTTTATTTTATTTGAAAGACTTTTAAAGTACTGGTGAATATAGAAAAGGAGCAGGCAATTCTTGCACATAGAACTAACTTCATTTTTTACTGTGTTTATACGTAAAAGAAACCTACTCATTCTGAGCCCCTTATTCATGTGTGTTTTAGATTTTAAGCAATTATAAAGAGCAGCTCAAATAAGGTTTCAAATAATTTTTTAAAGGAGGGTGAATTTGTCAGACCATGGCATTTTGAAGGCCAAAAGAATGCTAACTTAAGGCACAACTAAATTTAAACCTCAAGGGCTCATCTACCTTAAATCTTTCTCTCTGCCTTTTGCTTTTCCTTCTCATAATAAATAAAATTCACTCCAAGACTCTTCGTCATAAGAAATATAGTCATCACTAGCACTTTATCTCTTATAATAAAAAAAATGAATTTTTTTAAATGGGATACCAAAGTTCTTCTAGTGTTTAATGGAAAATAACAAAGAAGTCTCTGATTGGTCCTGCTTTCCTTTGACCATCTTTGAAATAATGATTAGGCCATGGACTCCAGCATTCTGATTGGCCAGCCTGAGCCAACTCTCTTCTCCGTGTAGTTACAGCAGCAAGCATTTCTATATGATTGATAGTTCCTTAAAATTATGACAGTGAAAGAGAATGAATCAAATCAGACACACTGTTTGACAAATATTATATGTCTACCACATTCCCCTCATGACTGCCACACATCCATTAATATTTCGTTATATATACATTTATATATGCACTAAAAATTGCCCTTCCTGTATACTATGTATGCTCATCAGAAGTAGCTATCCTTACGTTTTTCAAGTTACTTGCCTTAGATTAAAATCTAGGCTGTCTGGATGTAAAATCTAGGATGTAGGCTCTTATCAGTCTTGCATGGCAAGCAATGGTTAAGAGATAAATATAAGTCCTAATATGTCTAATGCAAAGAACAAAGTAAAAAATGTTTTAACTGTTTACATATTAGATATAAAAATATTCAGTAAAAAGAGTAGTTTATTTTAATTTATAAAATTAGTTGTACAAGAAAATATCACATTCATTATTTTCTATGAATCAGCTTAATTTTTATTTAAAACCTCAATAACTTTTAAGTGGCAAAAAAAAATTTCACCACAGGATTTCACCATACCTTTTCCTAATAGGTATGGGATGTACAGAATTGAATGCCAAGCCTTTGGGTGTAAGTTCAAAAAAGATCTGGTTGTAGGAAAAAGATCCCCATTGGGACATGCAATGCTCTTTGCCTTCCTAAAAAAAAAAAAAAGGCTTACGAATTTGTCTTGTAATCACTGATTTTATCTCCCAAATGGAGGCTCTGATAACATTTTTCTTATATGCAGTGCAAATTTATATATATTTTTTGGTAATTTTCTCAGGATATCAAAATTATAGGTAGCAGGATCTGCTCACAGATTACTTTGTGAAATGAAAGGAGAAATTTCTCTAGAATTTTTCAGAGAATTTTCTCTACCTTTTCTCATGACTCATGTTTCTGAGAGCTTCCTTTCTTTATTGTAGTTTGAAAGGATTATCTTAAGACAGTAGGCTAATTTTCAAAATAAGTGGAGGAAATTTAAATTCTACTGTTCCTTATAGTTATTTTAAAATCTTTAATAAATTACTCATGTTAAGACACAATAGATTTTGCAACTTATAACTTGGTGTCACATTTTCCCCACATTGCCCAATAATTCTGAACCCATTCTAAATTTAGAATGTTACAACATCAAAACTTAAATTCCACTTTTAATAGGACAGAGGTCAGACCCTAATGTATAACCAGATGAGTTAAGGCAGCAAGCAGAAGTACTGGTTTAATATGAATGTGTTGCAAAGTGCAGTTCTTTCTCTAGAGTACTTGCCAATTCAGACCCTGTTTGCAGAAGGTCAGATGAATTACAAAACAACATTGCTTTTAAGAAACAAATACTAATTAGATCCTATATTCTTATAGTTGTTATTAAAATTATGAATAATTGGGTACTTAATAATCTTAGTGTGAAGGGAATGTGATTCATCCAATACAAGCAGTTAAATTGTTATTTCTATCAAGCCAAACCTGTCATACCCTCATCCATTACTTTTGCTTAATGGTGAAGTCCTTGATCAACACCTGCTGCTTGGAGAAATAAAGACGTATTATTCTCCATTCATTATGACTAGTGAAGAGAATATTTCAATTTTCAAGGGAACTATTGTAGATATTTTTTAAAAAATGCATGCTAGCTCTTTGGCAGAATAAAGAAATGGAAGTACCTGGGGAAGATTTGTCACATGCAATTTATAGTTTCTAAAGTATGTTTTGTTGATGATAATGGGAATTACACATAGTCAAAAGTCTTTGGAGATGAGAAATTGAAGAAAGACAGGTACTTTCCTTCTGTAATACTCAAAGTTTTTCATAAGCTAACGTGCAACTTGGGTATCCAAGAGGACCAGCTGGAATTCTGTGTGTCTCAGAGTATCTGACAGTGAACCATTTTTAATGACATGTTCCGTTGAATAATTGTGGGAAATTTCAACATAGACTTATATTATACTAGTGGCCTGGTGCACAAAATTCGTGCACGGGGAGGGGGGTGTTCCTCAGCCTGGCCTGCACTCTCTCTAATCTGGGACCCCTCGAAGGATGTCCTACTGCCAGTATACAGGGATCGGGCCTAAACTGGCAGTTGGACATCCCTCTCACAATCCAGGACTGCTGGCTCCAGCTGCTCACCTGCCTGCCTGCCTGCCTGATTGCCCTAACCACTCTGCCTGCCAGCCTGCTCACCCCCAACTGCTCCCCACTGCCAGCCTGCTTGCCCCCAAATGCCCCCCCACCAGCCAGATCACACCCAACTGCCCCCCCCTGCTGGTCTGCTTGCCCCCATCTTCCCTCCCCACTGGCCTGCTCACCCCTAACTGCCCCCCCTGCTGGTCTGCTTACCCCCAACAGCCCCTGCCATTCCATCCTGGCCTGATCACCCCCTAGAAACCCAAAGTCCCAGCCCTCCCCTTTTTTTTTTCTTTTTTTTTTCAGCGCCTCCTTGAGTGGAGGCTAGTGCCAGCTGGAAGCAAGTATCTAGGATTTATGTATCTTCTATAATTGAAACTGTAGCCTTGAGTGGAGGCCAGGGCCGACCAGGGTGGGAAGCTTGGCTTCCTCCATTGCCAGGGGCAACCCAAGCTTCCTGCTCAGCCCCAGCTCCGTTGCTGCTGCCATTTTTGTTGGGATTTATTTATCTTCTATAATTGAAGCTTTGTAGGCTTGAGCGGAGGCCAGGGAAGGCCAGATGGGAAGTTTGGCTTCCTCCATCGCCGGGGCAACCCAAGCCTCCTGCTTTCTTCAGCTCCGTGGCCAGCCACCATCTTGGTTGGGTTAATTTGCATACTCGCTCCTGATTGGCTGGTGGGCATGGCTTGTGGGTATAGCAGAGTGATGGTTAATTTGCATGTTTCTTTTTATTAGTGTAGATGATACTTATAAGTACCCTTACAAATTACTTAGCTGAACACATTTATGTTACAAATGCGAAAATTGAGGGTCAGAAAAATCTTCTATAAATTTTCCAAAACTCTACTTAAAGGTAGAATAAGGAATTCATATTTGTGCTCCAGGTAGGGGATATTTTTTCCAATAAAGCACTCAGTTTTAAAAGTTAATTTAACAATGATTCAGAATACTCAATTACTGGCCAATAGTGGGTTTAATAAAAATTAGCTTCTGTATTCAAGTTGGAAAAACAAATGAAACCAAATATTTATGATTCTACTATCAAAAATTAGAGCCTGTCTGTAGACTAGGGAAAGATGACCTTGACACTCTCAGAACTTGGAATAATTTCAGCAAGGCATGTAACAGTTGAGACAAGACTACAGGACACCTCCTATAATGCATGCCCCCTTGGGAAGTAAGAGAACTGAACTTTAGCAGAATTTCAATAACAACATCAAGGAGAGAAGAGCAAGTTCTAAAGGGTATACAAAGAAGCAGTTTGAAGAGAGCTGATTCCTCGAGGAATGATCTATTACCTGTGAAAGCACTTATTATCATGTGTGGGGAAAAGTACTGCTCTGGCTAATTCTTAACAAGGGTTTATAATTGTAACTCACGTCTTTGTCTTGGAAAGAGTTTGTGAGAAATCTGGAATGCAGAGTTCTAAATCCCACCCCTGGTAGCCAGTGATCTCTGGGATGTCACTGAGCTATAGTGTTGCTTCAAAGTTAGACATTTCAGTCTTAGTAAAGGTGAGCATGGAGAAGATGAAGATGTGAATAGATATTTCTTTCCTTTTCTCTTTAACACAGCAAGTTTGTGATTCAGGTCCAGAGTCTAACAGAGCTACATCTGCAATCTTTTGGTTCTACCAATGACTTCATGGAACGCCTTCCTGTAAACTCACCTGTTTTCATCACCTGTATTCAATTGAATGGGAAAATTTGTCTCTCAATAACATTTAATTGCCTTGGTGAATTTTCTCTTAGAAACCTCAAAATATATTTTGTATAATGCTTCAATTCACTGTAATCCAAAGCCTGACTATACACTAAGTTTATAAGCCACTGGCCTTATTCATTTTTTAATTTCCAACCATGTTTATAATGCACAGTAACATAATGTGCTATATGTGCACTTACTATAATATCAGTGACAAAATGCCCCATATTTGCTGTCATTCTTTGCACAGAAAATAGCCATTTTCTCAAAGTCTGTCATTCATTTTCTCAAAGAGACATTATTTTGTAAAAAAAAAAACAAAAAAAAAACCAACCAACCAACCAAAAAAATCCCTTGTCCTAGCCAGTTTGGCTCAGTGGATAGATTGTCAGCTCGCTGACTGAAAGGTCCTGGGTTCAATTCCAGTCAAAGGCATTTACCTCAGATGCAGCTCCATCCCTGGCCCTGATCAGAAAGTGTGTGGGAGGCAGCCAATCGATGTGACTGGTGTTTCTCCCTCTCTGTCTCTCCCCATCCCTTCCACTCTTTCTAAAAATTAATGGAAAAATATCTCTGGTGAGGATTAACAACAACAGCAATATCCCTTGTCTTTTTTTCCTCTCTCGCTCTTTTATCTCTGACTAGGGGCCCAGTGCACAAAATTTGTGCACAGGGGGTGGGGGTTTCCTCAGCCCAGCCTGCACCCTCTCCAATCAGGGACCCCGGGGGGATGTCTGACTGCCGATTTAGGCCCAATCCCTAAACTGGCAGTCGGACATCCCTCTCTCAATCTTGGACCGCTGGCTCCTAACCACTCACTTGCCTGCCTGCCTGATTGTCCCTAACCCCACTGCCTGCCTGCCTGATCGCCCTTAACTGCCCTCCCCTGCTGGCCTGATCTTGCTCCCAACTGCCTCTGCCTGCCTGATCACCCCTAACTTCCCTCCCTTGCTGGCATGATCTCACCACCAATGGCCCTCCCTTGCTGGCCTGATCTTGCCTCCAACTTTCCTCCCCTGCCAGCCTGATCTCACCCCCAACTTCCCTCCCCTGCTGACCTGGTTGCCCCCAACTTCCCTTCCCTCCTAGCCTGATCTCACCCCCAACTGCTCTCCCCTGCTGGCCTGATCTCCCCTAACTGCCTCTTGCCTGCCTGATCACTCCTAACTGCCCTCCCCTGCCAGCCTGATCTCACCCCCAACTGCCCTTCCCTGATTGCCTCTAATGGCCTCTGCCTTGGCCCCCACCACCATGGCTTTGTCCAGAAAGAAGTCGGGCATCCAGAAGATGGCCAGTCGAACTGGTCTAATTAGAATATTATCCTTTTATTAGTATAGATAGATTATATAGGATAAGATTGCTTAAATGGGGGGGAGCCTTTTCATCAGGAGAAGATGCTCTTGGCAGACAAAAATACATAATCCCTATATCTAGATTGATAGCCAGCCATATGCACTCTATTGCCAAACTGGTCATTAAAAAATTGAACCACTTTCTTACACTGTACACCAAACAGCTGTTGCCCTTGAAACCCCTCCTCAGTCCCCACCTTAGGTTCTGCCTTCGCAGTTCACCCAGATTAGGTTCTGATTGGTCAGTTTCTATGCCAGTCAGCATCAAAAGCTCCGCCTCCTAGGCAGCCATTGGCTCCTAGCACTTCACCTAGATTTGGTTCTGATTGGTCAGTTTCTATGCCAGTCAACTTCTCTGGCTGGGCCTATCAACCGTCCTGATTAGTAGAGGCCAGGGAGAAAGAGAGGTGCGGCTGCTGGCCAGGCCAGGAGCAAAAGAGAGAGGCAAGTGCTGATCAACAGCTGCCACAGAGGCTACAGATCAGACCCTGCTTCTGTCTCCAGGCCTCTCTTTGGGCCTGATCTATAGCCCCCTTGGAAGTCAGAGCTGGGTCCGGGCTCCCACAGCAGCAGCAGTCAGTGCTGGATCACCACCGCAACCCAGCACTGACTTTCAGTCAGTCGAGCCTTCGGTCGTTTTGGATGTTACGGACCCTGGGTTTTTATATATTAGGATTCTCTCTCTATTTACCAATACATTACATTTGTAGACAGAGGTCTTTGTTCAGATTTCTCATAGATAAAAACCAATTAAACTTCTTCAGCATGTTTATTTCTCCAAATCATCTTATGTATCATGACTTTCTAAAGTACTAGAATATCAAGGAAATGTTTTTTAAAAGTCACATTCTAGTCCCTCCAACCCTTAATTTAGAAAACACAAGCAAATCCTTAGCACCAAATGTGACTATCACAGCAGTTGATACTCTAAACAACCTTATCCATTAGCATCATCTCCAAAGCACAGTTATGCCTTGAGAATCAACATTTAGTATAATATAGACCTACAATGCTCTACTAGTCAATGAACATTAGTTTAGATATGGAGTTATCTTAGACAAAAAAAGAGGAGAAAGATAAAATTTACATTTTCAGGCAATATATGCAAATTCTTCAAATTTCCACTAATGTGCATAGTCCCTAAGGTGTTAGTTGTCACACTAACATTCCCTTATACTAGGCAAATTTTATAATAATTATACATTGCTTTCTCTCTTCAATCAAACCACACAGTTTAGGAATTTAGTAAAATGTCAGCAATAGTTTGCTTATTTTTCTTAAGACCCCTTTCTTCATTTATATTTAAATCTCTAAATATCCCTTCCCATTTCCATTTTATGGAAACTCACTTCCATTAAACTAAAAAGGACTCTCTTTCACTCAGTAATTCAAAGGCCTTGCCCTTTCTACTTGTAATGAAAAGTCTGATATTACATTATTCTCATTTTATATGTTTTTATGATCTGCCCTTTAACTTTGCTATATTTGTCCCTTACAGAATTATTTTTTTTTAATATATTTTATTGATTTTTTACAGAGAGGAAGGGAGAGGGATAGAGAGTTAGAAACATCGATGAGAGAGAAACATCGATCAGCTGCCTCCTGCACACCCCCCACTGGGGATGTGCCCGCAACCAAGGCACATGCCCTTGACCGGAATCGAACCCGGGACCTTTCAGCCCGCAGGCTGACGCTCTATCCACTGAGCCAAACCAGTTTCGGCTACAGAATTATTCTTAATTTTTTTTGAAAATATGTGCATCTCCCATCATCTTCAGCACATCTGGTTGAATTATTTTTTCTTTTTTTTTTTTTAAATATATTTTATTGATATTTTACAGAGAGGAAGGGAGAGGGATAGAGAGCTAGAAACATCGATGAGAGAGAGACATCGATCAGCTGCCTCCTGCACACCTCCCACTGGGGATGTGCCCGCAACCAAGGTACATGCCCTTGACCGGAATCGAACCCGGGACCCTTCAGTCCGCAGGCTGACCTTCTATCCACTGAGCCAAACCGGTTTTGGCTGAATTATTTTTTCAATAATCACCTCTTTGTGTTCTCTGTGATGTTCATCAAACTCCTAATACTTTAATATTACCTTTCTACAGTTTTTTTTTCTACGTCTTTTATCTTTTATTTAGGATTGTTATCTCTCAGTCTTCTGTTCTTTGAGACTATTTTTAGTATCCTTATTTTATTTTATTTTTATTGAATTTATTGGGCAAGGGACTTTGAGATTTTCTTGAATTTCATTTTCAACCACTACCAATTTGAATAATGGAAATAATATTTAAATGTATAATAACACCTTTTATTTTTCATTCATTTTAGATATAATTTTGGTCAAGATGTACTAATATCTTCAGTGTTCCTTTAATTACCAATGAGAAAGCTTTGTTCAGCAAATTCTTCTCTTTGCTTGTCCAGGTATTTCTTTGCCATGCTTCAGGCTTTTCAGAAATATATAATGATGCATAGTTTCATATTGATCTTTTTTTTTTAATGTGGAAGAGAATATATGCCTTATATTTTACCTAGAATTTTAATTTCCACTGACAAAAGTCCTATGTTCTTTTCTGCCTGAAAGCGTACATTTTCCCTTGCTGTGTATAACATTTTATTTTATTTTTTTAAAATATTTTATTGATTTCCCACAGAGAGGAAAGGGAGGGGACAGATAGTTAGAAACATCGATGAGAGAGAAACATCGATCAGCTGCCTCCTGCACACCTCCCACTGGGGATGTGCCCGCAACCAAGGCACACGCCCCTAACCGGAATCGAACCCGGGACCCTTCAGTCCGCAGGCCGACGCTCTATCCACTGAGCTAAACCGGTCAGGGCACTGTGTATAACATTTTAAAACAGTTTTTTGATTATTTCCATGTAACATGGATTTTAGGTTCCTTGTTTTTTTTGTTGTTGTTTTTTTTTTTTCCCCCTGTTTTTCTATAGCTCTCTGTGCTTCTGGCAGGAAAACACACAGTTCTTGTATTTACATCACCTCCATATGTTTTCTTGCCATCTCTCTGTGGTTTGTTGCATTTAATTATATCACAAACTTGCATTTATTCTGTTATGAAGTAAGTGAATTCTATTTCATTGCCTCCTTTTGAGTCTCACTATGATGACTGCATGTTGTAGAATCTACTTTCCATTGCCTGAGTTAGTCTGACTGGTGAGTGGGAAAGTTCAGCTGTGAATAGAGAACCTGAAACTATGATCTTCCCCTTCCATTTTTAGTGAAACTCCTATAGGAGAGTTCTTTCCTCCTTGGTAGGACATATTCTGGGGGATGCAACCTTACTTTGAACTATTCTCATGAAACACTGAGTTTGTTTTTCACAACTTAACTTTCCTTTACTTGAAATCTGGTCTCATTTGTGCATCTCTTGGATTAAAAATAAGGAATTTTCCTTTTTTTTGGGGGGTGGGGGATATTGACTCTGATATCTTTAATGGGAAGATGCAAATGATATTTTAAACAAGTAAGAGAATTTATTGGGGGGTTCTGCCTGTGCCCTTTTTATACATACATCAGTATTTCTGTACATTTTAGTTAATTTATACACATTTTTGCCTTTAGCTCTGTTAATTCATTTATTATCAAAGCTATTAACTCTAGGCTATTATATTCATTCTGATTTTTCTATCATTGTTTTTAGCTC
Organism: Plecotus auritus; assembly: GCF_963455305.1. Taxonomy (NCBI): domain Eukaryota; kingdom Metazoa; phylum Chordata; class Mammalia; order Chiroptera; family Vespertilionidae; genus Plecotus; species Plecotus auritus. The sequence continues at coordinate 125,313,802 of NC_137782.1, forward strand.
TTTAATTTTTATTTCCTTCTTCTTCTTCATCTTCTTCTTTTTTTTATTTTTTGTTAAAAAAAACAACAACAAAAACAAAAACATGGGCTTTACCCTCACAGAAAAAACATGGGCTTTACCCTCACAGAAAAAAAGTTTTATATATATATATATATATATATATATATATATATATATATATATATATATTTTACATTTTAGACATTTACCTTTTTGTCATTATCAGCCACAACAAACTTCTGAAGAAACCATTGTTTTTTACTTCTGGGTACTTTATGTGGGGAGGACCCGGGGAATATTATACCAAGGCCTTTATTTAAAGACTCCAAGCTTAAGTATTCTAATTCATTAGAATGAAATAATAACATTACCTACTATAATTAAATACTTGATGTATTGCAATATAATAGTTCATGACTTAAAAACTTGAGGCAGATGTGACTTTTAAAATGTACTCATTTTGATAATATTTAAGTGGATAATTGCATATTCTTATCTACACATATAATCTAAAAAATAACAGATGCATAAAATCTCTGAGTAAAGGCTTGAAAACAGTATTTAATGTTTTCATTTTGATATTCTTCTGGGTGGTGTAAATTCTATTTTAATCAGAGAAAAAAGTCAAACTGAATGCCTGCCTTCATTGTGCAGCAGTATACCGCAGCTTAGAGGTATAGCACAGCCCTGTTGAAAGTAGGCATGACTAAAACAAAAAGAACGCACCCATTTAAACAAAAATTGTCTGAGTAAGGTTTCAAATCAAAAGAGCATTTCCTGCCCTAGGTGGTTTGGCTCAGTGGATAGAGCATCAGCCTGTGGACTGAAGGGTCCTGGGTTCGATTCCAGCAAAGGGCATATGCTCAATCCCCAGTGGGAGGCATGCAGGAGGCAGCCGATCAATGAGTATCTCTCATCATTGATGTTTCTATCTCTCTCTCCCTTTCCCTTCTTCTCTGAATCAATAAAAAAATACATATATAACAAAAGAGCATTTCTTGCCCTGGCCAGTATTGCTCAGTGGTAGAGCATCGGCAGAGCATCTGTAACCTGGGTTACAGATTTGTTCTCCAGACCCCGGGGTGCATGAGGGAGGTAAGCAATCAATGTGTCTTTCTGACATCGATGCTTCTCTCTCTCTTCCTCCCTCCCTTTCACTCTCTGCAAACAAAACAAAACAAAACAAAACTAGCTTTTATTTCCTTAAAAAGCTAGTATCAACTATTTTAAAGTGAAGTCAATGGAAATCTGAATTAAGAGCATACCGCTTTTAAATACTAAAGAAAAAATCAAAAATTGAATTTATTTCAAATGGAATATTAAATTTTACTTCATAATTGATTTCACTACCTATAAGTTTCATTCAGATCTTTGGTACTTAAAAAGAAGGGACTTAAAACATTTTCCTCTATATATTATCTTTAGTAAATTTTTATGAACATGTTTTCCTCCGGCTGTGTATAAAGTTATTTTATCAAGTTTTCTTGTATTCTATAAAAAGGAATTATATCACTAAATGAATCTTTAAGTGAGAAAGAGTAAGAAAATAGTTTATTTTTTTTTTTACCTGTTCTGCCAAATATATATAGGAAATCCTGGAGAATATGTATAATTTTGGAGTGAAAGGCTACTGACTTCCCCAGCTTCCTCCCAAATATCATTTTACTCTCGCACTGAATATCCTGCTAGTACAAACCTCTGTGCTATGCTGCATGACAGAAAGGTAGCATATGTTACTCTCCCCTCACCTTTTCAGGAAGATTTTTATTATCCCTGTGTAACAATGGAAAAACAGTAGTTTGGCTTTTTAATCAAATTACCCAAAGAATTATAGCGCAAACCTATGAATTGGAGAATGCCACCTAACCTCATATTCTATGATCCCAAGGTTAGTGCTGGTTTTATCACACTTTAATACTTCTAATTTTGTAATTCATTATCAAGAGAGAGAAATGACTTGTCCAGAGTGTTTTTAAAAAGAACAGGTGAGAATAAAGAGAGATGCTTTCTCATTTCCAGGATAAGTTTTGTTTCGCTGTTCATCAAACATCTTTGAACAACTGAGGTCACAACAGAGGCAGAGGCGTGGCAAAGAAGATAGGCATTGAGAATCAACTCCAGGACATCAATCATGCCTATCTATCCTGCAGACTTTATGTGAAGCTTAAATGCTTGGTCTAAAAGTCAAATATTTCAGTTCTATACATTTCTAGCAAGCCTGTTGGTGGTATTTTATTGCAACTATAAGAGGAACTGTAACAGATGGGAGGAAAAGTTGATAACCAAGGATGGCAGATCCAGTTATCCCCAAGGAAATGTGATGTAAAAAGCATCTTGACAAAGACAGGAAGACTAACTGAACCAAAACAGCTGCAATTGCAACACAAAATAACTCAAATGTGTCTTCTATTTGATGTACATTCTCAACAATACAACTGTCCACAGAAGAGACGGAAGGAGAGTACATATACAGGGTGAGGCAAAAAGAGGTTTACAATTGTGATGACAAGAAGCACAGTTTATTCTTTTATTATTAATTAATTATTGTATTATGTTCCATATGAACAACTGGAAACTTTTGTCCTGCCCTACACACACACACACACACACACACACACACACATCTATAATAATAAAAGCGTAATATGCAAATCAACTGAACGGCCAAACAGTGAAACGACCTTCTGAGACGACCACTCTATGACACCCACTGGCACCAGGCCAGCCAAGGTGGGAGTGATGCTATTGGTCAGGGTCCCCACCATCAGAGGGAGGCCCAGGCCACCAGCTGGCGGGGTGATCAATCAGGGGGCTCCACGATCACCCCAAAGAAGGAGGCCCAGGCTACCTGGCAGTGGCACTGCGGCGGGTGGGTGGGGCCTCCCTCTGTGGGGGTGATCCATTGCAGAGCCCCAGCTGGGTGGGCAGGGCCTACCTCTTTGGGGCAATTGATCATGGGGCTCCTGGACTGCAAGAGGGCGCAAGCCAGGCTGAGAGAACCCCCTCCCCTGAGTGCACGAATTTCATGCACCGGGCCTCTAAAATATATATATATATATATATATATATATATATATATATATATATATATTCTGCAGACATTAGGCAGAGTTTGCACAAAGGAGATCAGCAGCAGCAACTCTTCTTAAAAAACTGAATAGTAAGGATTTTTCATTGTTTTTAGTCTTTCATGTCACCTGCAATTCTTCAGCCACACGCATAATAAATTGGCTAACTTTATTGTGAGCATATGGTTAAAGAGTGACTCTTCCTGGGGATGAATTTATTTATGCCCACACCTGGTAAGAGCAGTCAGCGAATCTTCTGTTTAAAATATATATATATTAGATAGGCTACTGAAAGTGGGAATGGAAAGTAATGTTCAACATTATTTTAGAAAGCAAGATTGATATTAATGATAATCAGAACCTTAGGACAGAAGCAACATTTCAACTACTTAAATATTGTGGGTAAGAAAAAATACATATAGTTTTCTTCATTGCCAGCCCTTTGCTAAATAAAATGGGCAAATATTGGCATGGATATTTGCCAGACTCCCAGGGTTGACTCCATCAAAGATATATCTATATCACTTTAATCGATGTTCTTCATAAACAGATAGTAGAGAATCATCTTTTTTCCTGTGTGTTATTTTACAAGCCAATGCACCTGACCTTAGATCAGGAACTCTATATTAGAACTTGGAGAAGCAAGGACAAGCTTGCAACATAATTGTGTCAGCAAACTAACTACTCATAGAGGATCTTTGAAGTTATATTGAGCTTCTCAGTTATTTATACACTAACTTGCTTCTGAAGTTTGTCTCATGATTAGAAAACCCAAGAAAAGGTAGGGTGCCATTGCAATGGCTAATTATGGATGAAAGCAGTTCTATTTTGAGGATTCTCAGCTGAATCAACAGCTGTCAAAAAAATTTCTGTCCAAAAAGATATAATGCAAAATGGAAGGGGAGACATAAAATGAATAGGAAATGTGAGAAAATGCCATGCTCATATATTACCCAGGAGACAAGAAGTCTTGAAAAAGTTTTATACTGTATCTGCCTGAAATGTAGAATATTTTACCCACTACTCTTAGAACCTCTGCAGTATCAGTCCCCAAGTCAATATTTCAGATCTCTCTATGGAATTACACTGTGGAATTTTTATATTTGGTGCTACCTTTGCTAAAATATTTAAAAGTTGAGAAAAGTTGCTCTCTATTGTAAAAGCAGAGGACATTTTAATAGGGAGCAATATTCTAACTTTTTCTAACTTTTGATGCTGGAAGTAAATCCAGGGCTAGTGTTTTAAAGTGATATTCAAATATGATCTATCGTGTGGTGATGATACTTTCATAGTTCTTTTTACTCTATAACTATTTGTTCAACCTAGATAAAAACACACAAAACAAAAACTCTAGGCTTCACTTAATAGATGATTTGTTTCTTCATACTATCTATCGTTTTTTAAAGCTTTTATTTTTCACAAAGGTATATTTGAAAATTCTTTGCTAAATTAATAATTTGCAGCACTAAAGATTCATTGGAATACTGTTTTAGTTAATATTTTAAAAATCTGAAAGGAACAAAGATATGCAACCTTTATATTTTATTACTTATCTGAGAAACACTGAATTTTGTAAAGCTGAGAATATTTATTTTATACATTAAACTAATATCTGCCTGAAAACTTGCTATTATAACTTGTGTTTGATGTATGAAATAATGGAAATGCTATGTATCTATTGATAAACTAATACCATAAAACATGGGAGGCAGAAGAAACAAATAATTATAATTAATATTTCATGTAATTCATAATAATAATTACTATTATTAGAAGTAGCAGTGGTAAAGTGGATTTTTGAACTTACTTTTTCCTACAAAATATCCACCAAATGCCAAAAATATATATATTAAAAAATAAAATGCAATACATGGCTGAAACCAATAAGCATGACTGATATTAATAAACACCAAGGCTTTTCTACAATGTATTCTACAGGAATGCTGGGTTAAACATAAGAACCAACACACCTATTATGTTTGGCATGCAAAAGAAAGGAGAGTAAGTGACAGGAAACCCAATAAAGTAGTAGAGGTGTTAGACTCAGATGGTTGATGGACCAGGAAACAACAAGATACATGGGTGGCTCCCAAAGGTTGAAATTCAGATGAAAGGCTCACTGGTGCTGCTCCCTGGCTTTTCAGTTGGATGCTCTAGAGCCGTGGTCGGCAAACTGCGGCTCGCGAGCCACATGCGGCTCTTTGGCCCCTTGAGTGTGGCTCTTCCACAAAATACCACGGCCTGGGCGAGTCTATTTTGAAGAAGTGGTGTTAGAAGAAGTTTAAGTTTAAAAAATTTGGCTCTCAAAAGAAATTTTCAATCGTTGTACTGTTGATATTTGGCTCTGTTGACTAATGAGTTTGCCAACCACTGCTCTAGACAGTGGTGGTACCATTGGGAAAGGGGCTTTGCACACAAAACTATCATGCTCTTATTTATTAAAGCTGAAAAGTTGTGAGGCCGCACATCACAAAACCTCCTAATACTGCCCAGGTAACGGCCTAATTATTATTGGGAGAAAAAACAAGTTCATGAATCATAAAGTTGATGGTTAAAAGAACTGTATTTCAGGGAAGAAGGAAGAAAGTGGTCTCCAGCCAGACACTCCGGTCCAGCACACCACAGTTCTTTATAGAAACGCAATGACAGATTTTATTATTTTTTAAATATATTTTTATTGATTTCAGAGAGGAAGGGAGAGGGAGAGATAAAAACATCAATGATGAGAGAGTATCATGAATCAGCACCTCCTACATGCCCCCTGCTGGGGATCGAGCCCGCACTTCAGGCATGTGCCCTGACCAGGAATCAAAATAGTGACCTCTTGGTTCATGGGTCGATGCTCAACCACTGAGCCACACAGGCCGGGCGACATGTTTTAATTTCATCAGCATATGCCCAAGACCTACTTCAAGATATTTCCTGATGGCTGCAGTAATAGAGAGGCTTCCTGAATTTTAGGTAAGAAACATGAGTCACTCTGCTGCTCAACAGAAAAGCAGGACACCTTCACTTAAATGTATATCAAATGAGAAAGTTATCTTTGATGTTTTATTCCCTTGAATAAGCATCATGATGCCTTTACAGATCTTCAGTGTCATTCCTCTTTGTTCTTAAGAACCTATCCTGTAAATTCCTTTGTTTTTACATATAAATTCGATCTCTTCTGAAATACATAGTTGACTTTTTCAATATATGTTATCAAGTAGACTTTTTAAAGTTGGATAACTTATGGCTCTAAGGTCTTTTTGTCACCTTGAAAACCTATTTATTTGGTAAAATTTTTTATTACAGTCTGAAACTTAAACTAAAATAATTACAGATATAAAATCTCCATTCTTTTTTATTAAGCTGAAAGATTTTTTAAAAGATGCTCAAATATTCTGACAGAAGGTCTAATAATTCATAATGTTAGTAATTAGACTCACATACCTTAGAAAAGTAAACAAAAATGGCATTAAAAATATAAATTTGAATATACTAAGCAGTTAGATATAAATGGAATAACTTTAAAACATTGGTGGTGAGGAGAGTTATTATACCCTTATATTTGAAGAAAAAGAAATGCTACACAGATAGATGCATACTGATAAAATCCTAAGTATTTTTCCAGAGTAAAATATAAGATAAACAGTAAGACATTAAAACAAATGAAGCAGATTATCCAACCTTTTTCTTCCCACCCTCCACCACTACCAACATAATCTGCTAGGAAGCAAACTTGTCCACAATATTAAATATTTTAAGACTAGAGGCCCAGTGCACAAATTCATGTACGGGTGGGGTCCCTTGGGATAACCTGCAGGGATCGGGCGGAAACCAGCAGTCCAACACCACCTGCAGCTCCTGCCTGCCACTCCCACTCATCCTGGCCTTGCTGCACCTTCTGCGGGCTCGTGCCCAGCCAGTCCCGATCCAGAGAGGCTGGCGCTGCTGCAGGCAGCGCCTGTCCGAAGGGGGGCAGGGGTTAGGGGGGCCGGGACATGATTGGCTCTCTGGGTGGGCTGTGGGACACCCTCGCCGGCCAGGGATCTGAATCCGTCCCGCTGACTTTTGCGCTGGTTGTCGGAAGCCACCTGGCAGCCGCTTTTATATCGTTTCTTCTTTGCAGAATGTCTAGGGAGAGGAAGCGGCGGTGGTGCCCTAGGCCGACTTCCAGGAAGCTGGTGGTGCAGTCGGGATAATGCCAGCAGCACTGGTCCGTCAGTTCCTGGCCCGTTCTCCAGAGATTGGACCTGCAGGACTACTGAGGGAGTGAGTGGCTACAGCCAGGCTGGTGGGCCACCAGGACAGGTTGGTCAGCTGAGTAGCACTCCAGCTGTTGGAGCACACTGACCACCAGGAGGCAGCTCCTGCGTTGAGAGTCTGCCCCCTGGTGGTCAGTGCACGTCATAGCGACCGGTCAACAGTTGTTTGGTCGTTCGATCACTTGGTTGCTTAGGCTTTTATATAAATATAGATAACTGTTTTCATCTATTTGGGCAGCTATTACAAAATACCACAGACATGTTCTGATTCAAGATGGTGTTGTAAGAGCATCCTGAATTACCTCCTCCCATAGGACACATCAAATCTACCCACAGAGTAATTTACTTTGAAAGCAATCCAGAAGTTAACTGAGCAACTCCTATGTGTCTGGCAAGTGATAAAATACAAATATCACCCACTGTCTCCACAAACTCCACCTCTATCATAACACCATATAATTGGGGGAAACTCCCAACTCCCAACTTTTCCCTGAGGAATAAAGGTTTGGACTCTACATTTATTGTCCCTACTTTTAAGACTTACACATGAGGGATGGGCTCACAAAACACCTAAGCTGGAAAGTCAACAGGTCTTGCATCAGTGAGAATGACATGACACTGGCAATCCTCAGCTACTGGAAGCCACTACAAACAAAGAAGGCAGCTTGGACAAGCACAAAAGTGTGAGAGACAATCTTGAGGTCAGGCCAGGATAAACCATAAGGTTTTACTCCTACATGAATAGCTTCACCAAGATTAGGAGAGGTCACTGTTTTCTCTAATGTGCAGAAATACAGACAAGAAAAATGGAGAAACATAGAAATATGTCTCAAACAAAAGAACAAGATAAACTTCAGAAACAGACCTTAATGAAGCAAAGAAAAGTGATTTACCTGTTAAATAGCGGTCATAGAGATGCCCACTTAAGTTAGGAGAATAGTGTGTGAACAAAGTAAAAATTTCAGCAGAGACAAAAAATGTAAGAAAACCCCTAGCCGGTTTGGCTCAGTGGATAGACTGTCGGCCTGCAGACTGAAGGGTCCTGGGTTCAATTCCGGTTAAGGGCACATGCCTGGGTTGCGGGCTTGATCTCCAGTAGAGGGCATGCAGGAGATAGCCAATCAATGATTCTCTCTCATCATTGATGTTTCTATCTCTTTCTCCCTCTCCTTCTTCTTTGAAATCTATAAAAATATATTTTAAAAAAAGAAAATGTAAGAAAGTACTAAACAGAAATCACAGAGCTGAATAATATGGTAACTAAAATGAAAAACTCAAAAGAGAGGTTCAACAGAAGACTAGATCAAGTGGGGATAAAAAAGGGTAAGTAAACTCAAAGACAGCTAAAAGTGACAAGTTCATTGATGAATGAATGGATAAGCAAAATTTATTAAGGGCATAAAATGGAATATTATTCAATCTTAAAAAGGAAGGGAATTCTGACACGTGCTACCACATAAATGAACCTTAAATTTTCAAATGATTAGTTTAATCAGTTAAATTCAAGAGAAACAGGTAAACAAGTGATTTATTGATCCAGTGATAGAGAAATAATAATTTACTTTTTGTGTATTAAATTATAGCTCCAAGTATTCAATATTAGTGTCCTTTTTTAAGCTATGAAAAAAGTATTTCCTTTAGAAGAATGCAATATCTAGCATGATTTAATATTTTAGGGATTATGCTAAATATTTACATATATTATTTTTATATGTAGATATTCTTATGCACATTTTACACATAATTTTTTAGCAGAGAATTTCTTTCACCAAGTTTAAATGGAGATATAAAATTATTTCTTCCACATGGTAAATTCAAAACAAAATTGATTAAATTATAGTGAACTAAGGATAAATTTAGAATTAACTTAGTTAAAATATGACTCATTTGCAATTTTTCACATTTACTTCAGTTCTATTTCTTAGCACAGGTGAGTGAGATCCTTCTGTTAATGTTGCATATGGATATTTAAGTACTTTAAGTGTGGAATATTGAAGAAGCAATGTGAAATCCCATCTTAATGAAAAACTGCCTGTCCTCATCCGGTTAATAAGAAATTTGACATTATCATGAATATAAACAGATAAAAACACCTAAAGGCAAAATCTATTCTAAAGATGTCCTTCAATGCTAAAATTGTGAGAAAGTTGTCAGAATCCTTGATGCTTAATTTGAATCACTAATGTTGAATATTCACCATAGTGATGCAACTCTTTCAGTATTCCTTTCTTTGATCATTGTCTCTGAAAGCAACTTCACTTTCCTTCTGGAACAAAAAGTGCACATAATAGATGTGGCCCAGGGAAACCTGAAGAGCTTAGCCAGAAAACTAAAATGTTCAAGTTTTAATTTGGATGGTACTCCCAACCATTTATTTCAGTAATAATAGCTTAGGCCTAAATGTTTTTTTTTAATCAAATGAATGATAATAATCTCAAAGCTAACTCTAATTCTTTGCAGGGATCAGTATGATGCTCCAATAAGACGATGCTCAGATTCTTATGCTCAATGCTTCTGGGCCACTTGTGATATTCACGATGGGTCCAAAAGCTTTTATTGCAGATACAAAGAGAATTGCAGTCGGGAACAAAAGAGGAAAAAGCTTTATGCACAAGCTGAATTCTAATGGTGTTTGTTTACCGCATGTGCTAGGCAAAGCCATTGTTTCTCTTTAACTTCAAAACCACTGGCCTCTTCAGAGCACTCTTTCAATTCAGTGTGGAATTATTTTGCCTTCTTTTTTCTACCTTTTTTTTTTTATCAGAGTTTAGACAAACATCTTTATTTATTATTTATTTTTAAATTGCAGTTTACTTTCAATATTATTTTGTATTGGTTTCAGGTGTATGGCATAACAGTTAGACAATCATATACTTTACGAAGTGTTCCCCCTGACATTTCTAGTACCCACCTAGTACCAAACATAGTTATCACAATGTTAATGACTATATTCCCTTGTGCTATACTTTACATCCTTGTGACTATTTTGTAACTGCCAATGTGTATCTCTTAATCCCTTCACCTCTTTCATCCAGTCCTCCAAACCACCTCTTCTCTGGCAACTACCAGTCTGCTCTCTGTGCCTATGAATCTGTTTCAATTTATTTAGTTCTGTAGACTCCATATATAAGTGAATTCATATAAGTGAAGTCTTTTTCTGACTGAATTGTTTCACTGAACACATTACTATCTAGGTCCATCCACGCTGTCACAGATAGTAAGATTTATTTTTTTTTACAGCTGAGTAATATTTCATTGCATATATGTACCACAGCTTTTTTATACATTGGACTATTGTTGGACACTTGAGTTGCCTCCATATCTTGGTTATTGTAAATGATGCTGCAATGAGCCAAGGCGTGCATATATCTTTTTGCAATTCCCATAGAAATACCAAAAACATATTTCACAGAACTAGAACAAATATTCCAAAAATTTATGTGGAACTACAAAATGAAGCCTCAGCAATCTTGAGAAAGAAAAACAAAGTTGGAGGTATTACGCTACCTGATATCAGACAATCCTATAAGGACATAGTAATGAAAAGAGCATGTACTGGCATAAAAACAGACATGTAGATCAATGGAACAGAATAGAGAGCCAAGAAATAAACCCACACCTATATGATCAATTAATATTTGACAGAGGAGGCAAGAACTCACAATGGGGTAAATAAAATCTATTCAATAAATAGTGCTGGGAAAATTTGATAAATACATAAACATACAACATCTTAATTGAAAATACCAACAGTGGTTCCAGTGAGAGCTCTTCTATTGTAGACCAAGGATCTCTTTCATGTGCAAGTCAATACAGATAGCTTGCAAAATCTTGTATGTTTCTAATTTAATTCAAGAAATTAAATTAGAAACATACAAGTTATGTGCTGAACAAGGCCCGCTACTGTTATGTGCTGAACAAGGCCCGCTACTGAGAAACATAATGCGATATACGCTATGTTATGCTATGCTATGATGTTATGTTACTATCTGGCCATGTAAAATAAGCAACACAGGTAACCATTCTAAACATTTCAGGATCATTGACCTCTCCATGTTATAAAAGTCATTTTCATCAGTGTATTTTATTTCCTCTTTAAGTTGCAATATCCATAGTAGCTGCAGTCTTTCTACTTTTTCCCAAATTATTTGATGTTCCCAATAGAAATGCTTTTCTTTCTTCCTCCTCTTATTGAGTGTCTAAATCATTGGAAGCATAAAATAAACAAATATTATATTTGTGTTATCATCAGGTACCATTTCTCTACATAACTAAAAAAAATTTTATTTGAAATATTTACTCATGGACCTTTTGGTAATTTATATACTGCTTTAGAAAAATCTTCCCATGTAACCTGGCACAGTATCAAACATCTCCTTCATGCAGAGAACTTTATTGTTGTCTTTTTTATATTATAACTAGAGGCTGGGTGCATGAAATTCATGCATGGGGGAGGGGGTCCCTCAGCCCAGCTTGCACCCTCTCAAATCTGGGACCCCTCAGGGGATGTCCGGCTGCCGGTTTAGGCCCCACCCCACAGGGATGGGGCCTAAACCAGTAGCCGGACATCCCTTTCACAATCTGGGACCACTGGCTCCTAACCGCTCGCCTGCCTGCCTACCTGCCTGATCGCCCCTAACCACCTCTGCCAGCCTGATCGCCACCTAACCACTCCCTTGCTGGCCTGATAACCCCAACTGCCTTCCCCTGCCAGCCTGATGGCCCCCATTGATCCCTGCCCTCAGGGATCAATCGCAGAGCAGAGGGAGGCCCTTCCCACCAGGCCTGGGCTCACCATTGATCCCTACCCACACAGAGGCCCTGCCCACCAGACCTGGGCTCTGCGATAAATGGCAGAGCAGAGGTAGGCCCTTCCCACCTGGCTGGGTCTCTGCCATTAATCCCTGCCCACATGGAGATCCTGCCCACCTTTCTGGGGCTCTAGGATCAATGGCAGAGCAGAGGGAGGCCATTCTCACCAGGCCTGGGCTCACCATTGATCCCCGCCCACACGGAGGCCCTGCCCACCCTGCCAGGGCTCTGTGATCAATGCTGCACAGAAGGAGGCCCTGCCCACTGGGCTGGGGCTCTGCAATGGGCCCTCCCAGCCTTGGCGGCTTGCCTTGGCCCTCGCAGCCACAGCTTTGTCTGGAAAGACATCTGAAAGACATCCTATCTAATTAGCATATTACCCTTTTATTAGTATAGATTAGTATTTTGGAATAGGTAAGCATTAACAGGTTAAAATCTTCACCTACATATTAAACCTCAGTCAAGGCATTACAACAGTCAGAGACAACAAAAATACACCAATACATGTGTCTAGAGTTTGTCCCAGTAAGGATTTAGCTGCCCTAATTAGTACAAACAGTAAAACATTATTTTTAAATTTTATGTCATAATGGGAAGGCTTTATACTTTACTTTATCACATCTCCTGAGATATTTGTTAATTTGCCTGCATTTAATGTTCTTAAAATATTACCATGTGGACTAATCTCAACAATCTGAAGTGACTTTTAAAACTTAAACATATTTTCCCTTCTTATTTCTAATTATCTGCTTCCCAAATTTATCTTATTGTGGTGGGTTATTTATGATATTATTGTATAATATTACACATAGCAAATGAAAGGTTTCCTACCAAATGACTGGTTTCCCACTTAATTTTAATTCATTTGGTGTTCTGCAAGGGATTTTTTTAGAATCTGAGTTTCAAAAGTCTCAAACCTTTCTACAACCTGCCTGAGGGGAGATGAGAGAGTGATGAGTGACAGTAGTCACCTGCAGATACAAAGAAATGCCATTAGACATGGTCACGACTAGGACTGAGGCCCCACACCCAAGACAAGCAAGTTGTGCCACCTTGAGTTGGTACTGAGCCCTTCTGTTGGCCTTGGGCCCAATTCCCTCCATGCCCCAGTGTCATTTTTAATGAGCATCTACCCTAGCCCCCCATACTGTCCTTGTTTTCCACTTGTCTCCACGAAATTACTGATTAGGTTTGGAAGTTTAAAGTAATCAAGATAGGGAGTACCCCGCACACATGCACACCTATATTTGTTCTGCTTGTCTCTTGGAAAGGCCCTTTCATACTAGTAATGTGTATTTTTCCTCTCTGGTAAATTCTATTGACAGATCTTCAATGAACGGGATCATTTTCACCAGTTCTTGAGATATTGGATCATAGACTCTTCCTGTTTGCAAGCTACACAGTGTCAAGTAAAGGCTTTAATATTTAAAATAATTCTATTACAGATAACATTTCCAATAACTGAGAAAAATTGAAGAATTGAAAATAGTCTATTTAAATCTACACTCATGTTAAGTTCTTAACACAAGATCTTCTAAACCATGATTATTATGTGCAGAATACAAAGAAAGAACTAACTCTAATTTACAAACTGCTCTTCTGGTACAACTATTCTTCTGCTGTCAGATTTCTGCAACAATGTTGCTTTTCCTCCCATTGACCCGGCTACCCTGTACCTTTTGTGCCAGAAAACGATGGTCACATTGTCTGTGCTGCTTTGTCAATGTACCTGGCAAAGAATGTGATGTTTATGATTTCTGTTGGAACCCAAATTGACTTTTGCTGTTTTCAGTTATATATCCTTATAAACAAAATCATGACATGTGATTGGCTTTTAGGCATCATGAAAACACATTGGATGTACCTGATAGCCACCTTTTAGGCTTCCTTCTCTCTTTGTCCTAGAACACAAAGCCTGGCATGCTGGTCCATTTCTCCCAGCTCCGTGACACCAGGATGTTGTCAATGACTTCTTTACTTTTAAAAATCCATGTGAGAAACTGGAACACACTTCTTTTAGCTTGATGATCTCTCCACGTATAAGAGGACAAGGTTGAGTAACATCACAAGCCAAAATAGTATGTCCAGATCTCAAAGATGAAAAGTTAAATTATTCTATTTACTTACTCAAAAGAGTGTATCTTAGCTAAAACATTTTATATGAATTCAGGAGGAGTATAAACATAATTTTGTATAATTATCCTTTTCCACTTGGTAAAGTTATTAGAAATAACTTTAATTAAGAAATTTTTCATAAACTCATGCTCATTAAAAAGGAATAAATCAGAAATAATATTTAAATCTCTTTGTGTATACACGCCAGCCTCTAAGCAAAGCCCAACCATACACACACACACACACACACACACACACACACACACACACATACTTTCTAATACTTTCTAATATGAGACAAGGACAGAAAATTGAGTCATAGTGTGAAGGGGCTAAGACATTGGTCTAAGAGCTGAAAAGGATAAACATTCTTCTATCCGTGAAGAAGACTTTTGTTTTCCTTTGCCCTTTCTTCCATAGTGATTTCTATCTCCTGAAACTTATTTATTTTATTGATTATAAAAACATTGGTCTACCTTTTGGATGAAGTTGTTTCCACCAATGGCCTCTAGTTTTTATGAAAGCAGCACATATATGCCCAGTTCTTCAGAAGGAGGCTATTCAGTGGTCAAGGACAATGAAGTCTTTAGTCATTTCTCAACAACACAGTTTTCCAGAATAGGTGGTAAAGGGATTTCTTATTGCTGTGTAACAAATTACTACTGAAGGATAGGCACTCCATCTCATTCCCATAACCTCTATGCTGTAAAAACTGCTGTTTGAAATTTTCCACTAAACATAGATGGTCCTTAGTTCTGTAACTTAATTCTGCTATTCTTGGCTTCTGTAAACATGCTTGCTCGAATAATAGGGAAGGTAAGCTCAATTATCTGGCCTTGCAAGCCGCTCTGCTGCCTTCCCTGGTTACTCCCATGCCAGGTGTCTTTTAGTTATCTAAATGTTATCTAAATTGTGCTGTGCTTAAGGCTACAAGCTTCCTGCAAAATATCTCCCAGTACATAGGGCTCTTTGAAAAGCCTGCAAAAGGTCTGGAAACCCCATATTTAGGAGACAAAGGGACTGGGGTATATAAAGGGAACGCTTCCTCCATATTGCTTTGCTCAGACTCTGGAGGCTACTCCTCTGAGACCACTAGCATAATAAAGACTCCAAATTTGGCTTACTAAGGTGTCTTCTCTTCAGCTCGTTGATTTCCAAAATAGCCTTACAAATTAAATAGTTTAACATAACATGTATTTATTATCTCACAGTATCCATGAGTAATAGGTCTGAGCACAACTCCTCTGGGACCTCTGCTTAGCATGTCACAAGCTATAAGAAAAGTTTTAATTGAACTGGTTTCTCATCAACAGTTGACTTAGGGAAGAATCCACTTCCCAAGCTTATTCAGGCTGTTAGCAATATACACTGATTGGCCAGATTATTATGATCTCTGCATAATAATCTGGTTACTCAGTGTATATATATATATATACTAGAGGCCTGGTGCACAAAATTCGTGCACAGGGGGGCTCCCCTCAGCCCAGCCTGCACCCTCTCCAATCCGGGACCCTTCGGAGGTCTAAACCGCAGTCGGACATCCCTCTCACAATCCTGGACCCCTGGCTCCTTATTGCTCATATGCCTACCTGCCTGGTCACCCCTAACTGCCCCCCTTGCCAGCCTGATCAGCCCTAACTGCCCCCCGCTGCCAGCCAGGTCATCCCCAAATACCCCATCCCTTTCAGCCTGGTTACTTCTAACTGCACCTGCCGCTGGCCAGGTCAGCCCTTACTGCTCCCCCTGCTGGCCTGGTTGCCTGCAACTGCCCCCCTATGCCAGTCTGGTCACCCCTAACTATCCCCCACCCCTGCCAGCCTGGTCACCCCCAACTGCCCCCTGCCTGCTGGCCTGGTCACCCCCAACTGCACCCCTCTGCTGGCCTGGTTGCCTTTTGCTGCCCCGCTGCTGGCCCCTAACTGCCACCCCTCGACTGCCAGCTGGTCACCACCAACTGCCCTCCCTGATGGCCTGGTTGCCCCTCATGGCCCCAGCGCTGGCCTGGTCGCTCCATACAGCCTGCTTGTTCAGTCGTTTGGTCATCCCTCATTAACCCTTCTGCCGGCCTTGTTGCCCCATGCAGCCTGCTGTTCGATCGCTACTGTGAGGGTGTCTGGACCAATTTGCATATTACTCTTTTATTAGTATAGATATAAGAGGCCCGGTGCATGAATTCGTGAATAGGTGGGGTCTGGCCAGCCTGGCCAGAGGGAGGAAACACAGGCAGTTGGCCGACCTGCCTGCTGGTTGAACTCCTGGTCAAGGGGACAATTTGCATATTAGCCTTTTATTATATAGGATATACACTGAGTGACCAGATTATTATGCGTTCAGAGATCATAATAATCTGGTCACTCATTGTGTATAAATATATATATATATATGTATGTATATATACACACACATATATATCCTATCTAATAAAAGAGTGATATGCAAATTAACCATCACTCCATTATACCCACAAGTCACACCCACAAGCCAATCAGGAGCAAGTATGCAAATTAACCCAATCAAGATGGCTGTGGCCACTGAGAGAGCAGTAGGGAGGCTTGGGTTCCCCTGGAGATGGAGGAAGCCAAGCTTTCCACACACCCTGGCCGGCCCAGGCCTTCACTCCAGGCTACAAAGTTTAAATTATAGAAGATAAATAAATCCTAACAAAAATGGCAGCATCCACAGAGCTGGAGAGAGCAGGAGGCTAGGGTTGCCCCCAGCGATGGAGGAAACCAAGCTTCTGCAGCCCTGGCCTGCCTTGGCCTCTGCTTAAGGCTACAAAGTTTCAATTATAGAAGATAAATAAATCCCAACAAAAATGGCTGTGGCCATGGAGCGAGCAGAAGGCTTGGCTCCACTCCAGGCTACAAAGTTTCAATTGTAGAAGATAAATAAATCCCAGATAACAGGTACTTCCCTTGCATCGCCAGGGGCATGGCCGGCCTGCAAACCACCACAGGCCCCTCGCCCAGGCTGCCCCACGCCCCAAGGGAACCCCCACCCTTATCCAGGACATGCTTCAGGGCAAACCAGCTGGCCCCCACCCATGCACCAGACCTCTATCCTATCTAATAAAAGAGTAATATGCAGATTGATCATCATTTCAACACACAAGATTGCTGCCTCCATGTGGTTAAAGATGGCTGCCCCTCTGTGGACACAAGATGGCTACCACAAGATGGCCAGCAGGGGAGGCCAGTTGGGAGGGACCAGGTCTGCAAGGGAGGGCAGTTGAGGGTGATAAAGCCTACAGGGAAGGGCAGTTAGGGGTGACCAGTCCAGCAGAGGAGGGAAATTTGGGGTGACCGGGCCTGCAGGGAAGAGCAGTTGGGGGGGGGGGGACCAGGTATGCAGGGGAGGACAGTTAAGGGTGACCAGGCCAGCAGAGGAGGGAAGTTGGGGGTGACCAGGCCTGCAGGGAAGGGCAGTTAGGCATCAATCAGCCTGGCAGGGGAGGGGTTAGGAGGTGATCAGAAAGGCAGGCAGGCAAGCAGTTGGGAGCCAACAGTTCTGGATTGTGAGAGATGTCTGACTGCCTGTTTAGGGCAGTCGGACATCCCTCGAGGGGTCCCAGATTAGGGATGGTGCAGGCTAGGCTGAGGGACACCCCCCTGTGCATGAATTTTGTGCACCGGGCCTCTAGTGTGTGTGTGTGTGTGTGTGTGTGTGTGTGTGTGTGTGTGTGTGTATCCTATATAATAATCCTATATAATAAAGAGGTAATATGCAAATTGACCATTACTCCAACATACAAGATGGCTGCCCCCCGTGTTGACACAAGATGGCCACCACAAGATGGCCTGCAGGGGAGGGCAGTTGCGGGGGACCCAGGCCTTCAGCAGAGGGCAGTTGGGGGTGACCAGCCCTGCAGGGAGGACAGTTGGGGGGAATCAGGACTGCAGGGGAAGTCAGTTGGGGGCAACCAGGCCTGCAGGAAAGGGCAGTTGGGGAAACCAAGCCTGCAGCAGAGGGCAGTTGGGGGTGACCAGGCCAGCAGGGGAGGGCAGCTATCTTGTGTGTTGGAGTGATGGTCAAGTTGCATATTATTCTTTTATTAGATAGGATTAGATAGGATAGAGGCCTGGTGCACGGGTGGGGGCTGGCTGGTTTGCCCTGAAGGGTGTCCCGGATCAGGGTGGGGGTTCCCTTGGGACATGGGGCGGCCTGGGCAAGGAGCCTGTTCTGGTCTGCAGGCTGGCCACGCCCCCTGGCGACCCAAGTGGAGGCCCTGGTATCTGGGATTTATTTACCTTCTCTAACTGAAACTGTAGCCTTGAGCAGAGCCAAGCCTCCTACTTGCTTCGTGGCCACAACCGTTTTGGTTGGGATTTATTTATCTTCTATAATTGAAACTTTGTAGCCTTAAGCGGAGGCCAAGCCAGGCCATGGCAGGCAGAAAGCTTGGCTTCCTCCATTGCCAGGAAAACCCAAGCCTCCTGCTCTCTCCATGGCCATGGCCATCTTGGTTGGGTTAATTTGCATACTCGCTCCTGATTGGATGGTGGGCGTGGCTTGTGGGTATAGCAGAGGTATGGTCAATTTGCATATTACTCTTTTATTAGATAGCACTAGAGGTCCGGTGTACAAAATTTGTGCACGGGAAGGGGGTCCCCTCAACTCAGCCTGCACTCTCTCCAATCTGGGACCCCTCAGGACCTCTGGCTCCTAACCACTCACCTGCCTGCCAGCTTGATCCCCCCAACTGCTCTCCCCTGCTGGCCTGATCCCCCTAACTGCTCTCCCCTGCCTGCCTGATCACCTCTAACTTCCTCTGCCTTGGCCCTGCCAACATGGCTTTGTCAGGAAGGACGTCCGGAAGGACATCTAGAAGGTCATCCGGAAGATGTTCAGTCTAATTAGCATATTACCCTTTTATTAGTATAGATGCCACCTTGTCCTAAAAATGCAGATTGTTCCCAGGTTTTCCTATCATGGAAGGGGAGCCCGCAGTAGCATCCTGGGTTCTGACCAGGGCTTATACGCTTGTGCTTTATCTCAGCAGATGCGATTCCTAGTAGAAGACTCTTGGATGTACCTTGAACATTTCTATCGAATTTGCCAAATCATCCTCCAAAAATGTTGAACCACTTTAAACTCCCACCAGCAACCATGTGTGTGCCCTCCATCCCACTTTGATGCCAATATCATTGATTTCTCCCTAGAAGCTTCCCTCCCATCAGCCGGGATTGCTTGATACCTAAGCCAACCTCATTGTTCAGCTAGGGCCTTAATTTCCCAAGATAGAATTATGGAGGAGGAAAAATAGTTTTCCTCTACCTTTCTGAGTTCTTAGTGGAGGCCCTTGTAATGAAAGACAAATCACCAAGAGAAAAACAAAAGTTCATTAACATGTGTACCTCGTGTATATATGGGAGATCCCAGGGAAAAATGAGTAACTCGCCAAGGTGGCTTAGAATGCTGATTTAAATACCTTCTTCCTAGGGAAAGGCGACGGGAGATATAGGCCTCTTAGAGGAGAGTAAATGATATTTAGGAAAGATGAATAGGGGTGGAGGGAAATAGTTTGTAACAAAGTTTGGGTGTGATGTCAACTTCTACTCTCCTGTCCTATGACAGGAGTCAGTCTTCTCTGCCTGATGACACTTCTCCCGTGAAGGGGACCTATGACATTTGAACTCCTTTTGGGGGGTCCGATTTTAGGCAGATCAGGAGACTTCAGTAAAAGCCTCTGCATGCATTTGCTGTTTTTCAAGCATCTTCAGGTCAAGATCATCAATATAACAACAGAGCATATGTTGGGATGGCATGTTCTCTGACCTTCAGAATAAACCCCACAAAAGCTTGTTTCCTTTCTTAGATGATTTGCCACAGTAGCCTTATTCCCTGGAGGCGGTATTCTGACCTGACCTTCCTGGGAGTGGTCATAACATACCCTGTGCTTATAGAAAGGTGGGGCCACATCACTAAATAAACCAGGGGCAGTTTTCTCATCTTGTGGAAAGGGAGATAAAGTTATGATAGTTTATCTCCCTTTCCACAGGTTTCTTGTGGGTTTGTGTTTCCGCTGCCCTCCCCAACCCCCCCAGCAGCCCCAGCACCATGGTGGTGGGGCTTGGGGCTGTGGGTGCCAGACTTCCTGTGGGTTTGTGTTCCGATCTGGACCCCCACAGCCCAAGCGCCGCCATGGTGGGGCTTGGGGCTGTGGGGTGCCAGCCTCCCTGCAGGTTTGTGTCTCCATCCGGCCCCCCACAGCCCAAGAGCCACCATGGTGGGGTTTGGGGCTGTGGGTGCTGGACTCCCTGCTGGTTTGTCTCCCGATCCAGACCCCCCAGCCCCAGAGCTGCCATGGCAGGGCTTGGGGCTGCAGAGTGCCGGACTCTCTGCGGGTTTGTGTCCCCGATCTGGCCCCCTGCAGTCCCAGTGCCACCATGGCGGGGCTTGGGGCTGTGGGTGCCTCTGCCTGGCTACTATGGGCGTGGTCATCTTTTTTGGGTAATTTGCATACTCACTCCTATTACCTGGTAGCGTAACAGAGTGATGGTTAATTTGCATCTTTCTCTTTTATTAGATAGGATGTGCACATGGGGTTGCCAAAGCATGTGTCCACCACAACCTGCTTGGTCAGAGTCATCAATCTTGCATCCTGACCATCTCTGTCTTTCCATTAGAAGTATAACTAGCATTTGCTTCACATCATCAATATAAGGACAGTGAATGCACAAAACATAATATATGGAAGTGATATCTCAAAGAATAATATATTAGTATATTATTTTTGGCAAAACTATAGCTGGGATTTTCAAATTATTTTCATTCCAAACTTTTTATACACTTCAGATTTCAAATGGTAAGATCATGTGGTTGGAATAAGCTATTATTAGGAATCTTACACTGAAGACACCTTTGCATATATAGTGAATTTTTTTCCACTAGCAGGAATCTTATTTTGCAGGGAATTGAACTAATTTTCATGACAAAGCCAGTTTCAATTATAGGATGCACAATTTACATGTACAAGCATTTGAATTGATAGGTAATCCATTTTCACTAGGCAGGCTATCTTTGCTGTTTTTTTTTTGTTTGTTTGTTTTATTCTTGTACATAGTGACAGCTAATAAAAATGAAATGGTCCCAAGCTTTTAATATGTTCATATATATTTGGAATCAAAATATGAATTCCAATATAATATATATCATGATATATAAATATATCTAATAAATAAACATACAAAATAAGTGTGGGGAATAATGTATACACCTTTACTTTCAGAAGAAGAAATAAATTGAAATTGTCACAAAACTAAGCATCAAGGAAGAAGTTTGAGGGCCTGTTTTTGGAACTCTTTACCTCAAAGGACTCTATTTGTCAGGGGCAAAAGGAAAACCACAGTTAGCAAGTTAAAAATGTCTTCAGAATTTAGTATGTGAACAAAAAGTAAAGTCCATACTTTGAAACAAGAACATCAGAAACTCAGGAATATATAGGATCAACTTAAATACAAATTTTGATCTTATAGTCAAGACAAAATTCTAGGATAGAAAAAGAAAAGAGGATCCAACAATGCTTTTAACCTACATGTGGTAGGAGAACAAAGGGACTAGGTTGAGAAAGAAGAAAGAGTTTTAAAACACAGATAAAGAAGGTAGATATAGATCATGCAGAAATAAAATGTAGCAGGGTTTTTGCTACTACATGAAAGGAGAGTTGGAATAGGAGTGTTTATGCTGCTTTCAGTATGAGAAGGTTTTATCAAGGTCTTAGATATTCATGTTCACAATTATGTATTGAAACACATGCTGGACATGTTGTTCTTTACAGCTTTAGGTGTCACAGCAATTGCATCCTTGATTCAGTAATGTATTGGTATGAATTCCAGTTAGGAAAAGTTGGGGATTAAAAGTGTTAAAATTCTTCTGATAAACAAGAATTAAAGGCTGAAGGAATTTAGAAACAGAGACATCAATGTTGCAAAAGTAGTAGCAAATGAAAAAACAAAATCAGATTTTTGCTAACAATTGAAAAAAATTTGGTTATACAAAACGCAGTGCAAGGCTTTGAATGTTTGAGAGTATATTGTTCAAAATGTGAGTCATTCAGAGAGAGAGAGAGAGAGAGAGAGAGAGAGAGAGAGAGAGAGAGAGAAAGGAGAGAGAGACAGGGAGGGAGAGAGATAAAAGTAGAATGTAGAATCTCTGGGTAGAAAATATACTTATTTTAATCCTGAAAGTAGTGGAAATGCAAAGCTAATAGTAGTCATTGAAATGGAAATTAAGCTATTTCCATATTTAGGATAATACTAAAGAAAATTCTGTCAAAGATGACCATCTATATCAATAGTAAATGGTAAATTTCTCTCTAGATATGAAAAACTTAATGTCACGTTTTTAGATGTTTGATAATAAATTACTCCAAATTGGGTTTTGAAGTTAAAAACAATTAGGTACACAAGAGAAGCTAAACCAATTAAGACCTCTTTCTCTCTTCTTTTCCTCCACCTCCTCTTCTCTCTTCTTCTCCTTCTCCTTCTCCTCTTTCTCCTCCTTCATCTTCTTTGTATATCCTATTTTTACTAATTAGCACTCAAGGTATATGTCTAGAAGGTACAATATAGGTCTACTGGCAACATGTACTAAATTCTAATACATATATTTTGCTCAGGAAAGAATTCTTGGCATTTAATGCAAACAACTAAAATTGTTTTGATTGGTTCTAGGAGTTTTTCTAGATAGTATTTTTACTCTATGTAGTGAATAAATTTCAAGAGCTATTTCCTGGTATCCACAATGGGACTTGCATACAAACATGGTTTTATTAATGGCATAGGGACACTGATTTTGATCCCCTTCCATAGGAATAAGTCTGTTTAAATAGTCCGAGTCAATGGTGACTTTTTGAATCATATTGTAGAAAACTGTAAAAAGGAGCATCATATGTTAGTATTTATTTACATAGTTTCAATATGAGTAACTTTTATAGTGAGAGACTATTATTATGGTTCCTGTGGGAAGAAATTGCCAGAAGTAGAAAACTGAAATAAAAATGTAGGCAGTGGGCCTAATTGACAATTTGAATATTGTCATGCTTGAGGGGTTAAACCATGGTCCGAGATATTAAGGGGTTTAGTTGTGGGAGTTTAGTTATGTGTCTTTGATGAGCAGTTAATGGCCCACAACTGAAGATGGGAAGTCTCACTTCAATCTAATACTTTAAGGATTTTCCTTTGTTGTTCTACTTGGTACTTTTGAGTGTGTTAATTGAATTCTTTATTTCTCTTTAGGAAATCTTCAAACAAAAACACAGACTTAAAAAACAATAAAATACTGGATTAAATACACCAAATGTTTTTTTAGTCCTTGATATGTTTTATCATCATGTATTTGCACTAACTTCAGAGGTTAATAACTTTCCAGATAATTTTAAATAGAACAAAAATTCATCATTGTTTTGACAAAATTTTCTTTTGTAAGCTTAAATGTACAAGGAACTATGGGGGGAAATCTGTGTCCCTGGTTTGTGACAATAAATTAAAATATAATCATATAGGGATTTTCTTCCTCTCAAACTTGAAATAAAACAAAAACTTTTACTACATTGTGTTATTGCATATCCAATTCTTTATTAAAAATAGGATTTCTCGACCTCTACACTATTATTAAAAGTTTAGATTGAAAATAATTTTGAGGCAGAGGTCTGCCCTGCACATTGCAGAATGTTTAGCAGCATCCATGGCCTCTGCTTTTTATGCAATTAGCTCTAATTCTGGTTATAACAACCAAAACCATCTCCAGATATAGCAAATGTTCTCTGGGGACAGGATCACTCCCCTCCCATTGGGAACCACTGCATTAAGTTGACCATACAAATATCAGTTGTGAAATCATCACCTATTAAAAATCACAATGGAGGTGAGAATTTCATAAAATAAATGGGTATTTAATTTAGGATTAAAATGATTAAAGTCAATGTATCTTAATTACTTCTCTAAATACTATTGAAAAAAGGAATACACATACAGAAAAATCCATGTCAGCTTTGGAAAATAGAGAATAGCATTGTCCATTATTTGGAATGTTTTATGGATCTTTTGTATGTTGCTTTTATTTTATGTCAGCCTTCTATCATTTCACATACAGGACCAGGAAATGGAAGATGTCATAGGTCACTGGGTAGGTCATAAAAAGACAAATATTGACATTATGAGGAGTTACAAGATATGCAAAAAGCTTAGCCCTTTAGGAGTTTATTATTAGTTTATATTCGAGGTAAAGAAGCAGGCAAAATAAGCAAATAACTTTATAATATGGCATCTAAATTTGAGCAGTGTGCAAAATGAGGGGATAATTTGCCCCATTACACACACACACTAGAGAAAAACCCTACTTACACATTGATGAAATTGCTTGAGTGTTGATGACTCACACTTTCCTTATAAAATAATTAACTGGAATTAATCATATAATTTTTATATTTTCCTTACTCTCTACATAAGATTAATATATTTTAATAGAGATAGAACAATATCACAGATAATCTATATTAGTTCCTGATACTGCACAAATTTAGTTTCCTATTTTAAGAAATTCAAAAAGGAAAAAAAGACTATAGAGAAGATGGAGTCATTCAAACTGATCTGAGGAACTAGAGAAAGTATTCCTATATGAAACTGACTTATTATAAAAAAGAGGTCCAAAAAGTTGGATAATATATTTAAGATATGTGTGTGTGTATATATATATATATATATATATATATATATATATATATATATATGATTATTACAATAGCTTTATTTTTAATTAAATATTTAGTGTGGAAAGTATTTCATATATCCTCCTCCCCCCCCATTGACCCCTTCTAGCCTGCTTCCATCCCCCACCCAAGACCTTCACCACCCTATTGTCTGTGTTCATGGGTTATACATATATGCATACAAGTTCTTCTGTTGATCTCTCCCCACCCACCCATCCATCTCCACCTTCCCTCTGATATTTTTAAAATATATTTCTATTGATTTTCAAGAGAAAGGAAGAGGGAGAGAGAGATAGAAACATCAACAATGAGAGAGAAACATAGATTGGCTGCCTCCTGAATGTCCCAGACTGGGGTCGAGCCCACAATCCAGGCATGTGCCCTGACCGGAATCGAACCGTGACTTTCTGGTTCATAGGATGATGCTCAACTACTGAGCCATGCCAGCCTGGCTGGATAATATTTTTTACAACTTGCAATTTGCATTTGCTAATGAGATTTGAGATGATATGCTATTTATAAAATGGGAATGATTGTCTTTTCAGCTAAAGGCATGACCTCACACTCAGAAAGCATAATAGAGAAAACAGCACATTGAATTTTACAAAAAATCTTTATCAGTGAATTGTACCATATAACAGGATAGTCTGGTCTAGTGTTTCTCATTTATCTTCATTCTCATATGCCTTCCTTTCAGGGTAAGAACACCTTGGTGAGCAAGTGCCTGTTGATAGACTATAATCCATCTTGATATTTTGATTACTTAGGTTGTTGGGACTTGGTACTATGAGCTTACTTTCAGGATTTAAGTTTTAACAAACTGTTAACAGTTTATTGCTTTTATATGGAGCACCTACTATCCTATCTAATAAAAGAGTAATATGTAAATTGACTGTGCCTCTGCTACACCCACAAGCCACGCCCACCAGCCAATCAGGAGCGAGTATGCAAATTAACCCAACCAAGATGGCTGTGGCCATGG
The DNA here is from genome assembly GCF_963455305.1 of Plecotus auritus. Classification (NCBI taxonomy): domain Eukaryota; kingdom Metazoa; phylum Chordata; class Mammalia; order Chiroptera; family Vespertilionidae; genus Plecotus; species Plecotus auritus. Next base: position 125,339,734 of record NC_137782.1, read on the forward strand.
AGTGAGCAGGATGCTTGGGTTTCCCTGGCAATGGGGGAAGCCAAGTTTCCTGCATACCCTGGCCGGCCCAGGCCTCCACTCAAGGCTACAAAATTTCAATTATAGAAGATAAATAAATCCCAACAAAAATGGCTGCGGCCACGGAGCGAGCAGGAGGCTTGGATTTCTCCAGCGATGGAGGAAGCTAAGTTCCTGGCCTGCCCTGGCCTCCGCTGAAGGCTACAAAGTTTCAATTATAGAAGATAAATAAGTCCCAGATACCAGGACCTCCATTTGGGTTGCCAGAGGGCATGGCTGGCTTGCAAACCACCACAGGCCCCCTTGCCCAGGCCACCCCATGCCCCAAGGGAACCCACACCCTGATGCAGGACACCCTTCAGGGCAAACCAGCTGGCCCCCACTCGTGCACCAGGCCTCTATCCTATCTAATAAAAGAATAATATGCAAATTGACCATCACTCCAACACACAAGATAGCTGCCCAAATGTGGTCAAAGATGGCTGCCCCCATGTGGACACAAGATGGCCACCACAAGATGGCCAGCAGGGGAGGTCAGTTGGAGGGATAAGGCCTGCAGGAGAGGGCAGTTGGGGGTGATCAAACCTTCAGGGGAGGGCAGTTAGGGGTGACCAGGCCAGCAAAGAAGGGAAATTGGGGGCAACCAGGCCTGCAGGGAAGGGCAGTTGGGGGGGACCCAGGCCTGCAGGGGAGAGCAGTTGGTGGGGGGGGACCAGGCCTGCAGGGGAGAGCAGTTGGTGGGGGGGAGACCAGGCCTGCAGGGGAGGGTAGTTAGGGGTGACCAGGCCTGCAGGGGAGGGCAGTAAGGGGCAAACAGGCTGACAGGGAGCAGTTAGGCATCAATCAGGCTGGCAGGAGAGTGGTTAGGGGGTGATCAGGATGGCAGGCAGAAGCAGTTAGGAGCAATCAGGAAGGCAGGCAAGCGAGCAGTTGGGAGCCAGCAGTCCTGGATTGTGAGAGGGATGTCCGACTGCCCGTTTAGGATCAGGCCTAAATGGGCAGTCGGACATACCTTGAGGGGTCCCAGATTGGAGAGGGTGCAGGCTGGACTGAGGGATACACACCCCCATGCACGAATTTCATGCACTGGGCCTCTAGTATGTCATATTTTGTTAGGAGATGAGAAAAGATTAAAGATAGATGATGATGGCCCTTGTCAGTTTGGTTCAATGGAAAGAGCATTGGCTTGCAGACCAAAGGGTCCCAGGTTTGATTCCGGTCAAGGGCACATAACTTGGTTGCAAGCTCCTCCCTGGCCTGGGCCCTGGTCAGGGCTCGTGCAGGAGGCAACCAAGCAATGTGTTCTTCTCACATCGATGTTTCTCTCAGTGTCTTTCCCTCTCTCTTCCATTCTCTCTAAAAATTAATGGGAAGTATCATCAAGTGAGGATTTGAAAAAAAAAAAAGATAGATAATGATGGACATAGCATACAATGTGTGTTCTTGTGGAGCTTACATCTCACTGGGAGAAACAAAAAATATTGTATAAATATGGTGGAAGTCTGAATGACTTCCCTTGGCCCACAAACAGACATCCTCATGTTAATTCGAGTAACCTGTGAATGTGTTACCAATTGCATCACAAAAGGCAATTTTTATTTATGACTAAATTAAGGATTTTGATATTAGAAGGATGGTGGTATTATTCTAGATTATACTGATGGGTCCAATGTAATCACTGGGATCTTCATAAGAGGGAAGCAGAAAAGTAGATACATAGAGAGTAGCAAGGAAACTGTGTGTGAAAGAAAGAGAAGATGCATTACTGGCTTTGATGGTGTATGAAGAGACCAGAAGAACAGGAATGCAGTCAGCTTGTATTCACTGGGGGAAAGGTAAGGAATGGATTCTCCCCTAGAGTCTCCAGAAAGAATGCAGATCTGCCAACACCTAGATTTTGGTCCAGTTATACATTTGAGTTATGACCTCTAAAAACATAAGATAATAAATTTACATTATTTTAAGCCACTAAGTTTGTGGTGATTTGTTATAGTGACAATAAGAAACTAATACAATCAAGCTCAAATGTTGTTATAAACTCTTGGTTTCTATTTTATGTATGATAAGAAAATTCTGGGATTTTTTTTAGAAGAACAATGGCATATTATAAAAAGATTACTTTACCTCTTTGTTAAGAAGAAACTATTGGGTCCAAGAAACCTAGATAGAAATTATAGAAACAGTTTCTACCCATACGAAAAGCACTTATTATACTTTTGAACATTTCCTGATTTAACAAAACACTTAAATCTGACATTAAAAACAATGTTCAATTTAGTTAATTGCATCAAAGTAAAAATTAAAATTCTATTATGCATATTCTTTTAGCATTGGGTTTGAAAACATCTCCCACACAGACCAGACATTTCATCAACACATTAGCTTTAATAAAAGAGTTGATACAGAAACAATAACAAAAAAAGAATAAACAAAATCTAACACAAAACACCTACTTCATGTACAGTAATCATATTGTGTATAGTGAAATATTTCTAGTTAAAAGACATAATTAAAAAACACAGGCTATACCTAAGCAAAGTTTTTGCACTGCAAAGGAAACCATTAACAAAATGACAAAACAACCCACTGCATGAAAGGATATATTTGCCAAAGATACATCAGATAAGGGGTTAATACGCAAAATTTATAAAGAACTTATAAAAAATCAACACCCCCAAAAATAAATAAATAAACAGTTCAATTAAAAAAATGGGCAAAGGACCGGAATAGAAACTTCTCCAAACTGAGCATACAGATGACCAATAGACATGAAAAGATGTTCAAGGTCACTAATCATCAGAGAAATGCAAGTTAAAACAACAATGAGATATCACTTCACAGTAGCTATTGCAGAGCATAAAATTTAATTATAAAAAGTCCAGTTATTATTTAATAAATTTATTAAATTTATTATTTAATAAATTTATTATTTTATTATTTAATAAATTGTGATATTTTTTGTATTTAAAAAGTCACTGCTAAATTTTAACAGTACCTAGGTCCCCTCTCCCCTCCCAGTGTTCTCTTCAAGAAGTTTTAAGGCCAGGAATGTGGTCTATTTTGGTGTATGTTCTATGTAAGCTTCAGAATAATATTTTTGTCTGTTGTTGGATGGAATGTTCTATAAATGCAATTAGATAAATTATTCAAATCAGTGTTATATAAATAAACCATTTCAGCTTGAGTACTTTTGACCTATTGTAAAGCTGATAGATTCTTTCCGTAGTCAAGTCTACTAATGAACCTATCAATGGAATCCTTCATTTCTGTTACAACTTTTGTGTTTTTTAGCATTTTCTTTTTATTATTTTCTAGAATTTCCATCTCTCTGCTTATATTATCATTTTCTTCTTGCATGTCATCTGTTTCCCATTAACATCTTAGTTGTTTTACATCTCATATTTCTTAATTATAACATCTGTGTCATATTTGAGTGTGTTTCTGATTCTATGTCTTCAGACTATGTCTCTTCTTGTCTTTAGGTATATCTTATACATTTTTGTTGAGAGAGAAGTTATATTGGATAATAGAATTTGAAGTAAATAGGTCATTATTTTGATGATTTATGTTAATCTGATTATAACATTTGCTTTTTTAAATACAGTTCATTCAAAAGGACTTTTCCAAGAGTCACATTCAATAAAAAATTGTTGAAGGAAAGAGAAAATGAACAAATAAATAATTGAATCACTGATATTATAAACATTACCTGGGAGCTAATAGATGAAAAACAAATCCTAAAACTTCAGAGATTAATACTGTATTATAAAAGTTAATATTTTGTGTTTTAAATTAAGTTTAACACCTTTTTAAAATATATTAAAAAGTCTGAAAAACAAAAATGTGCCCAAGGAGTTTTTTTGAAAGGCAATATTTTAAGGTCATTTGTTTATCACTATTAACATGTTGCTGTTTTTCTTCTGCATGTTCAACTATTTGGAGAAAGCAAGGCTGAAAGTCAAATATGGTAACATTTTAATTCACTTAGTTCAAAAATGCCTCCAGAAAGTAATGAGATTTATTCTGTAAATTACTTTATAATTGTTCTTTAACCACACTGTGATATTTGATAATGTTAGAATGATTTTGCTTTAGGGAAAGTGATTTTAGCCCCCCCCCAAAAAAAAATAGTTGCCTACTTCTAAGTAAATAGCATTTTATATATTTCATGTGAACTAAGAAAATATATTAAAGTTTAATTAATCTGTCTTCTGAAAACTGCAAAAAATGTTGCAGAAAAAATTGGTTATATGTTCAGGTCAGTTTTGCTTATGCTAATACATAAGGAAATGGTCAGGTTCATTCAGTGATAAAGAAAAGGACTTCCAGCCAAAACCGGTTTGGCTCAGTGGATAGAGCGTCAGACTGTGGACTGAAGGGTCCCGGGTTCGATTCCAGTCAAGGGCATGTACCTTGGTTGTGGGCACATCCCCAGTGGGGGGTGTGCAGGAGGCAGCTGATCGATGTTTCTCTCTCATCAATGTTTCTAGCTCTCTATCCCTCTCCCTTCCTCTCTGTAAAATATCAATAAAATATATTTAAAAAAAAGAAAAGGACTTCCATTTATTCTCATATCTGAGATATAAGTGTGACTTTGACTCTATTGTATGATACAATTTTAAATTTGCTTGCTTTATAACCAGAAATTGTGTTAGTCAATTGAACAAATGTTTTATTTACTGTAGGAAATAATAAATGGAAGTGATAAATTCATTGTTTTCTTCTTGACTTTTTTCAGTTGTTAATGTCCTTCTACACATTCAATTAAACTATGCAAGACTTTGTAGATAGCTACATAAAGATATATGCAAATTTATCTATAGATTTTTTAATTCTCTCATTAACTCTTTTTTTAGAGAAAGTGAAAGGGAGAGGAGGAGACAGAGAGAGAAACATCAATGTTAGAGACATATCCATTAGTTGCATCCTGCATGCTCCCCAACCAGGGCCAGGGATTGAGCCTGCAATTTAACATGTGTCATTGACAGGGAATTGAACCTGAGACCCTTTGGTCCACAAGCTGATGCTCTAACCACAGAGCAAAACTGGCTAAGGCAAATATCTCCTTTTTTAAATTATTTTTTTTAATTTTTTACCTCCCCTCCCCAGCCCCTTGCAATTACCATACTATTGTCCATGTCCATGAGTTCTCTTTGTCTCTTTTTTGCTCAATCCCTCTACCCCCTCCAATAATACACCTATAAAACTATGTTAAGATATAGTGGCATTGAATCAGATACAGACAAATACAGAATACAGAGCTCAAAAACTGATGCTGAACTGTGGTTGGAGCCAATGATGGCATTGTAGAACAATCAGAAATTGATAGTCCATTTCCAAATGGAAAACTGAGGTGCCATACACAAAAATCAATTCTAAACAGACTAGGATTTAAATATTAATGGCAAAATTTAAAAACTTTTAGAGAAAAGTGTTGGAAATCTCTTATTAACAGAGAGATAAATGTTTTAAAAAATAAAACATAAACAAAAAAAGTTGTAGAAAATAATTGTTAAATTTGATGACCCCTTTAAGAGATTAAAAGCTTTCTAGTGGGTCTCCACAGCTTATTTGCCTTGCATAACTGAAAGATGATTGCCCTGGGACAATCATCTCCCCATTTCCCGTTCCCTTAGCTCCTGGCAACCACCAAGCCACTCTCTGAATCTATGAGTTTGACTATTTCAGAGTTCACATAAATGTGAGATCATACAGTATTTGTCTTTCTGAGTCTGGCTTATTTCACTTAGCATAATGCCCTTAGCTCCATCCATGTTGTTGCAAATGACAGAATTTCCTTCCTTTATAAGGCCCAATAAAAATTCATTGTGTATGTGTGTTTGTGTTTATAACATGTGTAATGACAAAGGTGTGTGTATCACATTTTTCTTTATTTATACATCTGTTGATGGATGCTTAGTTTGTTTTCACATCTTGGCTCTTGTGAAGAATGCTGCAGTGAACATGGGAGAGAAAGTATCTCTTCAAGTTCATTATTTCAATTGCTTTGGGTAAATATCCAGAGTGGGATTGTTACTACACAGCATTATAACTATAGCTGACAAAATTGTATTGTACATTTTAAAATTGTTAAGTGGATAAATCTCACTCAAATTCTTACTTAAGTTATAAAGGGGGAAGGAGAAAACTGGGAAGTGATAAAGATGCCTATGGCCTTGAAAGTGGTTAGTTTCACTGCTATATACTTATCCCCAAACTCATTGAGTTGTATACAGTAGTTCTCTTATATACACTGGGGGATACATTCTAAGCCCCACAATGAATGTCTGAAAATAAAAACCCTACATAGACTACTTTTTTTCCCCCTAGTCAAATATACCTATGCTAAAGTTTAATTCATAAAATAAGCAATTTTATAGAGAGAAGAGTCACTCTTACCATAGATCTTAGCAACCTCAACTATATTTTTTCCTTTATTTATTAAGTTGAGAACTTCCACTTTTTCACATAAAGGAAGCATTTTACAGCTTCTCTTTGGCATATCAAATTGCCAGAATCATTACTCTTGTGCTTTGGGGTAATTACCAAGTAAAATAATGTGAATACTGGCACTGAGACACCATGACAGTCAATCTGATGACATGGATTGGCAGGTGGGTAGCCTGACAGATAGGTAGCATATACAGTGTGAGTAGATGGACAAAAGTGATGTTTAATGTCCTGATCACGAGAGTGGGAGATTCCTCATGCTACTCAGAATGACAGGCAATTTAAAGCTTGAACATTGTTTATTTATGGAATTTTCCATTTAATACTTTTATATAGTGGTTGACCACAGGTTCCTGAAACTAAAGAAAATGAAACTGTGCTGATAAGGTGGGAGTGCTGTACATGAAATAAGTACAGCTTTTTATATGTTAATCATACTTCAATAAAGTGGGTTTTTTAAAAAAGAGATTAAAAGCAAGCTATTAACTGGGACAAGATATATGTGCGTGTGTGTGTGTGTGTGTGTGTGTGTGTGTGTGTGTGTGTGACATGTATACATGACAAAAGACAAAGAATTAAATAATCTGTATCCAAAGTATAACTCCAATAAAAATTAATAATAAAACTTAAATAATTGACAGGAGTAATAAAATGTGCACCAAAAATAGTAAAGGACATTAAATAATAATATAATAAAATATACTATATTCTCACTACCCTCTCAAATATTTAAATGTTTATGACAGTGGTTCTCAACCTTTCTAATGCCGCGACCCTTTAATACAGTTCCTCATGTTGTGGTGACCCCCAACCATAAAATTATTTTCGTTGCTACTTCATAACTGTAATTTTGCTACTGTTAATGAATCGTAATGTAAATATCTGTGTTTTCTGATGGTCTTAGGCGACCGCTGCTTTACAGCGTGACCAACAGGTTGAGAACCGCTACCAGGGTCGCCTAAGACCTTCGGAAAACACAGATATTGACATTACGATTCATTAACAGTAGCAAAATTACAGTTATGAAGTAGCAACAAAAATAATTTTATGGTTGGGGGTCACCACAACATGAGGAACTGTATTAAAGGGTCGCGGCATTAGAAAGGTTGAGAACCACTGGTGTAGAGATGGTTGTTCAAAGGAGGGGGTAAGCAAAATCAAGGGACAAGTCAATAAAGGGAAATATATTCTCCTGGAATCACTTTATTGGTGGGTTTAAAATTATGAGAGCAGCATGATTTCACTCTCATGTGGAAAAATTTCAAGTTTCAGGTATTGACCTGCAATAATACTATGGGGAGCCTGGGCTTAAATATCAGAGAGGTACACTGAGTCATGGACTCAGGCAGAGCTGCATGGAATTTTAATCTCCATTTTCTCAGGTATATTAGACAAAAGTGAGCTTTAAAAAGAGAGTAATTAGAGAATGGTATTGCATATATAATCCTTCAAAAGCTTATTCCACAAGACACTAAAAAATGTATTTTCAGCATTATTCTTCCCTCACCTTTTATTTTCATATACAGCAGGTGTTTTTTTTTTTAATTCAGTATGAGAGTATAGTCTAATAATGTATGATACTCTAAAAATTGCATTGTTAGTTCCCCCAGCCTTGCTTAATTTGAGAATTATAATTAGCTTCAATATTCTAGAACAGAATGAAGGCAAAGTGTATTGGATTTTAATTTAAAAATGCTATTTCATAGTTGATTTAAGTACTACAATGTGATACACAAATTGCACTTTTAGTCAAATGACTCTGAAGTACTTTCTGAAGTGTATAATTAAAATGTTCAAATGTGTACTGATAAGCTACTTTCAGATGCTCTGGAGTACTCCTAAAGGTTACTTGGAAAAAGACAAAAAAAAACAGCTTTCTCTGATCTTGTCTTCTATTACACCTGGTAGGTACTTTAAATAATTTGTTTTTGAAGTGCTTCAAAATAAGACACTTTTTACTAGTTATTACCATAACTCAGCAGTTAGCCTAGTTTGCATTTTATAAGCAGTCAGAAGTAGGACATATTTTCAAATAATTACAGCTCATTCCCTTTAATAAGAACAGTCTCCAGCTACTGCAATGGAAGCCATTCACAACCTTCACTGGCACGTGATAGTAAATAAATGTGTCTATCTTATGCACATACCCATTGCCATCTCATTATAATCAAACTTTCAAGCTCTTGACTTTCCTTCAAAGCAGCCTATTCCTAAAAAAAAAAAAATAATAATAATAATAATAATAATAATAATAATAACTGGCCCTGACCAGTTTGGCTCAGTGGATAGAGCGTTGGACTGCAGACTAAAGGGTCCCGGGTTCGATACCAGTCAAGGGCATGTGCCTTGGTTGCAGGCACATCCCCAGTAGGAGGTGTGCAGGAGGCAGCGGATCGATGTTTCTCTCTCTTCGATGTTTCTAGCTCTCTATCCCTCTCCCTTCCTCTCTGTAAAAAATCAATAAAATATATATTTTTTAAAAGTAATAACTGACAATTTGTCGTGTTAACTTTCTGAATGTTCTTTCAGAGCTGAGGTTGCCTGCAAGATACTGTTTTGTCGTGGAAGCTACCCTACCAGAGCCTCAAAAGGCAAGCAGGTATTTCACTCTGTCACATAACAGTAAGGTGGAAAGATAGTTGCTACATTCCCTTCCTGTCTCAGGAATGTATTGTTTACCACGCTGTATTCTGTGTTAGAGCATTAATTTCTTGCACAATATGTATTAGCTGTAATGATTTTTTCACTCTGTGGCTTAGCTGTTAGTCTGTGGACTGAAGTTTTCAGGTCTGTAGAAACTTATAAATTATTTCCCTTTTCCATGATGCTAACATAATTTGAGAAAACCAAATTTTCATTTATCAATGTTAAATGGGATGCAAGGATATTTTCTCTTCTAGAACAGCTAAGAGCACATATTGTGGGACTTTATTTATTCCACAAACACAGTATGCATACCAGTCCTAAATCAGGCTCTCACAATGTCCTCCTAGTGTACTACAAAGATCCAGAACAAGACTGAAACTCACCGGACAAGCCCACTTTCCCTGCCCAATAAAAACCCCCATTTTAAAATGAAGTTGAACCCAAACAAGATAATACTTAATGAAAAACTTAATATGCAATTGATGTCATAAGTTTAAAACTCATAAGTTATGGTCTCCTTGTATAGTTTCACCAAAACATAAAATTGGCAGATTTAAATATCAGCACATTGTCATCTAGGAGTCTGTTGCTTGCCTCAGAGTTCATAAATTGGCAGCTAACACTCAAATGCAATGATTTTCAAATTGTAGTCAATGGTCGGTTTGAATCAGAATCTCCTGAGATCTTGTTAAAAATGCAAACTATCTGGATGCTTGCCAGGCTTACAAAAACAAATATCTGGAAGGAACAATCATTAACCAACCAGCTTGGCCATGATATCTGAGATTGACCAGGGATCTGTGGGTTCTGTGTAGGGAGTGCTGTTTTCTCTCTCATTGCTGTCATGCTTTCTCTGCATTCCAGAAAACATCTAGAGGGGATATAGAGGACTTGCGATGATTGGGAAACTTGAATCTTTAAAGAAAAAGGCCATAGATGGGTCAGGGAGAGAAAAAGACACAGCAACCATGTCATGCTAGTGACAGTGCTTTTTCATTCATTCCCTCTGCCAGGGCGTCAGAGAGCCAGGGAGCAGGCTCAGATAGGAATCTATATTGGCCCAGCAGTCCTCACTGCGGAAAGCCACAGGATCAGAATAAGAGCCTGCCACCCAGCTGCAGATCTGAGAAGATAAGATCGTTCAAATGCATAGAAAGTAAGGTAGATGCCTAGCTGGCGTGGCTCCCGTAGTTGAGCATCGATCTATGCACCAGAAGGTCACGGTTTGATTCCAGGTCAGGGCGCATGCCTGGGTTGCAGGCTCGATCCCAAGTGTGAGGTGTGCAAGAGGCAGCTGATCAATGATTCTCTCTCATCATTGATGTTTCTATCTCCCTCTTCCTCTCTGAATAAAGAAAATATATTTTTTAAAAAGGCAGAAAAAAAACTAATAACAGAAATGAAAAAGCACAAATTGGAAGGTTCTCAATTTCTGACATATCTGAAGATGTAAGAGACATTGGCACAAGTAAGTAAATAATTATCTAGGACAGACTTGAAAAGTAAAATGCCGCAGAACAAAGAACAGAGCACTGTGCAGAAAACTGCCAGGGCAGCAAGTCTTCTGGATGTGATTTCTCTAGAGGCTGAGCCATTTGACATCCTCTCTGATACAGGAATGCATGGGTGCTAGGCAAGGAGCGCAGAGGCTCTGAGTTCATGCCTGCAACACTCCTTTTCTTCAGTGTATCTCACAGAAATGCTCTCTTAATTATGAGTGCTGGGATTTAGGAAGGGAGACCATCAGACATAGAGAGATCCTAAAACTTGAATAGCTATTGGCACCTTTGGGGCAGATAGGACCTGATGAAGCACCATGGAATGGTGATCCTTGGGTAGGCAGCCACATCTTGATTGGGACCCCCAAGGTGAGAGAGAGCAGGCACAACAAATATAACAGGTTTAGAGATTCTTCTAAATTAGAAATCTGGGGGGAAATACTATAACTCAGAGAACAAAACCCCCACTGATTCTATTTTTCTGCTACATAGAGAGACGGGAGATAATTTTTGGAAAGTGCACAAATTCTGTTTTTCAAAATGTTAAAGTATCTTTATTTAGAACAACAATTTACAAGAGAGAAAAAAAAACCTCCTCAGATTAAAAAAATATGACATGAAGCTGTGGCACAGGATCATAGAATGTATGTCACAATAGAGTGCTCTTTCAAATGCGAAACAACTTGATAAGCAAAAACAAGAGAGAAATTGCACGTGTACAGATTTTGTTAAATTAATGTAAATTTTTAAAATTTATTGAGTGGCTGTTTTATTTTCTTAGTGTCAAACTTGCCTTTCTCTTTAGTAAGTCTTTGAATTGACAGTTCCCTTTATCCTTTTTTAATTTCTAATTGTTCTTTTGATGTAAATTATCTTGAGTTTTTGGACATTCCTTTTCACAAGTGTTTTTCTAATGTTTATGTTTGCCTTTCCAGTGATTTCATTTATTTATGTTTCAAAAGATCCAGTGGAAAATGTTTTCCTGTTCCCCAATGATCTAGTCCTTTCTTCAGAGAAAGCATGGTGGTCAAATTCTTAGCACCTTGAAAGGCACACAACATTTATATAATAAAATCTATGTGTTGATGTGTTTAAATGTGCATGTGTATCTATGTCTATGTCTATATTTAAATATACTTTGAATTATTATTGCACAATTTACAGTATATTGCTATACTTGCTATTTAAAATTAATTTGTTTGTCATATTTGTTCTATATCAACAAATCAATACATTTAAAGAACAACATAATATTCCTTTAAGTAAATAGATCAGAACTCAATGAACTAGTCTCCTGTTGATACTACAAAAATTGCTGTGATAATATCTGTGTATGTAAGGCATTTTGCATATATGTGAATGCCCTGATGGGATACAGTTGTGAGTGCATCTGTAATATCAATTTCCAGAAGTGGAATTGCTCAGTTAAAGAGCACTGGTGGATATTGTTTGCCAAATTATTCTTCATAAAGGTTTTGCTATTTTATAATTCCACTAATGGTAATAATTATTCCTCATTTTTTTTATATTCGTGTCTTAAGAAACTTGATTTCTGCTAATCTGAGAGAAATACTATCTCAGTGTATGCAGGTCTTTGGTTCTTTTAATTTTGAGTGAGTTTAAGCATATTTTCATATGTAAGACCTATTTATTCTTTGTTCAAATTATTAAAATTAAATAGAAGCTGAAAATATTTTTAGCTTAATATTTATTGTTTTCTTTTGATTTTTATATATTCTATTTTATCCTTCATAACTTTTTCTTTGTGCCTCTTATCCTAGACCAAACAAGTGGTTAGCTGTTTCTCTAGCTAATATGTTCTCCAGAAAATACACTCCACTTCCCCCAAGTCCCTACTCCAAAGTGATAATTTTGTTCTAATCATTCTCATAACTTTATAATCTGTATTTTATCAGATAAACAATATATGTAAAATAAGTTTCTAAAAAGGGTAATTTAGTCTAATCATTTCTGAAGAGTTTTTTCCTCAGTAATTGAATTATTCTGAAAAAATCAAACCCACAGTGAAGTTAAAGGAATAAATAGTACACTAAATACCCAAGCACTCTTCTTCCAGATCCACTGACTTTTAACATTTTGCCACATCCCCTCCATATCTATACATTAATCTATATGCATATCTACATTGGTGTTTATTTATGTATCTATGTAACTATCTATCAGTCTATCTACCCACATACAGACCCTTCCCATTTGTTAATTTATCCCAAGGCTGTCTGAATATATTATGACAGTCCTTCCCAAATGTTCCCCCAATGACATTCTCCTACAAAACCGTATCACCATGCCGCACCTAAGAAAATCAGTATTATTTCAATACCATCATCTAACATGTAGCCAGATTCAAATCTTGACAAATAACTTCAAAGTGTACTTCATTGTTTTCTTCTTAAAAATGCAAATTTCAGGTAATGCTCACACACTGCATTTGGTGTTATTTCTCATTTTTCAAAATCAAGAAAAATCTCATTGTTTTACTTCTTTTGAGACGTTCAGGCCACTTTTCTTTAGAACATACAATTCCAAATGCAGTCAAGTGTTTCCACTGGATTAGATTGAGGTCAGTCATTTCCAGCAGGAGCACTAAGCTCTGTGCTCCTTCCACTGCATTACATCACAGAGGCAACGCTAACCTGGACCACATAGCAGACTACCACCCAATATCCCAGTGTAAATACATATCTCTTCTTTATAATTTAGACTAGAGGCCTGGTGCATGAAATTCGTGCATGGGTAGGGTCCCTAGGCCTGTCCAGCGATCAGGGGTGATCGGGGGGGCCCCCGCTGGCACCCACTTTGGCTGGCCTGGGGCCTGTGGGCTGGGGGCAGCTCCTGCATTGAGCGTCTTCCCCCTGGTGGTCAGTGTGCATCATAGTGGCTGGTCATTCTGCTGGTTGTTCAGCCGTTTGGTTGATTTGCATATTAGGCTTTTATTATATAGGATGTAATCTGTGCAGTGATGCTTTAAGATGATGTGAATATTGTTTCTTAATTTCTGCCCATTAATGTTAGCATCCTTTGGTAAAACTGACTGACTCAGTTATTACACTGATGATTACAAAAAGACATTGGGTTTTAATGGACTAAAAATGCCTTTATGTATGTTACAATTCATTTAATACAGGACATAATGTTGGGATAATAAATCATAATAAAATTTAAAACTTTACATTGAATCTCAATTAAACTCACCACTGACAAAATTCCCATCCCTCGGATGTATTCATTTTTGAAGTCCTTAATTTTAAACAAAGTTATTCTATTTCATGGATTTGTTCTCTTACTTTTTAAAAAAAATGCAATCTCTGTGAAAAAAACTAAGTTATCGAGTCAAATGCAATATGCACTTGGATTTAAATTTTACTGAAATAACTCACAGCGTAGATAATGCTCATGTGGATGATCAATAATTTCATAATCAGTGAAGAGTAACTTCTCATGACAGGATGAGGAAAGCAGTGAAAATTTTCCCAGGGATACACAGCGCTGATAAATGCTCTGAAAGTGGAGAACAGCCCTAACTGGTTTGGCTCAGTGGATAGAGCATTGGCCTGCGGACTGAAGGGTCCCAGGTTTGATTCCGGTCAAGGGCATATACCTTGGTTGTGGGCACATCCCCAGTAGGAGGTGTGCAGGAGGCAGCTGATCAATGTTTCTAACTCTCTATCTCTCTCCCTTCCTCTCTATAAAAAAATCAATAAAATATATTTAAAAAATAAAAGAAAGAAAGTGGAGAACAGCTTTAGGGTGACAGAATATCAAGGTGTAGGAGTCACAAGGTGAAGAAAGGGGGATGGATCAATATCTGAATGTGGATACAGTATGTAAGTAGCTATGTATCTGTGGGATGTGAATAATCTTTACAGTTCTGGAATGGAATAAGCAAAGAGGCTATAATTTGACTACATCATTCACTTCTAAGACATTGATTTATTCCATTTGGTTAAAAATGAATGACCAGTACATAATTCTTAGCTGGATCTTTTCTTGTTTTACAAATTGAAATACTTAGTAACTAGCCATGCAAAAAGTTCATAAATATTAATGCAATGTTCTGAAATGTGCCGTTTATTGTTCATGACGAGTCATGAAAGATAGTAAAAGAACTTAATTGAGAATATGCCTTCAACTTCTGTAATAAAGACACACTTCATTGGGAATTTTCCTGTAATATCATGGTTTTAACTTTTGTTATTCTTTTTCATCAGTGATATAGGGAATTTCAGTGAGGGTGCCTGAGCAGTAAAGGTCTGAGACTACCAAGCATAGCAAAATTAATTGCTTACATGAGGTTTAATGATCTCCACATTTGTTAAGTATCTGAGTCTGTATACAGGCCTTTATCACATTCAACTTAAATATGATACATATTTATATTAATAGAACAAGGAGTTTGTCTTAAACATAGGGAAAATATATAGTTGCAGGCATAGAATTGTTTTTTAAATATCTGTGATTTTTTTAATAGATTAAAATTCAAGAAAGAAATGATTTGTGAGCATAATGTAGCAAGAATACATGTTTTTAAGGAAAACATGTTTGAGAAGGTTAATGTGGCTATGTGAATAAGTCATACCTTATTCTGATCCAGGTTTTCCCTAAACCTCACTGGTCTATGTCTCATTATAAAATAGGAATTTAAATAAGATATGAGTGAGGCAGAAGTCATGATTTTGAATAGAGTAACACTTCCAAAATGCCCAGTGCCCGAGTTTAATTTAACAGATGTGTTTTTCTCAAAGCAGCCTTCTTTTACAAAGAAGCCCTTTGCCATAATATGTAGGAGTGGCTCATATACAATGGATATTTTACCCTTTTCCCATTCTTGTTAATCATGGATGGAATGATTATAAACTGTACCATGACTCTTATAGTATCACTACTGTAGTACAATGATTATTTTTTTTTTTTTATTAAACATAGTCCAAGTATCCACAGGCCAGATTATCACAAATTTCATTATTTCCACCATGGACCCTTCATTTTACCTTTTATTTCCTGACAAAATATAAGGGGCTTATACTTCCTTCCAAAGGGGTCTCAGTCTGATTCTCATAAACAGATTGATAGGGCTCTGGTGTCTGAATCTTATGACCCTGCTACTGATTATTGAGGTACACAGTATAACTGTTGAGCTCTGGTCAACACTGTGATAAAAACTTTCTGAAGCAGTCTTTTATTTTAATAAAATAAAGGAGGGTGATCTCATTGCCTTAAAGCAAAATTTAAAAAAAATTTTGTGAACTTGATATTGGCAGAGATTTCTTAGACAAGTTACCAAAAGTCCACTCCATAAAAACATAAATATATGTTTATACTTATGTAATGCCATCAAAATTAAAATTTCTGTTGCTTAAAAGAAACTTAAGAAATTGAAAAGATAAATTAAACACTGGGGAAAGTTTTTGCAAAACACATCTCATAAAAAGACTTGTAGCCAGAATGCCTGAAGAACAATGACAACTCCATAACAACAACAACACAATGATGACATAAGCACAATAAAGAAATAGGCTGAAGAGTTGAACAAGATACTTGGCTGACAATTTAACATATTTAAGATGATCAACATTATTAATCTGTAGGGGATGTAATTGAATCACAATGAACTATCACTACACACCTATTAGAATGGATTAAAACAAATGCACAAGCAAAAACCTGTCAATGTCAAGTGTTAGCAAGGGTAAAGAACATTTGCAATATTCATACATTGCTAGTGGAAATTCAAAATGGGAGCAGTACTTTGAAAAATATTTTTCAGTTTCTTATAAAGCTAAGCGTGTTTAAGAAACAAATGGAGGTCCATGTAGCTTTTAAATATCCTATATAATAAAGAGGTAATATGCAAATTGACCATTATGCCCTTGCACAAGATGGCCGCCCCCATGTGGTCAAAGATGGCCGCCACAAGATGGTCAGCAGGGGAAGGTAGTTGTGGGCGATAAGGCTGGAAGGGGAGGGCAGTTGGGGGTGACCAAGCCTGCAGAGAAGGGCAGTTGGGGGCTACCAGGCCTGCAGGGGAGGGCAGTTAGGGGCAGCCAGGCCTGCAGGGGAGGGCAGTTGGGGGGGGACTGGGCCTGCAGAGGGGGGCAGTTGGGGGCAACCAGGCCTGCAGGGGAGGGCAGTTGGAGGTTACCAGGCCAGCAGGGGAGGGCAGTTGGGGGTGATCGGGCTGGCAGGGGAGCAGTTAGGCATCGATCAGGCTGGCAGGGGAGTGGTTAGGGGGTGATCAGGCTGGCAGGCAGGAAAGTGGTCGGGAGCCAGCAGTCCCAGATTGTGAGAGGGATGTCTGTGGGATCGGGCCTAAACGGGCAGTCAGACATCCCCCGAGGGGTCCCAGATTGGAGAGGATGCAGGCTGGGCTGAGTGACATCCCCGCCAGCAGTGCACGAATTTTGTGCTCCAAGCCTCTAGTCCTATAATAAAAGCCTAATATGCTAAGTGTCCGACCTTTCATTCAACCATTCGACCAGTTGCTATGACCACCAGGGGGCAGACACTCCAACCGGTTAGCTTGCTGCTGGGGTCTGGCCGATCAGGACCGGGAGAGACGGGAGAGATGGGCCAGACGCGCCCTGGACGAATTCATGCACCAGGCCAGTTTCAGCCTGATCCCTGCAGGCCAGGCCAAATCTGTGCACTGGGCCTCTAGTAGTAAATAAAAATAGATACTAGTAAAAAAGTTCCCTCCAGAAATTTTAAGCAAGATAGATGTGCAGGATGAAATAAATGTAAGGATTCAAGATGTGTTTTGAAAGAACAAGATATAAAATTTTCTGATGTACTGGCCTATGGTTGATTGTCATCTTTCTGGATTTAACAACTGTATTTAATTAAAAGGAGCACAATGAGAGAAGAAAATGTTCAGGGAACATGGTACTCTAGTGCTAAATAAGATTTGAAAATTTCTACTTGCCCTAAGCTATGGTTCTCAATAAATAAGAATGAACCTTGAAGACACTATGCTAAGTGAAAAAGTCAGACAGAAAAAGACAAAAAACAGATGATCTCACATATATGTAAAATCTTAAAAAGTCAAGCAGAATAAAATTGTGGTCACCAGAAGTTAGGAAGGAGTAATGAAAATGGGGAAATGTTGGTCAAAAAAGACAAACTTTCAGTTATAAGATTAATAACTTTTGGGGATCTAATATCCATACAGAACTTGCCAGAGTTTTCTAGGCATGGTTAATATGATTTGACATTGGCTGTGTCAAGATTATGGAATGTCTTGTCAGAAACCACCTTCCTAACAAAAACTACTGGATATCTAAACCCTTTAACCCTTTGCAAACAGAGTCAAGATATGTTGGCAAAAAGACACAGTATAAAAGAGAGATAGAGTCTTTAAAAAAAAAAAAAAAAAAAAGAAGGGTAGAGCCCTGGCCTGTGTGGCTCAGTTGCTGAATACAAGTTTGTCTTTAAACAAATAGAAAACCCTAAACTAGAAATTTTACCTAGGTTCTAAACAGAGCCATGAATCGTGATATAAATCCACTTCCTAATAGGAACTGGGAATACATTTCCTCAGATTTTTTTTATTTAAATAATTTTATTACATGTCCATAGAAATTATCAGAAAACAACTCATAAAAACTCAGACCATACTTTATAACCTTGGAAGGACAGAAATACAGGGCATTATCATTGCTAAAAATAAAAAAAATCACCTTACACCACAATTGGCATTATTATAAGAAGCTAATTACTTTTTCCCACTCTTAAACATTTGTCAAAGCTTACAGTGCTCACACATACAAAGGGAGAAATAAGTACATCACATTTAGGCTGATAAGGCACACTAACAATCAACACATTTCCAAGAGAAAATAACATTCATACAAATTAATCAAAAATTTTTTACTGGGTTGATGTTACCTTGAGGAATAATTTTGAAACCTCTGAACTTCGTTTTATTATTGTTATTGTCATTTTTAAACAGAATTTATCTCTAATTAATTCACACAATTGCTGAAAATGTTTTATCATAAACATTTATTCAGAACGCAAACTTTCTATTCACACAACAGAGAGATTGGGTACATATTTATAATAAGTATTTTTTTTATCATTGAAAAGTTTGTAAGTCTTCATAGGTAGCTCTCTCTGAGTATACATGTCTTTGTGTATAATGTGGTAAGTAGCAGGAGAAAGGTATGTAAAATTCTTGGAAGACAAAGAAAACTCCCCTCTCTCCTGCCTGACCTATCCTGTGGGATTTTTCTTTAAAGTTTACTAGCTCATAACTTGCTGATTAGGACATATGGAAATCCAATGCTGTGTTCTTATTCATATATTTTAATAAGATAATATGTACAGAATAATTAGAAAAAATATTCTATATAGTGGAAGGGATATATGGTAATAATATAGATTGTTTGGGTTGTTTTTTTTTTTTTTTTTTTTTTTCAAATTTTTATTAAGGTATTATATGTGTACATATCTTACCATTGCCCCCCACCCCCACCCCACTCCCATACATGCCCTCACCCCCCAATGTTTTGCATCCGTTGGTTACTCTTATATGCATGCATACAAGTCCTTCAGTTGATCTCTTATTTCCCCCACCTCTCCCTAACCTTACCACTGTAATTTGACAGTCTGTTTGATGCTTTACTGCCTCTGTAACTATCTTTTTGTTCATCAGTTTATAATGTTTTTCATTATCCCCAAATGAGTGGGATCATGTGGTATTTTTCTTTCATTGACTGGCTTATTTCACTTAGCATAATGTTCTCTAATTCCATCCAAGTGCCTACAAATGGTAGTAATTCCTTCTTTTTTACGGCAGCATAGTATTCCATTGTGTAGATGTACCATAGTTTTCTGATCCAGTCATCTGCTGATGGGCACCTAGGCTGTTTCCAAATCTTAGCTATTGTAAATTGTGCTGCTATGAACATAGGGGTGCATATATCCTTTCTGATTGGTGTTTCTGGTTTCTTAGGATATATTCCTAGGAGTGGGATTACTGGGTCAAATGGGAGTTCCATTTTCAGGTTTTTGAGGAAACTCCATACTGTTCTCCACAGTGGCTGCACCAGTCTGCATTCCCACCAGCAGTGCACGAGGGTTCCTTTTTCTCCGCATCCTCGCCAACACTTGTCGTTTGTTGATTTGTTGATGATAGCCATTCTGACAGGTGTGAGATGGTATCGCATTGTTGTTTTGATTTGCATCTCTCGGATAATTAGTGACTTTGAGCATGTTTTCATGTGTCTCTTGGCCTTCCTTCTGTCTTCTTTCGAAAAGCTTCTATTTAGGTCCGTTGCCCATTTTTTTATTGGATCATTTATCTTCCTTTTATTAAGTTGTATAAGCTGCCTGTAGATGTTGGAAATTAAACCTTTATCAGTGATACCATTTGCAAATATGTTCTCCCATACAGTGGGGTTTCTTGTTGTTTTGTTGATGGTTTCTTTTGCTGTGCAAAAGCTTTTTATTTTGATGTAGTCCCATTTGTTTATTTTCTGTTTGGCTTCCATTGCCCTAGGGGCAGTATCACTGAAAAAGTTCTTTTGGCATATGTCTGAGATTTTGCTGCCTGTGGATTCCTCTAGTATTTTTATGGTTTCCCGTCTTATATTTAAGTCCTGTACCCATTTTGAGTTTATTTTTGTGTATGGTGTAAGTTGGTGATCTAGTTTCATTTTTTTGCATGTATCTGTCCAATTTTCCCAACACCATTTATTAAAGAGACTGTCTTGACTCCATTGTATGCTCATGCCTCCTTTGTCAAATATTAAATGCGCATATTGGTTTGGGTCGATATCTGGATTCTCTATTCTGTTCCATTGATCTATATGTCTGTTCTTGTGCCAGTACCAGGCTGTTTTGATGACAGTGGCTTTGTAATACAGCTTGAAATCTGGTATTGAGATCCCTCCTACTTTATTCTTCTTTCTCAGGATTGCTGTGGCTATTTGGGGTCTTTTTTTATTCCAGATGAATTTTTGGAGAGTTCTTTCTAGGTCTGTGAAATACGCCGTTGGTATTTTAATGGGGAGTGCATTGAATCTATAGATTGCTTTGGGTAGTATGGACATTTTGATGATGTTGATTCTACCAATCCATGAACATGGTATGTTCTTCCATCTGTTTACATCTTCCTCTATCTCTTTTTTCAGTGTCCTGTAGTTTTCCGCATATAGGTCTTTTACCTCCTTGGTTAGGTTTATTCCTAAGTATCTTAATTTTTTTGGTGCGATGGAAAATGGGATTTCTTTTTTAATCTCTCTTTCTGTAAGTTCATTGTTGGTGTATAGAAATGCCATAGATTTCTTGGTGTTAATTTTGTATCCTGCTACATTGCCGAATTCATTTATTAAGTCTGTTAGTTTTTTGATGGAGTCTTTCGGGTTTTTTATGTACAATATCATGTCATCTGCAAATAAGGACAGCTTTACTTCTTCTTTTCCAATTTGGATGCCTTTTATTTCTTCTTCTTGTCTAATTGCAGTGGCTAATACTTCCAGTACTATGTCAAACAGGAGTGGTGAGAGTGGGCATCCCTGTCTTGTTCCTGTTCTTAGGGGAAATGGTTTTAGTTTTTGCCCATTGAGTATGATGTTAGCTGTGGGTTTATCATATATAGCTTTTATGATGTTGAGGTATGATCCTTCTATTCCCACCTTGTTCAGAGTTTTTATCAAGAAAGGGTGTTGGATTTTGTCAAATGCTTTTTCTGCATCAATTGATATGACTATGTGATTTTTATCTCTCAATTTGTTTATGTGATGTATCACATTTATTGATTTGCGGATATTGAACCATCCTTGCATTCCTGGGATAAACCCTACTTGGTCATGGTGTATGATCTTTCTGATGTACTGCTGGATCCTATTTGCTAGAATTTTGTTGAGGATTTTGGCATCTACATTCATGAGGGATATTGGCCTGTAATTCTCTTTCATTGTGTTGTCTTTATCTGGTTTTGGTATTAGGGTGATGCTGGCTTCATAGAAGGAGCTTGGAAGTGTTCCTTCCTCTTGAATTTTTTGGAATAGTCTGAGGAGGATAGGTTTTAGTTCTTCCTTGAATGTTTGGTAGAACTCTCCTGTGAAGCCGTCTGGCCCCGGGCTTTTGTTTGCCGGAAGCTCTTTGATGACTGCTTCAATTTCTTCCATAGTTACTGGCATGTTGAGCTGTTTAGATTCTTCCTGATTGAGTTTTGGAAGGTTATATTTTTCTAGGAATATGTCCATTTCCTCCAGGTTGTCCAGTTTGTTGGAATAGAGTTGTTCGTAGTATTTTTTAACAATCCTTTGTATTTCGGCGGGATCTGTTGTTATTTCACCTCTTTCATTTCTGATCTTGTTTATTTGGGTCCTCTCCCTTTGCTTCTTGGTGAGCCTGGCTAGAGGTTCATCAATCTTGTTTATCCTTTCAAAGAACCAGCTCTTGGTTTTGTTGATCTTTTGTATTGTTTCTTTGGTCTCTATGTCGTTTATCTGTGCTCTGATCTTTATTATTTCCTTCCTTCTGCTTACACTGGGCTTTTCTTGTTGCTCTTTTTCTAACTCTTTGAGTTGTTGGGTTAGGTAATTTATTACCCCTGTTTCTTGTTTTTTGCAGTAGGCTTGTAGAGCTATGAACTTCCCTCTCAAGACTGCTTTCGCTGTGTCCCATAGATTTTGGATTGTAGTGTTTTCATTGTCATTTGTTGTCATGATGTTTTTTATTTCTTCTTTGATCTCTCTGGTAACCCAGTCATGGTTTAATAGCATGCTGTTTAGTCTCCATGTGTTTGATTTCTTTGGGTTGTTTTTATTGTAGTTGATTTCCAGTTTTATGCCACTGTGGTCTGAGAAGATGCTTGATATGATTTCTATCTTCTTGAATTTGAAGAGACTTTGCCTATGTCCCAACATATGGTCTATCTTTGAAAATGACCCATGTGCGCTTGAGAAGAATGTATATTCTGTGGCTTTGGGGTGAAATGTTCTGAAGATGTCAATTAATTCCATCTGGTCTAGTGAGTCATTTAGGATTGATGTTTCTTTGCTGATGTTTTGTTTAGAGGATTTGTCCAATGGTGATAGTGGGGTATTAAAGTCTCCTACTATGATTGTATTGCTGTCAATGTCTCCCTTGATATCTTCCAGGAGTTTTTTTATGTATTTGGGTGCTCCTGTATTGGGTGCATATATGTTTACCAGAGTTATTTCTTCTTGTTGGATTGCTCCCTTTAGTATTATGAAATGGCCTTCCTTATCTCTTGTTATGTCCTTCAGTTTGAGATCTAATTTGTCAGAAATAAGTATTGCTACCCCAGCTTTTTTTTCAGTTCCATTTGCCTGGAAAACCTTTTTCCATCCCTTCACCCTCAGTCTGTGTGCGTCTTTTTTTCTGAGGTGGGTTTCTTGTAGACAGCAGATATATGGGTCGTGTTTTCTTATCCAATCTGTTACCCTATGTCTTTTGATTGGGGCATTTAATCCATTTACATTTAAAGTTATTATTGATAGGTACTTATTTGTCGCCATTCCTATTCTTTACCCCTGTGTTACTTCTTCGCTTCCTGTTTCTTTCTTTCTTTCTTTCTTTCTTTCTTTTTTTTTTTTTTTTTTTTACAGTAGACCCTTTAGCATTTCTTGCATTGCTGGTTTGGTGGTAATAAATTCCCTTAGTCCTTTTTTGTCTGTGAAGCTCCTGATTTCACCTTCAATTTTGATTGACAGCCTTGCTGGGTACAGTATTCTTGGATTCAGCCCCTTCCTTTGCATGACTTTGTATATTTCATTCCATTCCCTTCTGGCCTGATGAGTTTCTGTTGAGAAATCAGTTGCTAGTCTGATGGGGGTTCCTTTGTATGTAACTTTCTGTCTCTCTCTTGCTGCTTTTAAGATTCTTACTTTGTCGTTGGTGTTTGCCAATTTAATTATAATGTGCCTTGGCGTCGGTCTTTTGGGGTTCATTTTGCTTGGGACTCTGTGAGCTTCTTGGATTTGTGTGGGTTTTTTCTTCCCTATATCTGGGAAATTTTCTGTCATTATTTCTTCAAAGAGGTTTTCTATTCCTTGCTCAGCTTCCTTTCCTTCTGGAACCCCTATTATGCGGATGTTGTTTTGTTTCGTGTTGTCCCAAAGTTCCCTTAGACTCTCCTCCTGCCTTTTAATTTTTTTTTCTAGAAGTTGCTTTTCTTGGGTATTTTTTTCCATCTTGTCTTCTAGCTCACTGATGCGGTCCTCTGCTTCTTCTAGTCTACTCTTGATACTTTCTATTGAGTTCTTTACAGCAGCAATGTCATTTTTCATTTCTTCTTGGTTCTTCTTCATTTCCTCTTGGTTCTTGGTCATATTGTCGAATTTGTCTTCCATTCTTTTCAGCCACCTTATGACCATTTCTCTGAATTCTTTTTCTGGAAGGTTGCTTGCCTCCATTTCGTTTACTTCCTTTTCTGGTGATGCCTGCTTTTCTTTCATATGTGGGCTGCTTCTTTGTCTCCCCATGGTCTCTCTTCTCTGGGTGTCTGGTTATGTAGTTCTCTCTCTCCTGGGTTGATTTAAAGGCACAAAATACAGCACTACCAGGTACAACTCACAAGGCACTGAACAGGAATGTATTCACGATATTAGTAACCTCCAATAAAGGTGACCACCAGAGAAAGGCAAATTAGGTGATAGAAGAGAAAGAAGAAGAGGAAAAAAGAAAGAAAGAAAAAAAAAAGAAAAAAGGAGTGTGAAAATGAAATTGGGAAAAGGGAAAGTAAAGAGAAAAAAAAAAAAGTAAGAGAGACAAGAAATTGACTAAGAGAGAAAGGGGAACAGACTATATATATTGGGGATAAAACTCCAATAGAACAATCACTAATCCCAGCAAATGCCAGCAACAAGTGCCTGGGGATTAGTACAAACTACAACACCAACTAATATGGAGTGAGGCAAGGGAAAGCTGAAGCACAAAACAAACAAAAAAATAAATAAAAGAAGAATAAGCAAAACAATCTCACAAAAAAAGCATAGAAATTGGATATAATCTACATTCAAGCAAACAACAACAAAAGGACAGAGATAAGGACAAGTTTATGGATAACTCAGACAGCGAAGGGAAAGGTGTATGTGGACTTGGAGCAGGGGATTGGAGATTAGATATGTAAGTAGGGTGAAATTTTAACAAGGGGTAAACAGAAAGAATAGGGAAAATCTAAAGCAGTAAAAGGGTAAGACAAACAGGACACTGAAAAGGGGGAGGTTAGGAAGAGAGTGATGGCCTAAAGGTAGAGTTGAGATAGAGTAAAACAATGCTAAAGGAAAGATAAAAAATAGAATGTAGAACCCTAATCCCAAAATAAAATGAAGAGAAAATAAAATGACACTTTAAAAAAAAAAAAAAAAAAAGATAAAATAGCAGTAGTAATAATACGGATTGAAAATAAAAATGTAATCATTAAAAAGGTAAAATCAAGTGATGAAAAAAGAAAAAAAAGTTTCTTGATTAAAAGATGCAAAAAATGAAAATTTAAAAAAAATAAAAAATAAAAAAAATTAAAAGGTAAAAATAAAATGTGGAGTAGTGAAGGTCATTCACTTCCTCTGTTTTTCTGTTTGGCACGCCTGTTTCTCAGTCCAGACAGTATTGCAGTTCCCTGCGATCCACTGCTCTTCGGTGTTGTAAGCCAGTCCTGATTTTAAGCAGGCGGTGTGTCTTAATTTCTCGTATTCCTTTATTTTTGATTACACAAGAGTCAATTTGCGATTCAGCCCCTGGGTGGCAGTGTTTCTGGATTGACTTCCGGGTCTATCTATGGCCTCTCTAGGCAGTGTTAGAGCCTTCTTTCCCTGTGGCACTCGCCACGGGCCTGTGGGAGTGGGCTGCCTCAGAGCTGGCTCTCTGATGGTCACTCCCCGCTCCGATCCCCAGGTTCCAGAAAAACAACCTTCCCCTGCAGTCTCCCAGGGTGTCCCCAACTGGGTGATCCTATGTATTGGGCTTAGTAATCAGATGCAAGGATTTGAAGAGGAAAAAGCCCAAGTGTGCGAATTCCGGGACTGCGAGTAAGCCCGGGCACCCAGGGAGCGCACGGGCTGCGCGTAAGTCTGGACTGCCTGAAATTCTTAGGGTGTCCCTGCACTTCAGATCAAAATGGGTTGCTTTTTAGAGTGCCCTTCCCTTAGCAGCTCTGAGGACCCCTTTCCACAGTCACAGATCACGCCAGCCCCTACAGCCACGGATTTTTCTAGGCACAGACTTCCCTGGTCCTCCAGCTCCCGCAAAACGCGCGTTCCTCTCTCCCGCCGGGACCAGAGACCTCACCTTATCCCAGGCGAAATCTGACCTTTCCGTGGTGGAGTGTAGAGCTTCTCTGAACCCGTGTGCTTGCGCCAGTTGGGGAGCGTTGATCTGGGGCTCGCAGCTGTTCCTGGGGTGCCGCCGTTGTGGATTCTCAGGCTTCAGATAAGCTCCACTTTCCGGATCAAGATGGCGCAGACTCCGCGTCCAAGCCCGCAGCTCCGGGAGGGGACCCAGCCGCAGTTCGTGCTGCCAGGTCAGGGGAACCCCGTTCAGCAGTCCCCCACCTCCTTCTGGAATTCAGCTGTCTCCCAACCAGCCAACAAACACTCCTTGCGCGACCCTCAGCTGTTCTTTCTTTCTGCTCCGGGACAAGGCTCGGAACACGTCTGTCTATTCCGCCGCCATTATTCCCTCCCTCTCTTGGTATTCGATTGTTTGGGTTGTTGATCAACTTTGACATCCAGTTGTTTTCTTTTCTTGCTCATTTTTTAAATAATAATCACACAACCCTAGTTCCACATTATGACTCAACATAAAAAACATATATGTTTGATGGTTTGAGGGGGGCTTTGAGCTTTGAACATATATCTTCATGTGTCAGGATAAGTAGAAATTCAGCTAGCAAATAGCTTTTAGGATAATTTGCTGTAATCAGAAATCTTCAATATTAAGATCATGATATTTAGGCTAAAGTAATAATTATAGCATATTCAAGACACTGAATATATTTTTGAAATATGCCCTGTGAGATATCCACTTGACATAATGAAAATGATCTTCAGAAGAACTATCAGATAATGAATGGCTATTGTGATATCACTGTTTTCCATATCTTTTCCCCCACTTTAAAAGTGTGAGTGCCTCTTCTCTGAAAATTACTTGGGCATCCATGTGAATTTAAAATATTTATGCATTGCCTCTTTTTTTGCACAAAACATGAGAGGCAATTTGTTCATATAAAAATTATCTGAGCCCTGGTCAGTGTGGCTCAGTTGGTTGAATGTTATCCCTAGCACTGAAGGGTAACCAGTTTGATTCCTGGTCAGGGCATATGCCTAGGTTTTGGGCTTGATCCCCTATTGGAGTGCATGCAGGAAGCAGCCGATTCTTCTTCTTTCAAATCCATCTCTTTCTCTCTTTTGCTCTTTCTCTCTCCCTTCCCCTCTCTCTAAAATCAATAAAAACATATTTTTAAAAAATTATCTGAGATTTTAGTCAACACTAAAATTACAAGATGGAGAAGTGATAACTAACTGTTCTCTGTGAATAACTATTCTTCGGTAGGCATTTGATTGTATTTTTATTTGAATGGTAGCACTTTCTACTTTACATAAAACTGATATTCTAGCAGCACTAACTTCAATCATCTATTAAAATCAACATAATAGTTCACAAGGTAGTCTTCAATTAAATGGAAGTTTCCCCCGCAGTGTAATGGAGTTCCACAGATAAAGAATACAAAAGCATCCATCAAACACATTGACCTCATCTATTTACCACTCCTATGCCAGGAACTGTTTTGTATTTTGCATAACAGAAATTTAATCTGACTGTAAAGCAAAATATTTACTATGCATCCATCAGTAACTGTTCTTACAGATTGTGTGCCAGTGAATTATGGAATGTAAAATAATACCATTGGATAAAGAGATTAAAAAAAAAAAAAACATGTTTTCTTTCCAAACAGAAAGCACAATGCTTTCTATCAATTTTGTGATCAGTCTTCAAACATCTCAAAAAAAAAAAAAAAAAAAAAAAAAAAAAAGCATGAGTTATGCAATTCTACATCTTGTATTTTCCCTTGGAAAATACATTTTGTACAGAAAATAGTTTATGATTATTCTGGAAAGTTAAATTATATCACCAAAGAGATTATTTTTTGTAAAGATGGAAAATTTTCACATTCTTTCAGCCCTTTCTTTGAGGAATTATTTAATTAAAACAATCATACAGCCTAGATGGTGGGGTCTTTTGGGATTTCTGTACCTGGATCTCCATATTTCTCTTAAGGTTTGGTAAGTTTTAAGCTATTATCTTTAAATAAACTGTCTTCCCCTTTCTATCTCTCTTCTTCTTCTGGGACTCCCTTGAAGTGAATGTTCACTTGCATTCTGGTCCCTTCATTCAATTAGGCTTTTTCACTTTTTTGTTCATCTTACAAATGATCTCTCCTTAAGGTTATTGATTCTTTGTTTTGTATGATTCAGCCTGCTGTTGAAGATCTCTACTGAGTTTTTGTTGTTGTTCTGCCATTGTATTCTTCTACTCCAGGATATGTTTAGTGTGGTTTTTCATGGTTTCTATTCATTAAACTTCTCATTTTTACTATGCACTGTTTTCCTGATTTTCTTTAGCTGTTTATCTCTGTTTTCTTGACAATTTCGTGAGTTTCTGTAGGATAATTATTTTGTATTGAAAGGAATTCTAGGAACAAAAGAGGCAAGTTTAGGGAGTCTTAGAGATAAAGAGGGTCCATGGGAGAGGAATGCATAGATGGAGGCTTGGAGATGCCAAAATGCTTATCTTACTTGTACAGAGGATAAGGGGATGTTGCAAGATAAGGGGAGAGAAGGAGGGGGGCTTTGAGCTTTGAAACTAATACCATGTAGCAAAATGACCAATGAGAAAAGCACAGAGGTCCTCCAATTAGAAAGGGTCATGTTAGACAAAGAACTGCAGCATATATAAACCGGAGACAAAGGGACATGAGATACATTTTTTTAGATTGATTTTCCCATTAGAGAGAGAGAGCAAGCTTTACCCATTTGGGGGCCCCTCCTCAGGGGGTCCCCTTTGGAGACACCCCTGACCAGATGGAGTTTGTATTTGCTTTCAATAAACTTCTACATTTATTATTAAAGAAGCCTCTTTGTCTATGAGTTTTATTCTTCAAACTTTGTAGGGCAAGAACCCACAGAAGAAGTCTGCATCCTGAACCCCACAGTTCAGTATCATTATTAGGTAAATTTTATATCTCCATTTCTTTGTGGTTGGTTGCTGGAAGTTTATTAGTTTCCTGTGGTGCCATCATATTTGCTAATTTTTGTTGATAGTATTGTTCCATGTAGTTTTGCATTTGAAGGAGTAAACATATCTTCCAATCTTTACAGATAATTTTGGCAGGGAAAGATACTCTGTCATTTCCCTAGGCTAATGGGGTTACCTCTAGAATTATATTCATGCTGAATTGGGAGCCAGGTCATGAGGCTGCTGCTGGCTCTGCAGTGAGGTTCACAATTGGCAGGCCTGTCACCAGCAACTTGGATCGGTGTGCATCCTGTCTGGTCCCTGGGTGGATGGAATGCCTCCAGGAGCTTGTTCATTAGAGAGAGGGGGATGCTTGGATAAGTATTCAGTATCCACAGTTAGGTCTGCAGGCAGTGAGTCTGTTACCAGGTAAGCATGTGGGTAGGGATTTCCCTCAGATCCCTGGGAAGGCTCCTGCTTGGTTTCTCGGTGTGCTTTCTGAAACTCAGAATGAGACCTGTGGCTGAGAGGGGCTGAAACCAAGTCCAAGGCTGCTTCAGGGTCCACAGCCAGGATTGAGGTCTACAGACCTGCCTCTGGGGACACAGATGGTGTGTCTCTAAGCATGTCCTGGCTAGGTAGAACTGCTCCTTTACTATGTCTACAGAGCTAACTTATAGGGCTTTTGCAGAATTTGCAGTCAGACTGTTTTTGGAAGGCTTATCTCCAGTTGTAATAATAGGCAGATCTTCTGGTGGGCCTCTGGGAAAGCAGAACTGCTGTGGACTATGGCTAGGAGGAGATGGAGTCAATTCACATGGCCATTTCTAGATCTGCTAGCAGACTGGTCCTTTCCAGGGGCACTGATTGGCCTGTCTCCCTGCAGGACCCTGGACCCACAAGACTGCTTGTGGATTGCAACTGGGAGAGGCTGGAGCTCAGTATAGGGCTATTTTAAGATCTCTGGGATGTAGAAATGAATGTCTCCTGCCAAGTCCCTGTGCCATCAGACTGCAGCTGGGAGGGGCTGAGCTGCAGTTATAAGGCCATTTCAGACCATATTGTCAGATCAAGTTCCATAATTTCACCTCCAGGGTCTCCCAGAATATAGCTGCAACTGAGTCACAGAGTACATGGCTGAGACCAAATTCTGGCTTGTTACGTGAGTCATAAGTTGACATGGTTCCTCCCAGGTCCTTTGATGCATGGTGCTGGTGGCAGGACCAAGGCCAAACAGGGATGTACTGAGTTCACAGGGGTGTTAAGCTACTTCTGGGTCTATAGCCAGGACCACAATCAGTGGGTCAACTACCTGAGCAGAGCCTGCATTCTCAAAACAGCCTCGTTGGTCTTGGACTCCACTGGGGTTTCACAATCTCTTACCTGGAACCCAAAGCTCCCACAAAGCCACTTTTGTCTGTGGATGCCTGCAAAACTATTATTACAGATGGGGCATACTAGCAAGAGACTTCCTGTTCTGCCATTTTGCTGACATCACCTTCATTGTAATAGGGTTTTCTCTGGACCAATGTAAAGTGCTTGGTGCTGGTTTGGTGATGTTTGCATACATACTTTTCCTTAAGTTTGAATGTCTTTCCTCAGCAATTCGACGCTTTAGTCATTAATGTCAGAAATAAATGTCAAGTAATAATAAAGTAGAGCTAGATGCATCTTTATAATTTTTGAAACAGATTTTCTGGCTGTAATGTTGTATTTAAAGAGATCATAACGTTTCATAAAGAAATGAACAGGCTGTTATGCTCATTAAAAGCTCTTAATTAATTTGCTTTTTTTCAGGTGACATTCTTGCACACTGATTCCACTGAAGCAATGGGAAGGTCATTTAATGAGTGCCCAACCAAATTAAGTACTGTATGAATCATTTAATTGGATGAGTTGCTTAAAAATTTTTTTTTCTCTTTTTGTCCTCAGGAACAGAGGTGAGTTTCCTTTATATTTTATTATTATTTTAATGGGGTATAGAAGGATCAATTTGAAATTGAACAGTCACCTCTAAACTACCAATTCTACTTAGTTCTCAAAGTAATTTAGAGTGTTAGAAGGTACATTATTTTTCTCTACCTGTCATTTATTGTTTTCCAATTCTTTTTAATTTATTTTTAAAATGGTGATTTATCTAGCCATTCAGTTTTGCTTTTGAATCATATGTGATGGTTTAGAAGTCTGAATAATTGCAAAAAATTTCTTAAAAGAGAGAATGGAAAAGATGATAATTGGCAGGGTTTTTGTTTAAATGGTAATGACTGATTTGAAATGACAATGGAACATAAAAAGACAAGCTTTATAAATTCTAAATATGGTTCCTATCAAGTTATTAAAACAACTAAATATGTAAATTTTTTTAAACATTTAGCTCTCAAAAAGGATGAAAGGTTGCATTTAAGAGTTTGTTGTTGAAGATGCCAGCTTAAGTAAGTGTGGTACTGACATTTTCCCACAACCACATCAACATTACAACTAAACTACAGGACAACCACAATTCAGGACCACCTGAAATCTAGCTGAACAGAAGTCCTATAACTAAGGATATAAAGAAGAAGCCACATTGAAACTCGTAGGAGGAACAGAGATAAGGAACATCCTTGATCCACACCCATGTGTGGCAGTTAAAAATTGGGATGGGTATCTGAGCTGCTTCCCAGACCCACACCAGGAACGCTAGCCCAGGGTTCCAATACCAGGAAGAGAAGTTCCCATAAATTCTCACTGTAAAATCAGCAAGGATTATGGCTGAATGAGTTGGAGGACAGCTGGAGTTCCAAGCATTCCTCTTAAAGGGCCCATGCATGGGCTTAGTCAATCAATTGTTTTGAGATTTAATACTGAGGTAGCAGTTCAAAAGATGCCAGAGACATATGGGGAGCAACTGAATTGTCCGGCGAGTGCTAGAGGTGCTGGCAAAGGCCTCTATTCCTTTGCTGAGTTCTCCTCCCACAGAACCAGAAGGTGGGCACCACATCTGAGTCTCCATCAATCTGGTTAACACTGTTCATCTCACCAAGGTGATTCCTGATACCATGCCCCATCTAACTTGCAGGACTACCCAGACCCATTCCAGTGGCTTTTCCATACAAAGGGCCTGTCTTGGCTCATGCTGTGGAATTTCTTAAAATCTCCCAGAGGTTCACAAACCCAAAACAAGCAGCATCTGGCCTCTTAGTATACCCTGTACCTCTTGCTAAACGGTCCCAAGCCTGGCGCTAGGAGCAGCTGGCTTCAGTTTGTAGCATAAGTAACAGCCATCTGTAGATTGCTCTGTACCTCATGCCAGGTAGCTCCTGGCAGAACATAGGCAGCAGCTGATCTTGGCCTGCACTCACATGAGGCCCCAGGGCCAGCACAGACCATACTGGAACACCACTCAGATAGCTCCACCAGTGACACACTAAAGGGGTGGACTCATCAGGCACCAGAGTCCCATTATGCAGGTCCCAGTCTGTGGGTTGAGCCCTGGACAGCAGTTTCTCCACTGTAGTGTGGCCAGTCCTCGCATTCCTTCAGCTCGCGGATAAGGCCTTCCTATTGACATGTCAACAGCAACCAAAACTACAACAAGAGGGTACCACAGCCCACATGGAGAACACAACTGGAGAAACCACTTGAGTGCTGGGGAGGGGAGGTGCCACTGGGCCCTATAGGACAGCTACTATGTAAAGCCACTCTACCAAAACCAGGGGACTAGCAGCTCTATCTAATACATAGAAACAAACACAGGGAGATCTGCCAAAATGAGGAGACAAAAAGCATGTCCCAGATGAAAGAATAGGATAAAACTCCAGAAAAACAACTATACAAAATGGAAGCAAACAATACATCAGATTCAGAGTTTAAAACACTGGTTAAGGGATGCTCAAGGAAGTTAGGGGAAGTATAAATGAACTTAGTGAAAACTTCAACAAAGAGATAGGAAACAAAAATGGAGATAGAAAACATAAAAAAGAACCAGTCAGAAATGAAGAATTCAATAACTGAAATGAAGAATTCATTATAGAAAATGGTCAGTAAAGTAGATAAAGCAGAGAATCAAATAAGTGATTTGGAAGATAAAAAAGCATAAAACACCCAATCAGAACAGCAAAAAGAAAAAGGAATTAAAAAAAAATGAGGATAGTATAAGGAGCCTCTGGGACAACTTCAAGTGTACCAACAAAATATTCAAAGTGACAAAAAGTAAGGCCCTACAACCAAGATTGCTCTACGCAGCAAAGCTATCATTTAGAATCAAAGGGCAGATAAAGAGCATCTAGGACAAGAAAAAGCTAAAGGAGTTCACCACTATCAAACCATTACCAGAAATGTTAAAAGTGCTCCTTTAAGAAGAAAGATTTAAAAAATATATGAGTAATAAAATGTCAGTAACTATATAACTATCAATAATTACTTTAAATGCAAATGGATTAAATCTACACTAATAAAAGAGTAACATGCTAATTGACTATACCTTTGCGATGCCCACCAGCCAATCAGGAGTGAGTATGCAAATTAACCCAACAAGGATGGTGGGTTAATTTGCATACATAGGTGCTGAGCGGCCAGGGGTGGGGCGGGACATTCCGTACCACCCCAGCTGCTCTGGGCCTCTGGGCTGTGAGGAAAGGTGGAAAGGCGGCTCTGGGCCTGAGCAAAACGGCAGCTCCAGCCAAAGTGAAGGCGGTGCTGGCAGCCAGGAGAAGGAAGGCCCATTCTTGCATGAATTTTCATGCATCGGGCCTCTAGTATTCCAATAAAAAAATACAGTGGCTGAATGGATTTTAAAAAAATGATCCTTACCTATGCTATCCACAAGCAATTTGCTTCAGATTGAAAAGCAACGGGATGGAAAAAAGATATTTCATAAAAATAGAAACAAACAAACATAATGCTGAGGTAGCAACATCATATCAGACAAAATAGACTTTAAAACAAAGGCTATATAACAAGAGACAAAGAAGGACCTAGTAATTTCACTTCTGGGTATTTCTCCTAAGATACTTAAAACACTAAATCAAAAGGCATATGCATTCATGTTCATTGCAGCATTATTTCCAGTAGCCAAGATATGGAAGCAACCTAAGTGCTTATCAATGTACAAATGGGTAAAGAAGTGGTGCAGATATACAATGAAATATGACTCAGCCATTAAAAAAAGGAATCTTGCCATCTGCAACAACATAGATAGACCTAAAGGGTATTGTGCTGAGTGAAATAAATCAGAGAAAGACAAGTGCCATGTGATTTCACTTATATGTGTAACCTAAGAAACAAAATAAATGAACAAGCAGACCAGAAACAGACTCAGAGAAACAGAGAACAGTTTGTTGATTGCCAGATGAGAAGGAGGTTGGAGAATGGGTGAAAAAGATGAAGGGACTGTAAGAATTGAAAATTACAAAATAGTCACAGGGATGTAAAGTACAACTTAATGAATATAGACAATAATTTTATATAATAAAGAGCTAATATGCTAATTAGACCAAACAGCCAAACAACCTTCTGGACATCCTTCCGGATGAACTTTCGGACGAAGCCAGGGCTGCGAGGGGCTGAGTCCCTTGCACGAATTTCGTGCATCAGGCCTCTAGTATTGTAATAACTATGCATGGTGTCAAATGGATAATAGATTTATCAGGGTGATCACTTTGTAAGTCATATAATCTCTAATCACTTAATTGTACACCTGGAACTAATATAATATTGTGCATCAAATGTAACTACAAATAAAAAAAAAACTTTTAAAAAGTGCTTTTTTTTATTACTCTAGAACAGTGGTCGGCGAACTGCGGCTCGCGATCCACATGCAGCTCTTTGGCCCCTTGAGTGTGGCTCTT
This sequence comes from Plecotus auritus, assembly GCF_963455305.1. Taxonomy (NCBI): domain Eukaryota; kingdom Metazoa; phylum Chordata; class Mammalia; order Chiroptera; family Vespertilionidae; genus Plecotus; species Plecotus auritus. Next base: position 125,374,400 of record NC_137782.1, read on the forward strand.
CCACAAAATACCACATGGGGGCGCACACGTACAGTGCGATTGAAACTTCGTGGCCCATGCACAGAAGTCGGTTTTCAGCTCTCAAAAGAAATTTCAATTGTTGTACTGTTGATATTTGGCTCTATTGACTAATGAGTTTGCCGACCACTGCTCTAGAAAATCATTTTTCTACCACATTTCATTAAAAATCAGAATGATTTTATTTTCAAACAAGGTTCCTCTGACATATCAAATTGAATACTTTTGATACCAGAAATCACTATCACATTATGTTAGGTTTGGAAATGTCATATGCAATATATGAATAGTTTTCCTTTATTTAAAAAATAAACAAGCAGAAATACATATCCCTAATGGTATTTCTAGCTCTAAAACCAGTATTTTGTGTATATTTGAATATGAAGTAATAGCAATAATTTAAGGAGTATGGAAATTTCTTAATCACTTTTCTTTGACTGTATATTCCCTTTACTTCTATTCGGTTTTATCAACACAAATATGAAAGGCAACTCTTCCTCATACTACAGTGTAATACAATTATACTTTCTTTTATTTTGTCACCTTTTGCTTCAGGTTATATGTTTTCTTCTGACTTATCTTTAATTCATTAATTCTTATTTTCATTCTTGTGTACTTCTTCTAAAAAACTTAACAGAAGAATTTTTAATAGACAAATTTAATCCTGTTACATATATTATAATCAATGAATACATATTTTTGTCATGTCTGGTGTTTCCTATAACTAGGTTTTCTTGTTTCTTCCATTTTCAACATTTCTTCCTACAACATACACAATCCTTGCATATTTTTGTAGATAGCAACTTTCTAAGAACTCTAGGCTGCTTCTTTCTTCATCCAGCATACTGATGTGCCAAAATATTTGTGGCAGAAATTAACGTTCTTAGTAGAGTGGTTCTTCTACTCTACAGCTCTAGCCCAGAGACATATGTGGAGACCATTTTGTTAAGGAAAATTTCCCCAATTGCACAATTTTTGAAGTAGTTAATATTTACCTTGGTATTTGCCTCAGGGCATTTTTCTACTTTTTTTAATTCAAAATATGGATTTTTTAAAAATAAGAACAACAAATGGTCTGACCTTTGTAGTTGTATGTATACTATGTTTGGTAATTTGCTTTGTATATGTATTATTTTTTCATTGTGGCTTTCTCTGCTCCATTGTTATATATCAATTCTGTCTTGTATGCTATTTATTTTTCAGGAAGTCATTAGTGGTTTTTTTGTTGTTGTCTTTCCTTATGAATTGATTGTTCTTGTTTATATCTTTGCTGGCATTTCAATAGACTTTAAAGCAAAATGAGAGGTAAATGCAATCTCTCCTTTATTCATTTCCACCAACATTGATTGTGGTCTATTTAATGTCAGACATTCTTTTAAGTGTTGTAGATATAATCATGAGTAAAACAAATTCCCTAATCTGATTGCCCTTACAATTAGATGTGTGTGTGAGAGCGATACATATACTATATGCATAAATCTATAATATATCAAATACTGTTTAACGGTGTTAAAAAGAAAGATAAAACTAGTATAGACTGGAAGGAGGAAGATGCTATTTCAGATAAGTTCATCAGGATCAGGAAAAGTTTTTCTGATAGGAGCCATTTTCTCAGGTACTAGAATGAAGCGAGTGGCAAGCAAAGTAATATCCGAGTGCAGATGCTTGATTTTACTCCTTTATCCACATTAAGTAACTAATAGTACTACATGCAACATAATAAAAATACAAAGGCTATTTAAAATATTCCGTTAAGCAAGGATACAGTAGGTAAATTGACATAAAGGAACCAAGTACCTAAAAACTAAAACAGCCCAGCCAGCATGGCTCAGTGGTTTAGCATCAACCAATGAACCAGGAGGTTGTGGTTCGATTCCTGGTCAGGACATATGCCTAGGTTGAGGGCTCAATCCCCAGTGTGGGGTGTGAGGGGGCAGTCGATCAAAGATTCTCTCTCATCATTATTGTTTCTATTTCTCTCTCCCTTTCCCTTCCTCTCTGAAATCAATTTAAAAATATATTAAAAAATAAAAATAATAAAAACAACCTTGAATTATACTTAGAAAGAGATGAAGCTAAGAAGCAGAAGTGTGTGTGTGTGTGTGTGCGTGTGTGTGTGTGTGTGTGTGTGTGTGTGTGTGTAGTCCTGATTTTTTTCAGAGACAACAAATGCAGCAAACTGTGAGCTTCTATGAGTTCATTAGAGTGAGAATTCAAGTACGATATATCAACAAAAACACATGTAATACCTTAATCAATAAAAAAAACATTAAAAAAATCTAGATCATGTATAATCTCATTTGTCAGTGACATAGAATATTTTTCCTTTAAGTGCTTCCTAAAAGTCTCCAACACATAGCTCTATCAACATTCTTGTGGAGGCAATTGGTATGTGAAAGGGATAATCCAAGATTTGCTTTATCCTTTGCTTGTTGCCTATTCACATGACACTTATCTCTTGAAAGTAAATAGTTTTCTCAGAATTATCACTATTATAACATGATTGTGATACAGTTTATTTAAGGGCTTTGGAGATCCAATGATCACTATATAGCTCACCCATACTGGTCAGTACATACTTTTAAAGCAGCAATTTTCAACATTTTTCATCTCATGGCACACATAAACTAATTACTAAAATCCTATGGTACATGAAAAAAATGCATTATATTTTTTGCTGATCTGACAAAAAAATAGCTGTAATCTTGATTGGTTTACAAAAAAAGATAATAATAGTAATCGCCTACTCTTTTTTGCTCCAAGTTAACTTTCTTTAAGAGTCAGGTGCCTCTTAAAGAAGGCACCTGACTCTTAAAGAAATTCTTGTATATAAGAATTTCTGACACCAAGAATTAACCAATCAGGCTCAATGTTATTATGCAAAATGACCAATAAAATGCAACTCTGTTATATGACCTACATATTTACAGTTCAAGACATCGCATTCCCACCAGATGATTATTGTTGTGTTGGCTGTGGTCATTTTTTTATTTGACAACCTAAGTAAAAGGAGGTTAGTGCCCCTGACTAAATAGTCAGATGTTACATTTTAAAAATTATTGGGGCACACTGGTTGAAAATTGCTGTTCTAGGGTATCTTGATTATTTTAATTAGTAAAATCAGCCCCTGAAAGGGAAACATATAACATAAATAAGGAAGCATATTGGAGGACACATTCTAAAATCATCTTATATTATAACAGAATGAAAGGAAATAAAACTGAATCACATATTGCAAAAAATTACATAGAAAACGAATTATGATTCTTGAGAAACAGTCCTTGAATGAACTGTGAATAAAAATAAACATCAAACATAACTGGGTTCAGGTATGAATCAAGGGTTTTACCAGTATTTAAAATGTCTAGGTTAACTTCTGCAACATTATATTCAATAAAATAATTTCTTCTAACAATATTTACGCATTTGGCAAAAAAGAAACATTCTCTAATTATCAATTGTTGATGTTTTAATTATCAATTTAATTCTTAAAACTTGAATATAAATTTCTATATTAATAAACATAAACTTTATTTTTATGAAAATCATCTTTATATTGATATATCAAGACTTGTTTTTTTGTTTTTTGGGTTTTTTTTTACTGTTGCTCTTCACTACATATAACCCATGACATTTCTCTAGTAACTGACGATGGCCTTATAGTTTAATTTGGTTGCTAATGCAATGACTGCTATATACTTAGCTAATTGCATTCAGGTGTTTATTTTAATGACCTTTTCTTCTTAAAAGCACCAACAATATATCTCACAAATTGTTCTCTTTTAAAATGTTCTGGATTAATATAAAACCACTTTCCACTTCATTGTACCTCAAGTTAGAACAATTAACCGTAATCCCTTCCCCCCCCACAAGTAAATATGATTAAATAGTACACAGGTTTTAAAAACATAGGTATAGCCTGGCCAGTGTGCCTCAATGGTTAAGCATTGAACTCTGAAGCAAGAGATCATGGTTTCAATTCCCAGTCAGTGCACATGGCCGGATTGTGGTCTTGATCCCCAGTGAGGGGCATGCAGGAGGCAGCCAATCAATGATTCTCTGTCACTGTTGATGTTTCTATCTCTCTCTCCCTGTGCCTTCCTCTCTGAGATCAATAAAAATATATTTAAAAGACAAACAAACAAAAGATGGCTGTATTGTAACAAAATAATGGTTCCCTCTTCCAACCCTCAAACAGCCAAATAACCCAGAAAGCAAAATCAAATTGGCACCAACCACCCTAGACCATGTTTTGAGGTGGTGCTAGATGTAGTATATTTTGTGACAAAAATAATACATTAAGTTAATGAAAATATAATTTACATTCTCATAATTTAAAATGTTGATTTAACAAAAACAACAAAAATTATGACATACCTAAACTTGTAGAATGGAAAAGGGAAAATATGTGTAGAATACTGGGTAAATAAGCTCGCTTCTTGGCTCTGTAGTAGGATTGTCAAAGATGATACGTAAAATGGAAAAACATGATGAAAATTTATTAAAAACATGTTGTACATTGAAAGGAAAGTTAAGAAAGTCAAATAGAGATAATTTGGGCAAACAAGAAAAATATGGAAGAGATGGTGACTGCCAAAATTTTGAGCTGCTTTTCCCATTAGATAAATGGCATTCTGAATCATATGCCAAGTTTGTAAGAGAAAGTGCATGCTCAATGCTCAACACTTAACTTATTGGATCTGACTTAACAGTAATTATATAGGTGTGCTTCCACTGGGGACAGTAATGGCATTAATTTTGATAAGATAATATGTAAAAGCATAACTTTAATATAAAAGCTTATTGGGATTCTCCACTCTGTCATTTTCAGAATAGCACACTCATCATAATAGCATAACAAGATATGATTTAAAAATAAAGTGGCCTGGCCTTTGTGACTCAGTGGTAGAGTTTCAACCTCTGAACCAGGAGGTCATGGTTCAACTCTTGGTCAGGGCACATGCCCAAGTGGGGTGTATACAGGAGACAGCCAATCAGTGATTCTTTCTCATCATTGATGTTTCTATCTCTCTCTCCCTCTCTCTTCTTCTCTAAAATCAATAAAATATTTTTTAAAATAAAGTGAATAAAACTTCAACAAAGGAAAGATTTAATTTCTTACCAAAATGCCTGCATTACTAAAAATTAAGGGAGCAATCAATGTAGAGCCAAAGGTGTACCACCATGAAATGGGACAATGTACACTGCAATAAAACTAAAAATTAGCAACAAAGACTCATTGCTAGGAATGTAAAAAATACACAGTAAAATATTGACTTTTGGCTATATGTGGTGTATTTAATAGAAATAATTATTTCCTCTCTTCTAAAATTACAATAAACCCAAACAATAAAAGGATGTATAAACTAACAGGCAAAAAATAGGAGAGGAGACAAAGTAGATGAGAGATACCAATGAAAACTTGAAGGATGAAAAATGAAAGGGAGGTAACTCCTGCTAACTTGGCAGAATAAAAGAAGCTCAAACTTAATTGTCCACAAGATAATGACATAGAACAGTGGTCGGCAAACTCATTCGTCAACAGAGCCAAATATCAACAGTACAATGATGGAAATTCCTTTTGAGAGCCAAATTTTTTAAACTTAAACTAGATACGTAGGTACATTGTTATTAACTGAATTAGGGTACTCCTAAGCTGGCCTTTGCTAAAAACTCAAGGGGCCAAAGAGCCGCATGTGGCTCGCGAGCCGCAGTTTGCCGACCACTAACATAGAAAAACAACTTATTTGAATGTCAAGAATCCAGACAACCTCAGAAATTGTTTATAAAAAATGCCACTCAGGCTACAGTATTTGTGATGGTGAGAAGAGGAAAACTGATTAAAAGTATATATGGGTGCATAAACAAGACTCCCAGAATTCCTTTCAACAACCCCCACTACAGAGGCAATTTCCCCTCATCCACAATGGTGTATGGCAGAGGTTCATTATATACAAAAGTTATATAAGAGCAAATCTAGAATGTGGAACATCAGACATAGCTGAAGTGAGACCAGTGGGTCACTAAGTCAAAATCTGAAATAGCTGACCTCGCCTTTTTGGATCCCATAATTCAGGTTGCAAGATTGGTGAATAGAAGATTTCTTGGTGGGAAAAATGAATAACCAGGAACTGATGCTTAGTGGTTTCCCATTAATAGATCACACTTTGGACTCATTAACAAACAATGAGGACAAGAAGTTAATGACTGCCACCCATGAAACAAAGCATCCGATTTTATTTTATTACTAGAGGCCTGATGCACGAAATTTGTGCAAGGGGCTCGGCCCTCGCAGCCGCGGCTTTGTCCAGAAGGTCATCCTCCTATCTGGTCTAATTAACATATTATACTTTTATTATTATAGATATTTTAATCCTCTCTCAAGAATATGTTTATTGATTTGAAAGAGAGAGAGAGAAACATTGATGAGAGAGAGGAACATCGATTGGTTGCCTCTCATATGCACCCAATGAGGATCAAACCTGTAACTTAGTGTGCCCTGAAAGGGGATTGAACCCATGACTCTTTGGTGCATGGGATGATGATCCAACCAACTGAGCCACATTGTCCAGGGCTCCAATTTTATTTTTTAAATGCCTGTTATTAAATATAAAAAATAAAATCAGTGATATTTATGGATGGCATTGCACATGTAAAATGAGGTATTAAACTAACCATTAGGAGAAAATATATGAAGCATCAAAAACCTACAAACACTTTACTCGGCACAAAGAGATTTAGAAAGATCTCCTAAAATTGGATACATTATAATTTGGAATACTCCAAGAACAAGAGTGAATGTATGGAAATGGAAACATTAATGGAAACAGTTGAGTATGTACCCAAAAATTCAGTAAGAATACTATAAATTTAAGCAATCTTAATCTCGCAGAAGTCAGAAAAATCTAATAACAACAGACATGAACAAAAACTTCAAAAATCCAATCATAGAAATCTAACATCAAAGTAACAGATATTTGTGGGAAAACAAAAAGAGAACAGAGAAAACTAAAATGAGAAAATTATCAAAAATATGTGAGAGGAGAAAGGCTACATACAATATTTGAGCATAAAAATAACATTGGGTCTTCAAAAGCAACATTCTTTTTAAACAGGAAGTAAAGCACAACAGTTGCAAAATTCTGCTGGAAGATATTTTTAAGTTAGAATTTTGTAGTTGGTTAAATAATCATAAATTTGCTAATACAATTAAACATTTTCAAAAAATAAAGTTTTTAAAAAATCACAAGCCATGTGTTATTTTCCAGGTAGTTACTTTATTTTATATTCCAATGAAATGAGGGTCCAGGAAGTAAAAGAATCATCACAGGAGACAAGTGAAGGAAATTTGAAGACTGAAGGATGACATGAAGGGACATCTGAGAATAATATCTACCCAGACAATGTAAAAGCAGTCAGATGACATTTTACCAGGATTGCAGAGACTCCTGAGGGATGGCTGAGTTGTAGGATTTTTATAACACTGAGTGGATTAAAATATAGAGAATATTAAGCAGAAGTATAGAGAGAAAAATATGAAGTAATTGTTGTATAGGCAGGACACTTGAGTATACAAACCTGGGTGCACATCCAAACCACCTAGGGGGCTTATTAAACTACAAAATGCTAGATTGTTGACTTCACATACACCCCCCCTTCCTACACACACGTGCCCAAGAATTTTGTCTACCTCTGAGTGGGTCCATGAGGCTGGTTCTGGGAGTAACAATGAAATGTTGGAGGTAAGAACCAACTTCACGGATAAGGAAGAGTCATTTCTGGATGGTGTTGACAGTAAGAGAATGCAAGCAGGAAGGGATAAGTCTAGTTGCTGTCTCCATCCAGCACCTGCTGCGGAGAATTAGATGTTAAACTAAACTCACAGATTATGAAGTCATCTAAATATGAAATTAATTAAGACGGATTTGAGAAATTCAAGTACAAATGACCTTTCTTTTTTAAACATTTATTTATCTTTATTATTGAAAGATTATAAATGTCTCCCCTTTTATTCCCATTGACCCCCTCCACCCACTCCACTCCCCCCACTCCAGGCCTTCACCACACTATTGCCTGTGTCCATGGATGATGCATATATGCATATAAATTATTTGGTTAATCTTATCACTCCTCCCATTCTCTTTTCCCTCTAAGATTCATCAGTATGTTCCATGTTTTCATGCCTCTGGATCTATTTTGTTTGTCAGTTTACTTTGTGCATTAGATTCCACAGATAAGTGAAATCATGTAGTTCTTGTCTTTTTCTGACTGGCTTGTTTCGCTTACCAAACATTCTCCAGGAGGTTTCCATATGAAGTTTCTCTAATGAGAGCTGTGTTGTTTTGGAAATATAGGATGTGGAGATACAATGAACAAGGAAACTGTTTTAATGATGCTGTTGTTAACATTGTACCCAATATCAGACTAGCATTATCCTACCTAATAAAGAGGGAATATGCTAATTGACCATCATACCCTCACAAGATTGTGGCGCCCACAGCCACAAGATGGCGGTTCCCAGTCCCCTCAGCCCTGCCTCATCCAGCCTCAGTCCCCCCATCCCCTCAGCCCTGCCTCATCCAGCCTCAGTCCCCCCATCCCCTCAGCCCCGCCTCATCCAGCCGGAGTCCCCCATTCCCCTCAGCCCCACAGGGGAAGGCAGTTGGGGAAGATCATGCCAGCAGGGGAGCAGTTAGGTGTCAATCAGGTCAGCAGGGGAGCAGTTTGGGGCTATCAGGCTGGCAGGCAGGCAAGTGGTTAGGAGCCAGCAGTCCTGGATTGTGAGAGGGATGTCCCAGATTGGAGATGGTGCAGGCTGGGCTGAGGGACAGCCCCCGCCCCCGTGCACAAATTTCGTGCACTGGACCTCTAGTTAGTATATAAAAAAGTAGTTTCCCTTTCACAACAAGCAACCTGAGGAGGAGGATGTTTTAGCAGCTCGGTGAAAATCAAGGCCCTTCTACTTTTCTGTTTCACCATCCTGTGCTGACTTCCATCTTGGAGGTTTTTTCATGTTCACAGGTAACTCAGGAAGCCAGGAGAAGAAATTAGAAAAGCATGATAGCTCACTTCCCAACTCAGGGTCCTTGTTATGGCTTTCTCCCAAATCCCACACATTTCTGCTTCGATCTCATCTCTCAGAAGGTAGTTACATGCTACAATATGCAAGAAGAGCTCAGAAATGTCATCTTTTAGACTGGCTTATTGCATTCCTAAATAAATTCTGGATTATTTAATTAAGGAATAATGAAGGAAATGTTATTGGGTTAGTAATTGGCAGGTTTTTCTCTGAAACCTAGTACAAAAACTATATTAGAAGTATAGTGTTCAAAACTGTTTCAGTAGACAGAAATGCACATGGGAGGTAAAGAGATGCTAGAACCCCAAATAATGCGTTATTTTTAAAGAAAGGTATTAATAGTGCTCTTACCTAGAAAACTTAGGGATATAAAAGTTCCATTTCAAAACCTCCTCCTCCAGCCCTCATCAGTGTGGTTCAATTGGTTGGAGCATTGTCCCATACACCAAAACGTGGTGGGTTTGATTCCTGGTCAGGGCACATATCTAGGATGTGGGTTTGATTCCTAGCTGGGGCTCATATGAGAGGCGACCAATCACTCACTGTTTCTCTCTCTCTCTCTCTCTCTCTCTCTCTCTCTCTCTCTCTCTCTCTCTCTCTCTCTCTGTCTCCCTCCTTTCATCTCTCTAAAATCAATAAACATATCTTCAGGTGAGGATAAAAAATATCTCCTCCTGCACTGCATTCAACAATGGTCAATACACAATCTAAACATGACAAAATAACCTCTTATTATTAGCTAGGGTTTTGGGACTTTGAAACTTGGGATAAAACTCCATTAATCGAGGTTGGACCCTCTTTGGAGCTGCTTCATATGTGAGGATCCTAGGGAGCCTGGAACAAAATATGACCAGGGTTTGAACCCACAACCTAGGTATGTGCCCTGACCAGTAATGGAACCTGCAACCTTTTTGTGTACTGGACCAACTGAGCCATTGGACCAGGGCCCATAAACTTCTAATCAAATAACTTGCATACACAATATCCTCTGCCATGCGTTAGGGGTAAAAGAAGAGTTTCTGCTCTCAAGGAGTCAAAGGTCTATGGAAGAAAAATCAAACTAAAATCTAAGAGAACTACATGGACATATACCTCCAGCAGGGTTGGTCATCAAAATAGGTAAGAAGGATTTTCAGGGATGGTACTAAATTTTCTGGTTTGTGCTTCCTGATGGATAGTGATATCAGGTACTGAGATGATATACCAACGAAGAGAAATAGGTTAAGAGAGTCCTTGTGGAGAATTTTAATTGTCAGAGGGACATATTTAGAACTCAAAAAAGGTCTAAAAGACAGATATAAATTTTGGAGCAATATGGATAACAACAAAAGAGTCAAGCATTTGAGATCTTCTTTAAAAATTTTTAGGAAGATAACATGTGCAAGAACAGAAATCTGAAGATCATCAAAATGTAATTGGTGACTGGAGAAAACCCATCTGTAAAGAAGGTTGCACAGTCAGACAAAACTACAAGGAAGGATTTTAAAGGTGCCTTATAGATCTTCTTCATGAAACAATATAGTTTACAAGAATCTTAAAAGTATTGTCTCTCAGCAAATTCATATGAAGTCCAAGGTAAAGAAGGGTTTATCTCAATAAAATCTGTGTTTTTCTAGTGATGGGGAATATAGATTTATATGGAATGTACACAGTTTAAAATGAATATTAATTTAGACTTAAGGAACAGATCCAGTACAAAATGAAAGAGAGCTTTTAAATCCCAATCTCTATGGGAATGAAGCTGGATGAGGAAACAACCTAGATGAAAACAAAGGATATTTAAAAAATATCTATTTTTATTGATTTCAGAGAAGAAGGGAGAGGGAGAGATAAAAACATCAATGATGAGAGGGAATCATTGATTGGCTGCCTCCTGCATGCCCCCTACTGGAGATCGAGCCCCCAACCTAGGCAGGAGCCCTTGACTGGAATCCAACCCAGGACCCTTCAGTCCACAGACCAATGTTCTATCCACTGAGCCAAACAGGCTGGGCCAAAGGATATTTTTAATGGAAAATAATGGATAATTTACAAAGCAGAACCTAGAATCTAGACTAGTAAGGACGAGCCAAAAGCCATGTAGAATCATTCCCAGGCATTAGGACTGAGCCCTAATCAAGAAACTAGACACATAAAAATGCTTGACTGAATTTCAGAAATACTATGGACAAGGACTCCTGTTTGCAATTTGCTTTTCCCCTTTTTAGATCAGTAGTTCCTAGAGTGGATGAGAAAAGGGGTATGTACAAGTTTGGTGGCTGAAAGTTACCTCACAATGTGATCCAATCATAAATTCGTAACTGCTTCAGCACAGTGGGTAGTCACACCTCAGGCCTTTAGCTTCTTTAAGCAAGCTGTGTCCACTTTCTTGTGCATCTAGGTTAACACACCTTTGTAATGCAGAAGTAATTCTCTTTTCTAGACCCCTCAAAGGCATAACCACCTTCAAGGTTGTACATAATCTTGTTAACTGGCAATTGTCATCTGTTTTGATGACACTCTAATTTTTCTACAGGTTTGCATGTTCTTTCATCGTAAAGACCATCTAGAGAGAACACATAGAGATAAAGACACCTGAAAAGTCTCAGCTACTCCAGTTTTCCCAGCCTAGAGTCAAGATGTGAATGGGCATGGCTTCTAGATTTTTCCAGTCCCTAGTATTTGAGCTTCCACAGATGCCACCAAGTGGAATAGAAATGAGGTTTTCTTCTGTACTTTGCTCAGATTCATGAGTGATAGGTGTTTGTTTCATGTCACTGAGTTTTGGGACTTTTTTTAGACAGACAGAGTAACTAAAAACATGTGACCTTTATTCATACCTGTCTGTTTTGGTTTCAAAATTATTTGCTTCTTTATATAAATGCTATTTGTTTTTTAAATATATATATATATATATATATATATATATATATATATATTTAATCTCAACTTTAAAACTTACTTTATAGTTATTTTGGGACTTACCTATTACATAATTTGGAATAATTTCAACTTTTTAAAAAAGTAGTTGGCTTTTTTAAAAATCTAAATTTTCTTCATGTGTCTTGGTGATTTTATTTTCAGATTTATCTTGAGTTTATTCTGATCTTAGCCATTTTGTCTAGTATTACTGTCATTCATTCTGCCACATAAATTTTATCCAGAACAAGGCAGTATATTTTAAGTGACAACTATTGTGTTATAGTGATATTGTAGGTATTTCCAAAGCTATCATTAGTTGTCATAATGCTCTTCCAGATTTTATCTGCCTAAAAATTTTAATTTTCTTCTGCTTACACAGGTAATCAACATACCACAGTCTCAGGAAGAAATCTAATATTATTTAGCCTTTTTATTTATTTATTTATTTTTGAGAGAGAGAGACAAGAGGTTCATCCACATAACCACTTTTAAACTTTCCTTGGATAAGAGGAGATAAAAATTACTAAAAAAAAAAAAAAAAATTGTCACAATGGTTTGACAGTACAGCTCTAATATTGGGCCACATATGTATTGTGTACCAGTATACAGGTTTTACAGGTTTGCTTGATTTTTCTCTAGAATATTCAGTAGCTCAGGCATTGATAAGGTGTCTGAGAGATGGATTGATCTAAGAAGGGAAGTTCACTGGTAGATGCAAAGAAAAGGAGAAATGGAGTAAAAAGTTGCGTATTTACACAAGGGTCATTGAGCATTGAACAACACAACAATATCTACATATGTGTGAGCAAAGAGATAAGGGGACAAGGGACCCCACTGTGTGAAATACCTATTTGCTTCGGAGCAAGTGGGTGACATATGAAAGTGTGAGATATATTCCAATCCTCATAGACACTAAGCATGAAGCTGGGTGAATAAACAACCTAGATTCAAACAAAGGATATTTTCATCCTTTCAGTTGGACAATGATGGCAACATTAGAAAGACAACTAGATAGTTGATAACATAAGTCAGTCAATAATGAGAGGTCAAGATATTGATGGTTTGACCATATTACTGATGTGGGAAAATGGTCACATATAGTGATATTTGGCAAAAAGTATATATCTTAAAGAACACATATTATAATATAAACTGGAGGACTGGTGCATGAAATTCATGCATGGTAAGGTCCCTAGGCCTGGCCGGCGATCAGGGCCAATCAGGGCCTTCTAGCTGCCAGCCTGGGCCTCCTTTCCCCAGCTGTTAGCCGGGGCCATCTTTTGTTCTGCGCCACCCCCTGGTGGTCAGTGCACTTCATAGCGAGTGATAGAACTCCCGTGGGAACACTTTGCATATTAGCCTTTTATATAGAGACTAGAGGCCAGGTGTACGAAATTCGTGCACAGGGGTGTGTGTCCCTCAGCCCAGCCTGCACCCTCTCCAATCCGGGACCCCTCAAGGGATGTCCGACCAGCAGTCAGACATCCCTCTCACAACCCAGGACTGCTGGCTCCCAACTGTTCGCCTGCCTGCCTTCCTGATTGCCCCTAACCGCTTCTGCCTGCCAGCCTAATCACTCCCTAACCACTCCCCTACCACCCTTATTGATGCCTAACTGTTCCCCTACCAGCCTGTTTGCCCCTAACTTCCCTCCCCTGTAGGCCTGGTCAACCCTAACTTCCCTCCCCTACAGGCCTGGTCACCCCCAACTGCCCTCCCCTGCAGGCTTGATCACCCCCAACTGCCCTCCCTTGCAGGCCTGGTCCCTCCCAACTGCCCTCCCCTGCTGGCCTGATCGCCCACAACTGCCCTCCCTTGCAGGCCTGGTCCCTCCCAACTTCCCTCCCCTGCTGGCCATCTTGTGGTGGCCATCTTGTGTTCACATGGGGGCAGCCATCTTTGACCACATGGGGGAAGCCATCTTGTGTGTTGGAGTGATGGTCAATTTGCATATTACTCTTTTATTAGATAGGATTTAATAAACACAAAAATATACATATGTATCAAATACTAAAAAATTGGTAGAATTATGAAGGACAAAGTGTTAAGAGTATTTAACATAGTTGTGGTTTCTGTTTTGTACATTTCTATAATTGTTATCATACTCTGTGATAAAAGAATAAGAAATAGATATATCTAAAGAATATCTATATACATTAGAAAAAAATATTTTTTATTTGTATTTTTCTTATTTTCTTGTGGTCAAACATGTTATGGGACTCACAAAAAAGCAATTTTCCAATAATGAGCATTATTATATTATATGAGAACTACTGAATATATAGTTATAATAATTAAATAACTGGCCAAATATTTTTATTAGCATATCTCTTTACCTTGAGAAATTTTATTTTCTAAATCTTTCTCTCTCTCTATTTCTCTCTCTCCCTCTCTCTCTCTTTTCTCTCATTTATTTGTACTATCTATAAAAGAGTGAGTGGCACTGCATTGTTTCTAAGATTGCTTTCCAACTCCAATACTCTTGGGTTTCAATTGTTTTTCAATTGTTTACTATGAGATAATCCTATATGATAAAAGCCTAATATGCTAAGTGTCTGGTCATCCAGTGACCAGTCGACTGTTCAACCAATCAAAGCATAATATGCTAATGATATGCTAAGACTGCTCAACCACCCGTTATGACATGCACTGGCCACCAGGGGACAGACAGTCAACTGGATGACCAGTCGCTATCATGTGCACTGACCACCAGGGGGCAGATGCTCCGACCAGTAGGTTAGCTTGCTGCTGGGGTCCAGTCAATCGGGACTCAGTGAGATGGGGCTAGAAGGCCCTGGAGCTCTCCCATGGTCCCTTGCTGGCCCCAATCACTGGTGGAGTCCCTCAGCCTGGCCTGTACCCTCTCGCAATCCAGGACCCCTTGGGGGATGGTAGAGAGCCTATTTCAGCCTGATCCTGCAGGCCACTCCTGTCAGGAGGGTGCCAGACACAGGGCTCATGGCATCTGGACTGATTGGGCACGAGCCCGCGGCAGGTGCAGTGGGGCCAGGAGGATGAGCAGGAGCAGCAGGTAGGAGCTGCAGGATGCTTTGGACTGTGGGTTTCGGCCCGATCCCCGCATGCCACTCCGAGGGACCCCACCCATGCATGAATTCATGCACTGGGCCTCTAGTTATAATATATTGTCCTTTCAATAAAAGGCAAAAAATAAGATGATATCCTTGATTGTAAAACTATTCAAATGGAGATGACCATATAAACATGATTTCTAAGAGGAATTTTCCTGTGCTATATATATGAATATTATTTAAAATTGTTTGGGTGTCCTTTGATGGGATTCTAACACAATCATCTTTGTCATAATTTTGCTAGAAATAATTTCAATAGTCAAGTTATCAGGTCTAAAACAGTGACATCTGGTGGCTTCAAGGGAATATTGCAATTACTTACTAAATTAAAATTTTAATACAAGTAAGACATAGTAGTAAGTCAATGGTCCATAATAAAACATGACAAATATGCTATGCTATTTCTTTTATAAATGTTATATTATTTTAATATAATATGTTGTATTATTATTTATAAATATTATTATCCCTTTAGAAAAAACTAACCTTTGTACATATATGTGGTTTTACCTTTCATAATTACAATATAAATCCAACTATTAAAAATAACAAAAACCAAAAACCTTGATCCAGTATTTATTTTTATTATGAAATAGGAGTGGGGTAATTCCATATTACTATAATTTCTATAAGATCACCCTTTTTATATTATATGAGGGGTCCAGTGCACGATTTCATGCACCTTGAAAGGAACTGTGGGCTGTGAGGCTGCAGTGGGCACAGGGGCAGAGGTCTCAGACCATCCTCTGTGCCCCCGCCCAAGCCACTCCCACTGTGGCCCCCGGTCCCCTGTCTGCTGGCAGCTTCGCTCCCACCACCACTGCTCCCATGCACTGATGGCACTGGTTACCCCCACTTGCACCCACTGACAGTGTGGAGCGATTGGGGCTGGCACCGACAGCGGGTGTGAGTGGCAGCTTCAGCTCCAGCTGCAGGTTCAGACTAGGCCAGCGCCATCAGCGGGTGTGAGTGGCAGCTGCCGGCCCCAATCGGCCCTCAAGAGCAGGGGGAGGTGGAGAAGCCCTGAGGGGTGATCGGGGTTGGCAGCTGCCACTCGCACCTGCTGATGGCAGGTGTGAGTGGGGCCGGCACCGGCAGCAGGTACGAGTGCCAGGTGGGACTGTGGTGCATGGAAGCAAAGAATTTTCAGTAACCACCAGAGGCTTGCCCCAATGACAGTGACTGGCGCCCTGCCTTGGTCTGGCGCCTCCACTCACCTGCTCCACTACCCCGCCGCAGCTGACGCCTGCCATGTTTCGTGCTCTGACGCCTGGTGGTCAGCGCATGTCATAGCGACCGGTTGTTTGGTTGTTCTGCCATTCGGTCTATTTGCATATTAGGGTTTTATATATATAGATGTTTCTAAAGAGACAATTTTAATTTGAAAAGAGGAAAAAAAAAAGTCCTGTCATATTCCCTGATTTTATGAGAAATAAGGTATAAGTAATAAGAAAAACAAATTTATTTCTCCCTGCTTGACTTTTTTTAAGGCTATGTTTTTATTAAGACATTTAATTTTGAAACTATTTTTTTCTTACTTCTACAAAATCAAATAACCAAATAGAATTTTTAACTTACCTGAATGATTATAACTTCTCTCAACTCTACTCTGCCATTTCAACACTCTGCTTAAAAACAAACGTTCAACTGAGAAAATTTGGCCAATTCATGAATTGGGCAGCATCCCATCTAGCATAAAGAGAATAGCCCCCAAAATCTATATAATATGAAAGGTTTTTATAGACAGAAACTGGGCAGGACAAGAATGTTATTTAAAAAAAAAAAAAAGTGTTTCAGGCAAAGTTACCTGTACTTAGGGAAAGGTGGTTGGGAAGGGGTCTTATCAGACAATTGCCTCAGCTTACTTTGGGGGATAGGAGAGACTTTGTGACAGATAGCCTCATTAGCACTGCCCAGAAAATTCCAGACTGACCGATTAAGATTACATTCCTGTAGAAGGTTGAAATTGCAATTTGTTCAGTATTAAGTCTAAGTTCGGTGGTATCAGCTTAAGCATGTGACCCCATTTGGGGCCTGTGGTTTTCCCTTTCACAATCAAAAGGAGGGGATCAGACTCTCAGCTTGACTAAGAGATGTAATCAAAATTTAAGGCATTAGTATCTCTTTCTGCTACTGCTCTGCAGTTCTGGAAGCTTTTGTTGATCCTCTGTGTGATATTCATGATGTTTTGGCTTAAGTCCTGGTTTCAGGATCACAGTCTTTAAGTCAGCTGCTTTCTTTGTTCTTTTTCTGATGCATCAATCCTAGGAATATCATTTGCTTAGTGGTTAGAAAACATGCATTTAAAGATTTTGAGAGAATCAAACAGGACAGCAAAATTATTATGATTATAAACAAGATAATTTCCACTGTTAGGACTGTACTTTGGTAGCATGGTCCTCAAGATCCAAACCAATCAAATAAAGACCCCATTGAAATCACCTTTTTAATCCAAGTGTCTTGCTCAATGGTTTTATGTAACTGAGTTGCAACTTCTCCAGAAGTGTTAATCCCGGTGTGGCAGGTGGTGGTGTCCACAGCAGAGACACCTTCTTGCTTAGCTAAGGGTTATTCTACTGTCAAGAACAACTTTGGCCAGAAAGTCTAAGGATTTTTGTTGGGCAGCTGATGCTTTAACAACTGATTCTGCACTATTTTCAAGAGCTAAGGAGAAGTTCCTCATTATAGCCTCATTTGTATTTACTCTTAACCAGGGAGCAGGGACTGGCCAAAGGAAGCAAAATTTGAATCATGAAAAACCTTCTAGTAGATCCTCCCTAATTCAATGATGTAAATTCATGGAAATTGACTGATGAGGTGTCTCAGTTTGTTTGTGAACAGTCAGGGGCACATTTAGATCATCTAAGAGGCAATGCCTGGCTGTATGTCAGTCATTTAGGCATTCATAGTTCCTAGGAGACCAATAACCACCATCAACAAAGATACATTATATTGGGCATAAACCACTTCACTAATGTGGCACTGTTAATGGACAAATCAGAGATTTTTTATGACAAATTCTGAATCTGAAAGATTAACGCCCCCCCCCCCCCCCACACACACACACACAAAACTCCTTAGCAATGGCCTCAGAAATAGGGATGATAGCATCATCTTTCTAGGACAATGCCAGAGTAAAGGAAAGAAAGGAAATAAAAACGAATTTCATGTTTAGTTAAAGTACAAAGTCATGATCTGGCATCTTGAGTAAAAGCTGTCTACATCAATTTCAGCCTCTTTTCTTCCTTGCCAACTTGATCTGTAGGTCTCCAACATCTGTGTAGGACCAGATGTCAGGTGGATCCTTCTTTGGCTATGTGTGTCCAATCCCTACTTTGTAGCAGTGAGAGTGATCAAGAGTACCTGGTAAGCTCCCTTCCAATGGAGTTCAATGGCTGTCATCCTTTGATGATGCTTCTAGAATACTCAGGCACCAGGTTCTAAATTATAGGATCCACCAATAGGATCTCTGTGGAATTGGATTCTGGGAAAGCTTCTTTAACCTGATGATGATAGGCTTAAGCATAAGACAATAAAGACTTACAGTAGCTGGTCATATTGACATGAGATAATAAGGGATCAGCAGAAAGTTACATACAATTGTTTACTGGTGACAATCTCACGTGGAGTGAGTTTATGTTCCCCAAAGGAAGTACTGCAAAACAGTCAGCAAGACCAAAGGGAGTACATTAGGCCAGGGAAGTGTAATAGTTTCAGCAAGTTGAAAAATCTTAAGCGAGAGGGTCATGTTAATTTTCTCTCCCTGCCTGATGATTGAAGGTGATAGGGCAGTGATAACTCCAAGAAGATTGCAAGGTTTCATTATGGCTTGTATAATTTGCCAGTGAAGTGAGCACCTCAGCCACTGGAAGTTGGAAAGGTATTCCCTATACGGGAAAGACATTTTCCAACAGCTTATTTGTCATGTGAGAGCATCAGCTTTGTGGCAGGAGACGGCTTTAACCCATCTGGAAAACTTACATAAAATAATAAGAACATATGCCTAACTCAAACAAAGTGACAGGTGAATGAAGTTTAGCTGCAGGTGTTCAAAAGGTCCAGAGGGAGGAGGTCTGAGGTCTCTGAAGATAAACACAGTTTTCCCACAGCTATGGGCCTGATAGATTAGACATTCTTGGTAGACTGTTTTCACCGTTTTTTATGTCTTCACGGCAATGTCTGTTCATAATTTCAGTCACCTTAAATGTGCTCTGATGGGTAAAGGAATGCAAAAATGGGAAAATTAGTTTGACAGGGAGCTGAAAAGAACCAAGTGGCCTTCTTGGTTTCCCCATAGTCCTGACTGTTTGTTTAATCACAGCCATTATTTACCGCATAATTTATCTGATTCAGGAGCAGACTGTTGCCATGTTACTAGAACATCAGGCTGGCAAATGTCAGCTGATAAGGGATCATCTTTTTGCAGAAGCAGAATGTCCTCTATTCATATACCATAATTTTGTAGATTTTGTTGCTGCTGTCTTTGCATGACAGTAACCAGGGCATTTGCCTGATACTCAGGTTAGTCCAATTAGTGTGAGCTTCAATTTTGATGAAAGCAATTTCAGAAGGTAAGAGAATAACAATGAGATCATTTACTTGTTGCCCATTTTTTATTGGGATCCCAGAGAACTTAAGAAAAGTGTTGTTTTTTTTTTTCCATAACATTCCCAAATTGTCCAGACCCCAAAGGCATATCAGCTATCAGTCGAAATAGTTGCAGTTTTCCCATTTGATAACTGGCATGAAGCTCTGGTTTGGGGGAGGATTTAGCTTGTGAGAGGTTTATCCTTTCAAATAGGTCATTTGGGGCAGTATATCATAATTGGCTTGAAAACTGCCATTTCCACTGGTATAGTGTGACACACCAACAAACAAAACTAGACCAGGATTAGTTAAAGGAGGTCTTCTATAAGTCAGGATGCAGTGTAACAGAATGGAGCTTCATATTTCCCAGTTATGGTCCTTACCTTCATCCGGTAGAGGTAGTAACATGGGCTTAAAAATGTAGATCAGGTTGTAAAAGCAAAAGGATCTCATAGGAAGTTTGTCTGCTTGCAGAGAAATGTTGAGTCAATTCAGAGTTCAGAAGATTTTGGATAGTGTGAAGTTTGCAATTCAATGTTCTTTCCCAGGATTAACACCGAAGAGGCTTCCACTAACTTAGCAGCTGCAGTGATAGCCTTAAGACAGCTGGGACAGGCACAGATAATTGAATCAAACTGTATGCTCTCATAAGCAACAGGCTACGCTTACTAAAATTCTAGTGAGTTCATAGAATGGGGAAGTTAATAGAGAAAAATTAGGAACCCATCCATAGTCTGCAATAACCAGCCAAGCCTAGAAATCCACAAAGCTGCCACTTACTTGTGGGTTTAAGAAATGTGTGAATTAGCTTAATTCTTTTTAGAGACAGCTGAATTCTTTTAGTGCTTAGATCATGACCTAGGTCAGTGGTTGGCAAACTCTTTAGTCAACAGAGCCAAATATCAACAGTACAACGATTGAAATTTCTTTTGAGAGCCAAATTTTTTAAACTTAAACTTCTTCTAACGCCACTTCTTCAAAATAGACTCACCCAGGCCATGGTATTTTGTGGAAGAGCCACACTCAAGGGGCCAAAGAGCCGCATGTGGCTCACGAGCTGCAGTTTGCTGACCACGGACCTAGGTAATGAACAGTATCTAAAGATAATTGTAATTTTTCCTTAGAGGCTGTGTCCTGTTTCAGCTAACTGTTCAGCAAATAAACAAAATCTTATATGGACTCCTGTATGGTAACTGAGCTCAGAAACATGTCATCTACATATTGTGAACGGGTCAATTTCCTGGGGATCTAGAGAGTGCTTAAATCTTGAAGTACTTGAAAGAAATAAGAAGAGGCCACAGTGAACCCTTGAGGCATGACTGGCCAGGTATATTGTCTATTGTTGCAAGTAAAGGCTGGTAGATATTGGTTGTTGGGTCTACAGAAATGCTGAAAAGGCTGAACAAAGGTCTACAACAGTGAACCATTTTGTGTCTGGCAGAATTTGTGACTAAAGGCTTTTGGATTTGGGACAATTGAGAAATGAGAATATCTTACCTAATAATAGAGAAACATGTAAATTGACTGTACCTCCACTACACCCACAGCTAA
Organism: Plecotus auritus; assembly: GCF_963455305.1. Taxonomy (NCBI): domain Eukaryota; kingdom Metazoa; phylum Chordata; class Mammalia; order Chiroptera; family Vespertilionidae; genus Plecotus; species Plecotus auritus. The sequence continues at coordinate 125,395,625 of NC_137782.1, forward strand.
TCAGAGTGAGTATACAAATTAACCTAACAAAGATGGCGGTTAATTTGCATACATACCTGGGTCCCGGGAACCTCCTTGGCACTCAGGTCACTCCCAGCTGGCCATCGGAGGGGCGGAGCCTGTGATTGGCAGGGCGGGGCGGGGGTGGGGGGGCACTTCCCAAGCCTAAAGCCTGGGGCTTGGGAAGGGGCCAAGCCTGCAACCAAATGCAGACCATCCTAAAGTCAGTGCTGGGTTGCCCAGCTGCAGCCTGGCAACCCAACACTGACTGCAGAGGTGGCTGAGACCCAGAAAGTGAGTCAGGGTCTGATCTGCAGCCTCAGTGGAAGCTGTTGATCAATGTACTTACCTCTCTCTTTCTCTCCCTCTTTCTTTCTGATCTTCCCCAGCAGCCAGGCTTTTCTTTCTCTCTGGGCCTCCGCGGGGAGGGGAGGGCGGGCGATGCTGTTAGGCCCCACCTCTTTGATCAGGCCCAGAGATAGGCCTGGAGATGCAGACTGGCATAGGAACTGACCAATGAGAACCAAAGGTGGGTGCTGAGGGGAGCCAATGGCTGCCTAGGAGGTGGAGCTTTTGATGCTTACTGGCATAGGAACCGACCAATCAGAACCAAAGGTGGGTACTATGGGGAGCCAATGGCTGTCTAGGAGGCGGAGCTTTTGACGCTGACTGGCATAGGAACCAACCAATGAGAACCAAAGGTGGGTGCTGTGGGGAGCCAATGGCTGTCTAGGAGACAGAGCTTTTGACACTGACTGGCATAGGAACTGAACAATGAGAACCAAATCTGGGTGCTGTAGGGAGCCAAAGGCTGCCTAGGAGGTGAAGCTTTTGACACTGGCATAGGAACCAACCAATCAGAACCAAATTGGCCAGCAGAGGAGGGCAGTTGTGGGCAACATCAGGCCTGTAGGAGAGGGCAGTTAGGGGTGATAGGGCTGGCAGGCAGAAGCAGTTAGGGGCAATCAGGCAAGCAGGCAGGTGAACAGTTAGGAGCCAGTGGTCCCAGATTGTGAGAGGGATGTCTGACTGCCGGTTTAGGCCCAATCCCTGGGATCAGGCCTAAAATGGCAGTCGGACATCCCACAAGGGGTCCCCAATTGGAGAGGGTGCAGGCTGAGTTGAGGGAATCCCCCCTCTGTGCACGAATTTCATGCACCGGGCCTCTAGTTTTATTAATAGCTCTCTAACTATTTTATTAATAGCTCTCAAATCCTGTACAAATGTCTATTCCATTTCATTTTGGACTGGCAAGATTGGCTTGTCCCAAGGACTAGCACAGGGAATGATTAGCACCTGGGCAATTAAGTCTTCTACTATGTCATAAAGGATCAGTTTCAGATTGGTCAGGAAATTCTAAAGTGAGGTGGCCATTGGAAGCAAATGCATCAGACTTTTTTTTTTAATTTATCTTTATTATTGAAAGTATTACAAATGTCTTCCTTTTCCCCCCATTGACCCCCTCCACCTGGCCTCAGTATCCTTCCCTAAGCCTACCATGCTATTGACTGTCCATGTGTTATGCATATATTCCTAGACCTTTTAATTTAGAAAAAAAAAAATCTCACACAGCAAAATAACTATTTCTTAGTAAAAGATCCCAGTCATTTGGACTGGTTGAAATAAAAATTCTCTCTGAACTTTTTATTAGATACCCTCAATATGAAAACCTTTTCACTCTGAGGGATCTGTTGTCCTCTAAGGCTAGGATTTAAAATAGAAAGTGTAGCTCTGGTATCAACTAAAATTTGACAAAGCTCATTAATTTTAATTTTAGTTTCCCCTTGGCTATTTAAGAGATTGCTAGTAATAGTTTACTGGAGGTGTCTATATGGAGGCTTCCCTTTGGAGGTAGATATGGGGACGTTCAAATAGATATTAAATAATTTGCATAAGATCTTTGACAGTTTCTTTTCCAGTGTCCCAGCTGGCTACAATTGAAACATTAATTTCTAGGCCAATGTTTTGATAATGGGCCCCCAGGGAGTGCAATGCAAGAGGTCCAGTTGTTATTTTGGGTCCTGGCCTTGGGGCTTTGTAGAAAGTAAAGACTTTGGTTGATTTTTTGTTTCTGATCTTGCTCCAGGGTCTTTTCAAAATGCTCAGCTACAGTCAAGAGTTCTGTCAGTCTTGTGGTCTCAAATCCTATTTTCTGCCTTTTTATCAGTCCACTAATCTCAGGATATAATCCATTTACAAAGAGGGTACCTAGAGCAAGTTGGGTGATTCTATTTATTTCATGGATCTCAGAATGCTGTAGAAAGAGGGTTCCCAAGTGGACTTTAAAGTCAGCCACAGATTCATCTCTTTTTTTTTTTTCCTGTGTGTGTGAATAATAGACTAATCAGTATGGGTAGGGAAGACTCTAGGAATGGCTAGTACAAGATTAGTTGCTAATGTAACCACACAGGAACTCCATTTGTTTAATGTGACTCTCCTTTTTGCCTGTCCACTCCCTTCCTTAATCATTAAGTCTTAGGACATCAGATTCTGGTCAGCACCAAAGTGTCTTAAGAACAACATCTCGGTTCCTTTAACCACTGAAACACTTTTCTCAAACTAAAGATAACATCTTGACCTCAATTGTGTTTCATCCCCAGGCCCAGGAAAGCAGAACTACCCTACCCTCATGAAACTAGAAGGAACTATGCAATGGTTAACATTATGACCTGATTCAATAATCAACTACTCCCTACCCCAAACAATCCATAGAGTCCATGACCCCAACTCCCTTAATCACCATGATTAACATTTTTCCCCATACATAATCTCTCCCTGTGCAGACCTTTAGGGAGCCAGGTTATAGAACACTAGTTCACTTGTTCCTCTGGGTTTGGTGCCATTTTCTTAAATAAACCTCTATTTTCTTTGCTGCAAAATCCTGTTTGCATTTTATAGGGCTTTGACGTATGCAGGCAAATGGACTCCTTTAATGCAGGCAAATTGACCCCTTTATTCCGGTAACTCTATTTTGCAAGCTCTTTCTGGTTGAGAATTTCAAATATCCTGGTGGGTTTGATATCCTGCTTCCTGCATCTATTTTCAGACTTCAACAGGCCCTACCAACATGTGCACAAGCTGATAAAGATCTGGCAGCCCTGGGTCATAGGCTCAAATAATAACTCTAAAGTTTTCAAAAAAATGTTGGTGTTCCTCCCTAGGTTTAGTAAAATTTTAAACTATGGCCCTTGGTCAGTCTCTGACCAGGTTTGAAGGGTATCAGAAGGTTTGTCTACAACCTCAGGTGATTTTATTTTAAAAGGTAACAGTCTTCAGAATTAAAGCAGTTGAGTCAGAGAATTAGTAAAATGTGAGTACTGAGATGAAAAAGATGGGGGAGTAGGGGTCACATATGACCTATCATCTTTTGTTTTAGGTACCTCTTTTACCTTTAATTTTCCTTAGCCTTTTGTAATGAGTCTTTTAATGAAGCTATTTTGGAAGCTTCTGCATATTAATTAAAAGAGGCATCCCATTCTGTTTGTTCAACTGGAGATCCCTTGCTCTCAAGTGCATTTTGTTTTGTTTTGTTTTGTTTTGTTAATCCTCACCTGAGGATATTTTTCCATTGACTTTTAGAGAGAGTGGAAGGGAAGGGGGAGAGACAGAAAGAGAGAAAGATTGATGTGAGAGTGAAAGAGACACATGCATTGGTTGCTTCCTGCGTACCTCTGGTCAAGGCTGGGGACCGAGCCTGCAACAATTTATGTGACCTTGACCGAAATCAAACCCCTGGAACCCTTCAGTTCAGGGGTTGACACTCTATCCACTTAGCCAAACCGGCTAGTTCTCAAGTGCATTTCTTAAATGTATAATCTTGTCTGATTGAAATGTTCCTATAATGGCCATTGTAATTCTATGTTATTTTTAGTAAAATTTCTGGGACTGTAGTTGTAAAATATATATATGTCGGTGGGCCAGAAAGTGATAAACTCGCATCTTTGGATATAAACTTTTTTTTTAGCTGTAGCCTTTATCTCATGTGCACATTAACAGAAACCAATAGTAACCAAGTAAACAAAACTGTGGACATCAGCAATAACCAAAGAACTAGGCACTGGTGAAAGGATTGAACCAGCAGACTTCAATGAGTGGGGATTGTGAACTAGTTCTAAACAATAGGAGACCTGCAGCTGCCACCAGCCATTTCCAAGGTGGAATTTGAGGACAGAACTTAAGGCTGAAGGTTAGACACTACTGTGGACACCAAAAGAAGGCCCTGTGCTTGCCTCCAGCATCTCCCAGTGATTGGGGTGGTTTTATTTAACAGGGTGATTTCTTTTCTGAGTTCTTGTCCAGATGGATTTGAAGAATGAAGCCACGGACAAAAGGTGATAAGGGAAAAGTACAGAAAGTTTATTGCAAGCCAATACTACCTCTAAAACCTTAGTTCTAAATTCTAAGCCTGCAACTCTGTCCCTCTTGGCACAGAGGGGCCACCTAAGAAAGGTGTTCTCTAAGTTCCTCCTCCTGAGACTCTGTCCCTCTTGGACTGACAGAGGGGCCCCCTAAGAAGGGTGACTGCTGCTTTCTTTGTCTTGAGGCAGTAAATAGGCTGGAGACCCTCCTTTTCTTCCGTGGGACCTGAGCCCTGTAATCGGCCCCCAGGACCCCTATGTTCACACTCTTCCTTGTTTGGTCATCTTATCTATTTAGGTTGGAGTCACTTTTGAGTTATCTTATGGTTTTCTCCCAGTTGTGCTGACAGAGAAAGCCTCATCTTATAGCTCTCCCAGCTACTCAGGTGAGGGTTGCATTTGGTCTAATTTATTGTCAGGCCAGAGATACCCCTGCCCTTGGTTTATGACTGTTTTAATTGCTCAGGCTGGAAATGTTTCCATTTGCCTGTGGCATTTCTCTATATTCCATACAAGTAAGATAAGCACCTTGGGTCTCCAAGTCTTCATCTATGTATTCCTCTCCCACGGACTCTCCTCATCCCTAAAACTCCCTAAACCTGCCTATTTTATCCCCAAAATACCTTTCACCGGTGTGGAACAAACCATCAGATTCCAGTAAATGGAAATTATAAATTGGAACTGGGAAAAGGATTTCTAAACTGGTGAATTGCAGACTGAACCCAGATGGAACCACCCCCCAGCTCTAAAATGACCTGATAAACTCTGGACTGAAAAGCCAATTAGATTGGTAGCTCAACTCAAAGAGTGCGGAGCCCTTGCTGAGAGGAACTTGCTAATGGTCCTTAGAAAAGGCAAGAAAAACAAAGAACTCAAAAGTGTTGGCAGACAAGGCTGTGTCTCTTGTCCCTAAATGTCCTCAGAAGTTTTCTTTGGATTCTGTTATTGCCACCGATCTGTTAAAGAACAAACATTTAATCAAGTAAATTTGGAGATCGAATTGGCTTTATTGATCAATTCATGAATCCAGCAGCATCCCATCTAGCAAGTAGAGAGGACCACCAAGAAGTAGTACAATATGGGAGGCTTTATAGGAAGAAACTGGGTAGGAAAAGAAAGTTAATAGCAAAAGAAAAAAAAATGGGGTTGTTTCAGGCAAAGTTACCTGCCCTCAGAGGAAGATGGGGGTCTTATCAGACAGATTACCTCAGTTTTCTTTTGGGGATTCCTTAGGGCATAGGTGGTAGATTACCTCACTGATAATGACTAGACTGAATGATTCAGATTATATTTTTGGACAAAGTTGAAACTGCAATTAGGTTAGGCATTAAGTCCAAGCTCCATGGCATGGGTCTTAGGACAAGGAACTCAATTTTTGAGCCTATGGTTTTTTCTTTAACCTATCCAATAGATTAAAAATTATAACTGGAGAACATTTTAAGGACATTAAAGCATCTTCAAGTTCTCCAGAGTCCCTCGGCAACCTGTATAGTGCCAACAGTGCTGAGAACAAAGTTCTGTGTTTAATAAATTTTTACTGAAACAAGATTCATGCTGAATCTTTCTTATTTACCATTGCAGCCATTTCCCTCTCTACTTCAAAGTATCCCCTAGTTAATATAACATTTCTCTCTCTAAGGCTAAACTTTCTGCCTATTCTCTTGAGCCCACCTTTTGTTACCTCCTCAGGGAACTTGCTCCATCAATTACACATTCTTTTCCCAGACTGTTCAATCATGTGCCTTCCATTTGGCTTCTTCTTTTCTGCTTTCAAAATGTGTTTCCTCCAAAGTTAAAAACTATTCAAACCAGCCAACCAAACAAGCAATTAACCAGCCACAAGAAAAAATAACTCTTTACCTTATGCTTGTCTTTATTTTCTTTCAAGGCCCAAATTCTAAAATGTGCCCACTTTTGTGCTTCCTCTTTAAGTTAGCCTCATTCACAGTTAACTTAACACTTTATTAAAACTTCTTATTTGAACTTCTCTCTGAGCACTGTTTTGGTTTTTAAGAACTTATGCTGAGAAATCGTTTATCTTCCCAAAGCACCTTTATCTGATACCTAAATTGGAACTATATACAGGGGACCCAAAAAATGTATACATACACTTTGAATAATTATAAAGACAGTGTTTATTAAAATACATTTTATTTTCAAAATTGAGCTATCATTTGTTAAAGTGTATAATACATTTTTGGGGGACATGCTGTATATTAAGCAGTCCTGTCCTTATGTCTTGAGGATTAGGGGGAATAATGATTTATTTTACAAAAATCTCCAACTCACCAGTTTGTCAATATATGATGAACATAAGAGAACTTCTGCCTGCCTAGTTTCCTAATTGATAAAATGGAAATAAATAATAAAGAATTACCCCATAGAAGTGCTGGGAAGGTTAGGTAAACTGATACAACTAAAGGACTTAGAACAGTGCCTTGCACTTAGTTAATATTCAATAAGTGTTCACTATTATGATTACAATGTAAAGCTGCTATTTGTTGCCTCAATGACTCCCTGAATGCCAGCCCCCTCCCTGCTTGTTTTGAACTTTTTCCTAGTTTTTGTCCATTTCTGTGCACCCATACCCAACGCGTGTAATTAAATAAGCCTTGTGATGACATCTTCACTTTGTTCTTTATTTCCTTTCCATGTTGATACAGTTACATTCAAATTACCTAAAAAGAATGCTTCCCACATGGCTTAAGGTACAGCACCCATGACCCTCAATAAAGGCACTTCTCAATGGATCCTTGCTCTGCCCGCCGCCCTCCCCCCCTCCCCCCGCCCCGTCCTCTGTGATCAAACTTCAAATTTTTAGTAACTTTCTGTGGTCCTCTTGGCATGCCTTGTCCCACCCCTCTAGTACCTGTGAGTATAATAAATCATTTCCTATGTCCCTCCTGGGGTAATTTCTGCAGGTATGTTAGAGAGATCCTTAAAGAACCCACAGGGGGACCTTACTCGCCCATTCATAATACATTAATTAGTAGCATGCTTATTCTGTATTAAAAGATATTCAACCCCTCTCCACAATGTTTGCAAAGATTTTATGAGGAAGTCTTACAATGATCCTGCTCGAAGACAATTTAAGCTCCTGAAAAGTGCTTTCTGGTCTTTACTCCTAAAGCTGATATCTTCAGACTGTTAATTGTGCTTAAGTACAGTTCTTCTTTAATTCACCCACCAAGCACCATTATGCAAAGTTCTTCTGGAAAATGAACTTTAATTGGATTTTCAGACATATTGAAGGAGAAATACAGCACAGCACAGATGATAGAATGTGGAACTGGTCCCATGACACCAACATTTTTTTAGTTCCTTGGATCTCTGAATCACAATAACTTTTTCCTTTGCCCTTATTCATTTTGGGACAATAACTGCCAACATTTTGCTCAAGCCCTCTTCAATCTTGTTTCACATCATTCTTCTTTTCCTCAAATTTAAAGATATCCTTTCACCAACAACTAGTCTTAGTTCACAGGAGCTAGTACAAAAAGTTCTGTTACCTTATTAAAGTTCTTTTTAAATTTCATTGACATCTCTTTCATACAGATCAACTTTCAGATTCCTTTTTTAAAAAAAACAATAGTGTTTTAAATCCTCTAAGTAAAAGAACCAACAACTACTGAAATGAACTCATCTGCCTTTTCCATCTTTATATTGCAGAAGTAAATGCATCAATATTTCTTTAAATAACACTGACTTTCTTTCTGCTCTATAGAGAGTATGTCAGACATTTCCTAAGCTTAACATCATCCCTGTTATTTTCATCAGCATCATTCTCTTTCCAGTTCATTTTCAACAAGATGTCTTTATATTACTTCAGGATAAACATGTGTAAAGACAGACTTCTGTTTCATTTCAAATTGTCTGTTGTGTCTGACTTTTACAAACCAGTAAACAAAAACTACTTTTTATTTCTTGCTAGTATGAATTTCCTTCATGAAGACAGTTCTTCAGACATGTTGCTTTTGTATTCATAATTTTCCTATTGTATTAATGATCTAAAAAAACATTGCAATATAAACTGATCAATAGGAAACTATAATAATTGTGTTGTGGATGTTCAGAGGGTAATAAAGTGATTACAGTTTGGGAGGTGAGTTCACAGAAGTAATATTTAATGTAGATTTTGAAGACTAATTGAAGTCTATCCTTAATTGGAAGGTGGCCTTTTTCTTTTGATGTTCCTTTCTAAATAATATCATGTTTAGGAAGAACTTCCAATTCTCTTTTGTGTTTGTTTAATCTACTTTGCTGGTAATTTCGCATGGAAAGATATACCTCCAGCTTTTAAATACATACTTAGATAAATATAAAATATGTCTCATTCTAGGTTGAAAAGAAGTTAAGGCTAGAGATTGTCAATTTCTTGAGAAGCATCAGTTAATATTAGAAAAGACTTAAGTCAGATGGCCTTGTGTTTCAATATCATCCATGATTTCTTCCTGTCAAAATGGTACTAGAATGGCTATTTTCAGGTCAAGTTAAATAATACATTTGAAGACTACATTATACTAGTATAGTGCATACAATATTACAGATAATAAATGACTAATTTAACACTTTTTTTAGTTTTATTGAAATGATAAGACTTCTGTTCAAGAATGATTTATTGAACACATACTATCTCTTAGAAACCCTGGTAAAATAATAGTTGAGTGAACACTTAGCTACAACAAAATTGGTTAAAAGCATAAGAGCAAAAAACACATAAAAATAAATTGTACAATACAATTTTTGGAAGGTAGAATGCAAACAGACTATTGTTTTCTTATTTAGAAGACTGAAGAAATATGGACCTTTAACATGCATGGATAGATCAACAAACCTAGATAATTCCAGGACTGGAAACATAAATAATTCTAAAAGTAAGGATATGAGTAGGGTTGAAAAAATATGAATCTCTATATAAGTCTCTTAGATGTATACATCCCTTTCCCCATCCACATAACTACACAACTAAACTTCAGTGTGACTACAGGTTTATCCTCTAGTCTTGTAATTAAATTAGAGGGTCTTACGCAAATCTATAGCAAAAATGGGGAATTGGTGGATATATGTACATTAAATATTGGCATCCATCATAATACACTCTATCTCACAAATACCCTGTGCAAAGCTTTTATCTTCCAGACACAGGTGAAATAGTTATTTTCTCAAAACTGCCAAATCTAAAATGAAAAAAACAATAGGTACTGACAGTTGTGGACACCTGGTATAATGGCTCAGCCTGTTTTTGGAAAAAGCTTACCATCCAGCAAGACTCTCAAAACAATGAAACTCAACTCAACTGATGAGTGTCCCATTCTTAGGTATGAAGGGCCAGTGAATGCCAGGCTTTTTATTAACACCAACATTTGACAAATACCAAAAAGAGAGAGAGAAGAAAATGAAATCAGGACTCAGATAAACAATACACCTGTGTAGTAATTTTAGCTCTGTTTTTCCATTGTCTAAATTTAAACCTCAGCTCTTCCCCTTACTGTATCTGCAGGCAGTTTCCCTTAATCTTTCTCTGTCTTGGTTTCATTTTCTTCGATAAAGTCTTGCAAATCTTTATTTATAGTTCTTACATATTTTATTTAAACGTTACTCATAATTATTTATTCTTACATGTTATCATAAAAAGATCATTTAAAAATTTTTGTATTTTCTGAGAAAAAAACAGGAAATACTTCAGCATTTATGGAACAAATAAAACAACCTGCTGATATCAAATAGTTATTCATTTTATATATAGCTTATTATTCTTCAAATATTTTATTTTGGAGTTTTACTAAATTCATAAAAAATGTGTGTTGCTGTTTGTTTCTTAATGTGTATGTATGCATATGCTTGTCTTTCCATTGTGTTACTTAAAGCTATGCTAGCTTAATTAAATTGAAATATTTTAAATTTGTTATGTCATGGAGAAGTATGAAGGGCAAAATAAATATATGCTGTTGCTAGGCTAATATAGTTTATTTTTAAAATTATTTAGGGCTACTATTGTTTAGTTTTCTTTTTTTAGTTTTTAACTTAAATTACCTAATACTGGCTTCTTTGTATTTCTAAATATATTATGCATCTCTTGAAAGCAAAGTATTTCCTATTTATTCTTTAAGATGGATATTGTAATTTTAAATGTGTTTCATAAAGATTCCCCCTTTTCTGTCAATGTGGGAATTTTTTGAAAAGAAGATAGCTTAAAACAGAAGTTGCCATTGATGTTCTATAGCCAGAATTATTCAAATTATTCATTATTAGCTGATGGAATTAGTGCTAAGTAATATGGCTTAAAATTTAAAATTATGAATTGAAGCAATATTCAGAAAGACCAACTTTTGCCTTCTTACTCCTATTCCTCCCCTTATGTGTTCTGTTTTGTAGGCTTCCTGTCCTGCTAACTAATCAGGAGAGAAAAAAAAGAAAGAAAAGAAAAAATGAAAAGAAAAGAGGGAGCCAATACAAACTCTGAAATTCGTTTTTCTTGCCAAGTGTGACTATACCACATGTTGTGGTGATCTTGCTCCAGCTGCAAATACATCTGCTATTGATTTTTGGCATTATAGTAGGTATCCCAATAAGATTGTTTCAAAACAGCTATCTGTCAGTGTAAATGTTTACAAGCATTATTTTCTGGAAAGCACCTTACATTTTTCTCCCATTGAAGATACCAAAAAATTTATACAAATAAATATTTTTATCAAATGTGGGAACCCCTTTCACGTCCTGCGTGGTTCAGGGTTCCGGTTCAGGGTTCGGGTTCTGGAGAAGGCCGCACACAAATGAAAAAAGACTTGGAAAAGTATTAATTTGGGAATATTGGGGGCCAGGCGGGAGCCCACCTCTAGTGGGAGGACTACCACCTGCTCTGGCCTTGCTATCCCTTTTATTGAGACTATGGGATACGCCCATAACCTTTAGGCAGGAAATTCCAATAACAGAAATTTACATAGGAGAAACAAAGGTGGAGGCTGCTTCAGCTAACAATGTTTCAACTAAACAGTGAGTGATTAAAACAATTAAGGTTGTTGACCAGCCTTCCCAGTTTCCTGTTCACATCTTTCTATTAGTGGGACAATGATTGGTTTCCAGCAATCAAAAAAAGATTTTAAAATATTTCAAAAAATATATAGAAAAGATTTAAAAATAACAGAAACACTCCTTCACACTTCTGATTCTACCAAGTACAAATTACTAACCCATATTTATTTCAGGTCTTCTAAGAATTAAATTATGACACAGATAGTTGAGGTCCCTGTTTTTCTACCTAATTTCATTTCCTTCTTTCTCACTGAGGCCCAGATGTTTTCACTGGTAAATTCTATGAAACATATGAGGGACAAATGATACCTAATCTCTAGTTTGTATTCCGGATAATAGAAACAGAGAGAACACATACTGTTTCATTTCATACGGCCAAATTATTTTAATACCAAAAACATATAGAGATATAACAAGATAAAATTTAACAAATTGAATCCAAGAAATTACAAAAAAAATTCTACAACATGACTTAAGGGAGATACATTTTAGGGATGCAAAGCTGGTGTTACTTTTAAAAATCAATTAAATTAATCTTTCACACCTACAGGCTAAAGAAAAAAAAATACATAATCATATTAATTGACACAAAATAAGCTTTTGAAAAATCCAACACATTCGTTTTAATAACTTTCAGCAAAGTAGAAATAGAGGGAACTTTTTCAACTTGATAAGAATATGTACAAAAAGTCTACATTCTAACAATGATGAGACAAAAGTACATGCAAATTATCATAGCCAAAACCAGAACACTGACACATCCCACTAAATGCTGATGAGGATGTGGGACAGGAACTTTCCCTGTGAATGCAAAATGGTCTAGCTGCTTTGGAAGACAGGCAGTTTCTTAAAAAACTAGATATACTTTTACCAAATGACCCAGGTATCAGTATTTACTATTTAAAGGAGCTGAAAATGTCTGTCCACATAAAAACCTGCACGCAGATGCTTATAACAGTTGTATTCATAATTGCAAAAAATTTGGAAGCAACCAAGATGTCTTTCTATTGGTGAGTAAACACAGTTTGGTACATTCAGACAATGGAATACTAATCTGTCCTAAAAAGAAATGAGCTATTTAGACCTGAAAAAAAAATAAAAAAATAAAAAAACAGAAGGAAACTTAAATGTCTACTAGTAAGTGAAATAAACAAATCTTCAAGGGCTACATACTATATGACTCCAACTATACAACACTCTGGAAAAGACAAAAATATGGAGACAATAAAAAGATCAGTGGTTGCCCTAACCGGTTTGGCTCAGTGGATAGAGCGTCGGCCTGCGGACTGAAGGGTCCCAGGTTCGATTCCAGTCAAGGGCATGTACCTTGGTTGGGGGCACATCCCCAGTGGGAGGTGTGCAGGAGGCAGCTGATCGATGTTTCTCTCTCATCGATGTTTATAATTCTCTCATTCTCCCTTCCTTTCTGTGAAAAATCAATAAAATATATTAAAAATAAAAAGATCAGTGGTTGTCAGCAGTTAGAGGAAATTGAAGAAACAAGTAGATGGAGCACAGGGGATATTTAGAGCAGTGAAACTATGACATGAACACCACAATGCTATGTAAAAGGAGGTGTTATTTACCAAACCCATAGAGCAAATACCAAGATTGAGCCCTAATGCAAACTGTGAACTTTAGGCTATAAAGATGTGTCGATGTAGGTTCATCAATTGTAACAAATGTGGGGTGTTGACAGTGGGGAGTCTGTGTCTATGTGTTGGGAGAGGGACAGAAAAGTCACAAGGAGTGTTTAATAATTCTGTATTTTCTGCTCAATTTTGTAATAAACCCAGAACTGCTCAAAACATAAAGTCCATTTAAAGGAAAAAAAGAGAAACAAAAAAAGGAAACCTACAACTATGATCACATTTAATGTGAGAAACTGGATGCCAACCCCTAAGATTGGAAAACACCCAATATGTTCCCTCTTATAATTTCTATCCCACATTGTCCCAGCCAGAAGTCCTAGTTTGTATAAGAAAACAATAAAATTGAATAAAAAGTGGTAAGATTGCAAAGAAGAAATAAAACTATCTGAGCCTATTCTTGTTCACACACAATATAATTTTCTTGGAGAATTTTCAAATCTCCAAGAATTGAAAAAACAGCAACAATGCAAAAACCAAACAAATAGAAAACCACTTTGCAAAAAGAAGCAATTATAACAAGGTCACAGGACACAACGGTAATATATAGAAGTTAATTGCTTTTCTGTGTACCGACAATTTATAATTGAATTTGAAATAAAAATACAATACAATTGAAAATATCACCAGAAAAATATAATCATTTAGATACAAGGGATTCATCTAACAAAATAAGTACAAGATCTCTATAACATTTAGATGAAAGAAATAAAAATATCTAAATAAATGGAAAGATATTCTGTTTTCATGAATTGTAAGATATTGTTAAGATGCCAACCTTCTCAACTTGATCTATAGACTAAATCCTAATCAAAATCCCAGCAAAATGTTTTGTGAATATAAATTGATTATGTAGTTTCTATGAAAAAGGAAAAGACTCAGAATAGTCAACATTATACTGAATAACAAAATCAAAGAACTGAAATGACACTACATGATTTCAAGACTTAATAGAGCTATAGCAATCAACAGTGTGGATATAGCAACATAATGGAAACATTTATCAAAGGAAAAGAACAGAAAGTCCTAAAACATACCCACATTATTACAGTAAACTGATATTTGTTAAAGGATTATATTAAATTACAATAAATGGTACTGTAAAATATGCCAAAAATATGATTATAAACACAGATGTTACACCTTTCATAAAAATTATCTTGGTAGATAACATAACTAGATAAAAATGAATTATAAAACTTTTACAAGAGCATATGGAAGGAAATCTATGTGATTATGGGTTTGGCAATGGGTTTCTAGATACAAATCTAAAAGCATAGTCCATGAAAGAAAAAAAAGTGATAAATTAGGTTTTATAAAAGTTAAAAACTTCTGCTCTGTGATGAACATTGTTAAGAGACTGAAAAGACAAGCCAAGAACCAAACAAAATATGTGCAAACACTCATTTCATAAAGGATTTATATCTAAACTATATTACTCAACAATAGAAAAACAAGCAACCAAATTTTATAAAAATGAAGTGTTTTTTTTTTTCTTTTTAAATCCTCACTGTAAAATATGTTTATTGAGTTCAGAGTGAGAAGTGAGGGGGGGGGGGAGAGAGAGAGAGAGAGAGAGAGAGAGAGAGAGAGAGAGAGAGAGAGAGATCAGTTGCCTCCAATGTATGCAAACATGCCCCAACCAGGATTGAATCTAAAACCTAGATATGTGCTCTGACCAGGAATTGAACCTGCAACCTTTTGGTGTATAGAATGATGTTCCAACCAACTGAGCCACCCAGCCAGGGGTGAGTGAGGACAATAGTTTTGAACACAGGTCTCAACCAGGAAAATGTATATATGGCAAATAAGTACATGAAAAAAAATGCTCAACATTGCTTATTTTAGGCATTTTCAAATTAAGCAAGATATCACAACTTGCACATTAGAATGATTGAAATCCAAATTTATTAACAATACCAAATGCTGGTGAGGATGTGAAACAACAGATATTCCATGCTAGTAGGAATGCAGAACGGTACAGGCACTGTGGAAAACACCTTGGCCGTTTCTTACAAAGCGAAACATAGTCTTATTATATGACCCAGCAGTTGTGTTCCCAAATGATTTGAAATTTATGTCCACACAAAAACCGGCATATGCATGTTTATAGGAGCTTTATTCACCCAAACTGGAAGCAGCTGAGACATCCCTCGTGGATAAACAATCCGTGGCACAAACATCAGTGAAATATTATTTAGCAATAAAAGAAATGAACTACCAAACCATAAAAAGACACAGAGGGACCTTAAATGTATATTGCTAAGTGAAAAAGCTAGCCTTAAAAGGCTACACACTGTTTGATTTCAATTGTATAACATGCTGGAAAAGGCAAAACTTTTTGATGCTTGTTTGCCAGGGGTTTGAGTGGGGATGCTGGGATTAATGGGTGTGTGAAGCACAGGGCACTTTTAGAAGTTGGAACTATTTTGTCTGATATTGTAATAGTCAACACAAGACATGAATTTGTATAGAAATTTACAGAATAAAATTGAAATTTAATGTATGCAAACTAAAAAAACAAACAAAACAAAAACAAACAAACAAACATTTAAGAGGTCTAGAGATCCCTGAAAGGAATGCAAGCCTCTCTTAAGATAATATGAAAGCATTACAAATGTAATTTGCAAGGGTGCTGACATAAGGAACTTGGAAAGATTGGAGTCTATAATACTAAAGGCAAAACAAACTGCATGTACAAACTGTACTCTAGTAATAAAGTTGTTTCCCAAAGTGATACAAGTTAACAAGTCTGATACTGCTCTACATTCATAATGGATTTGGACGGTGAGATGACAGATGGTGGGAACAGGTGCTTTGGATACCTGGAATGAGTCCCCTTGTGGTGTCTTTAAGAATAATTCCTGCACAGAAATTACACTAGCAGAGGTGAATGAAACTTACAGATTACCTACAGGTACACTTTCTAGAGGAGGGAGGCATGGCATGTCACCAGGGGGATTATGGGAGGAGCACCCAGTGTGCAGGGACAGCCAGGCCGGTGGGGAGCTGAGAGTGAGGACCAGTCATCAAGCATCTCTATTGGGAGTCATGGTGGAGTACACAAGCAAAAGGCCCGAGGGGATATACTGATTGAATGTCACTAGGTCACAGTTGGGGGAAGGCAAAAAGGGGGCCTTGTAGCTGGGACCAGCTTATCACAGGGGTGCATCTGCTCATCAGGGCAGAGTGCTCATAGGAATGTTGAGTATCAGGGAAATATGAAAATTTAAAAAATTACAATCTCCAGGAAGATAGTGGGAGCCAGGTTTCTCATTTTTGAAGTGGGAGGTTACAGTTAATAAGCAAGGGAACAATGCTTGAATGATGCATGGATTAGAACTGGAAATATCTGTATAAATATAACTTTAGCTTAATTTGTATACATGTTAAATGGAGAATTATTTAGAGAATAGAGGCCCGTTGCACCGAGATTCGTGCAATAGGCCTTCCTTTACCGGGCTGCCAGCACCGGTTTTCCTCCAGCACCCGGGACCCAGGCCTTTGCTCTGGCTGCTGCCTTCTGCCTTCACTCCGGCCTGAGTCTTTGCAGGCTTCACTCTGGCTGGAGTCTTCGCTTCAGTCTGGCCTGAGTGCCACTCCTGTAGCTATCTCTGTCCCCCACCTTCCCCCTCATAGCAGGCATGCTGCCCCGCCTGGCCGCTCCAGACCTGGAGAAGCTGGGGGCGGGTCTGCCACCATCTTTGTCCTGCTGATTTGCATATTCCCTCCTGATTGGCTGGTGGGCATTCCGGAGGTACACTCAATTTACATGTTTCTCTTTTATTAGTGTAGATGTGTGTGTGTGTGTGTGTGTGTATACATATATACGGGTTAGTATACACACATACATTTCATTCCTCTGTCAGCTGAGAAGGCCTAGAAACAGCGAAGCCCCCCTAAAAAGTGTACCTGGTACAATAACCTTAATTTTCAATATTATTTCCCAAACAAAAAAAAAAACAGGGAAACCTGCAGAAATGGACAATTCCAAGCCTGGGACAGTAAATATATAAGATGAGGCTAGAGTATATAGAAAGTAATAAAGTGATCAAAAGAAAGAAAGGAAGGAGGGAAGGAAGGAAGGAACACATGAGGCATCAAAGAGCCAAAGTTGAAAAAAAAAAAAAAACTGAGCAAGAAAATAAGAGTATTGGATTATGACCTAACATATTAAAGAAATAATCATGAGTTCACATGACAAAAGCATATAATTGAATAAACTAATAAATGGGAGAGATGATAAAAATCTATGCTTTTAAATAATTATGTAGTGAGTCCATCCTTAATAAGGTGAAAAACAACTTCCTATTCCTTAAGTTTGAACTTCACACAGTAACTTCTTTCCAAAGAGTAGAGTGGAAAAAAACCAAGAAAGTCCATCTTTACAGTGGATAACTATCAGCAATGTTATAAAGTTTTACACATATAGGCCTTAGATACATGCATTTGGGAAATTTTTGCTTAAGAAACTCAGATTTTTTTTTTTAGTATTATAAATTGTATTTTAGCTACATTTTCTAATTGTTTATTGCTGTAACATAGACTTTTGCAAATGATTACTGTATATTGTGCTGTGAATTTTCAAAATTCACTTGCTGATTTAGAATGTTTTGTGGGTTCCTTAGAGTTTTCTTTCTTAGGTGATGGAGACTATGAATGCTATACAGTTGAATGGCTAGATCATTTTGTACTCCTTTAAGTAGCATTGAGTTTTTTCTAGATGTTTAATTTACTCGCAGACCAATAATTCTTTTGACAGTGGGGAGTCAAAAGACTTTTTTGAGATATATTTTGCTAGATCTAGGGTAGCCTTTACACTGGGTTAATTTAGTCTTCCTTCAAAGGTATAGCTTTTCTCTTAGTCTCTTTGGAAAATCCTGGTTTTCAAGTTCTCTTCCATCTGCTTGGCTGGTACGTGGCTCTCTCCTGGCTTTCTTCTCCAAATGGCAGGTAAAGTTCTGAAATGGCCCCCAAAGAGCCCAGGCCCCTGTCATACAAACACCTTCTTCAGCTATTCAATCGAAGAGTAATCTAGATAATGCTGAGATGGCATTTTGCAGATGTAATTAAAATTCCAAGTTGTTTGACCTTAAGAAATTGAGATTGTGCAGACAGGCTGACATAAGCAGAAGTCTTTAAAAAGCAGACCTGTCAAAGAAGTGGTGTAAGGCCGTGAAGACCCCCGGGAGGTCCTTTGGCAGAGCGACGACCCCAAATCAAACGCAGAACACGAGTCTCGATGCAAAAGCAAGAGGTTTCTTTATTCAAGCGCGGCGCAGGGACTCACAGGCAACAGTTCAAACTGCTGACTGGAGCCCCGAGCTAGGGTGGGCTACAGACTTTTAAAGGCAAAAATCACACGCAGGTGGGGGGCAAGATAGGTTATTTACACAAGATAGTTACAGAAACCTTGACAGGGGCTATAACTTTAACAAAAACCAGAAGTTAGGAGGTTGTTTACTGATAAGTGCAGGGGGGGAAGGTCAGCATGCTCTTTCCTGGGAACGGGGCTGTGTTTGCTTACTCTTATCTATTCCTTACTCCCAGAACAGTCTCCGTGGCGCCTGCTCTGGGAGTGCATTCTTTCATTGGGAGTCATAGAGACGTGTTCTCTCTGGTGTGGAATAAAACAAACATCCATGCTGTGAACTGCCTATGGTACCAACCTGGCAGGAAACTGTGGGTGTTCTCCAGAGGCTGAGAATGGTCCATGGCTCAGAGCAATGACGGAAATGGGGACTTCTGTCCGACAACCACAAATAAGTTCTGACAACTACAGAGGTTTTTAAAATATATACACGTCCTATATAATAAAAGGCAAATAGACCGAACAGTGGAACAACCAAACAACCAGTCACTGTGACCTGCGCTGACCACCAGGGGGTGCGCGGGGAACATGGCAGGCATTGGCAGCAGAAGGCAGAGCGCAGAATATAGCAGGCATTGGCCGCCCACAGTGGGATGGTGGAGCAGGTGAGCAGGGATGCCGGACCAAGGCAGGGTGCCGGTTGCTGTCATCAGGGCGAGCCTCTGGTGGTTAATGAAAATTATTTGCTCCCGCACACTGCGGTCCCACCCAGCACTCACACCTGCTGCCAGAGCTGCTGCTCGCACCCACTGCTGGCACCCTGTGCCAGCCCGATTGCTCAGTGCCATCAGCTGGTGCCAACGGTGGCGGGAGCAGGGCTGCCAGCAGACAGAGGACCGGGGGCCATGGCGGGAGGGGCCGGGCAGCGAGCGTGGAGAATGGGCTGAGACTCGCCCTTGTGCCCACCGCAGCCTCGCAGCCCACAGTTCCTTTCAAGGTGCACAAATTCATGCACTGGGCCCCTAGTATATACATAATTTTATTGATTTCAGAAAGGAGGGGAGAGGGAGAGAGAGATAGAAACATCAGTGATGAGAGAGAATCATTGATCGGCCGCTTCCTGCACGCCCCACACTGGGAATCGAGTCTGCGACCCAGGCATGTGCCCTGACCAGGAATCCAACCCTGACCTTCTTGTTTTGTAGGTCGATTTTCAACTACTGAGCCACGCCAGCCAGGCTGCGGTGGGTTTTGAAGACCCTGATCCGAGATAAAAAATGAAGCCTTGGCTCTCACCTGAAAGGAGAATACAGTTTTATCAGCCAGATATCTGATTCACAGAAATTGTAAGGTACTTTTTTTCCCCCAGTTGCTATGTAGTGATTTATTATGCAGTAATAGCAATTAAGATAGTCCAGTAGCTGTTCCTTGCCTGGTCGTGGGCAGTTTCTCCCTATGTATTCTAGTTTAATATTCAACCAAAAATTCAGTGGGATTGGAGAGGATAAGTGTGGATTACTACTCCTTTGGGGTAGTTCGCCCTGCACATTTCACCTCCTTTAGCCACACAACCTCTGCTCTCTGACTTCAGCTCAGTAACAAGGTCATTCTTTGGTCAGATCATACCTCCTTATTTTGGTAGTTTTGATAAATGCTTCGAAAGAAAAACATTAAAGTGATCTTATTTTGTTCCTCCAAACACCTAAGCCATTGGCTTACTATTTAAAAGCTATTCTTTCAAATGTTTTGTCAGTTTCCTACTTGTTTATGGAGGGAGGGCAAGTTTGATACTATGTACTCTAATATGCCCCAAAGTCAAAACTAGAAGTTTCTTGAGGTTTTATTGTGTTGTCTCCACAATGCAACCTTACAAGGCTACTGTTGATACTTTTTTTTTTAGGTATTCCTTTTTTGATTTTTTGCTCTCTGTTCGTTTTTAAAACTTATTCTAATGTTTTCTTAGTGATTTTCTTCAGATCTTTATGATATTGACAATAATTTTCTCTAATAAAATTCACTCATTCAGTTCTTTTATTCTTTCTTCTCCACAGCAACCTTAAAATAAACCTATCATATGAAAATCTTCCTCTAATCTCGTTAATATAATATTTAATTTTTCTTTTTTAAAAGTAACTATATTTTTTCTCAAATTAGTTAAATACATTTATTGCTACATTATGTCAGTTCTGTTCTCATTATTTTTCTTTATCTTATTCTTTCCCTTAGTATTTTATTTTCACTCCCATCTTTTAGTCAGCTTCTGTGGGTGGTCAAATCCAACATTATTTTGTTTGTCTATAGCAGCAAAACATTTTTATTGTGCTCACTCTTGAAAAATATTATAATTGGATATAAAATTATATGTTAGGATTATTTTCTTTCAGCCAGAGTGAAGATATTACCCCACTTTCTTTTGGCATCTGTTGTTGCAAATGAAAAATCCATTGCCAGTCAATCAGTCCTTTATTGTTAAGATTCTTTCTGCTAGTAGCTTTTTATGATTTATTTTACCCTTAATGTACCGCATTTTCATTATAATATATCTAAGAATAGGTTTATTTATTTATTCTCTTTATTACTATAAAATACACATTTTTTAGAGGTCACAAATTGTCCCCTTTCGATTTGGGGAACATCAAAATTATTTATTCAATTGCAGCTTCTCCTCTACTTTCCTATTTTTTCTCTTTTTAAATTTAACCCATTGTATGAATGTTGGGGATTTTCAGTGTATTCTCCAATGGTTCTTAAGAGTTCTTCCCATTTTTCTGTATGTATGCTGGCTACCTCCTCTTACTATCTTCAATTTACCATTTTTCTCCAGGCTGAAGATTTGCAAAGACATTCTTTTGAAAAATGTTTTATTACTAGTGAAGTATATTTTATAACATGATTTCTAATCTTTTTTCATTTTACTGGCATATTATTTTTCATAACTTCAAGCTACCTTTAAATATAATTTGATACATTATTTATATGTTTGAAATTATTTAATATAGTTTTGAAAAGTATTTGTTGGAATGGCATATAAATATGGCATAAAAGTATTTGTTGGAATGACATATTTTAATCTGATGATAAGTTGTCTTTTGGTAGATTAGTTGTTTTGGTTGTTTTCTATCTCAATATAAACTTTAGTGTTCTGTGTTTGGAGTTATTGCCTGTGGTAATCAGGGTAATACTGAGGAGATGGAAGAGAGATAGGTAGATAGGCATGGGTCCCGGGAGCAAAGAAAAATAGCGAAGTCCAAGAATAACAAGATACAGCTTGCTGACTAGTTGCTAAGGCAACCCGGTTGGGCAAAAACCCAGCTAGGAGGGAGTTGCTGGGGCAGGGAAGAACCAACACCCCAAAACAGAGAGCGTCCTCTACCCCTATACACAGAGTGCGTCCTCTACCCCTATATACAGAGAGCTTCCTCTACTCCTATACACAGAGACCTTCCTCTACCGCTATACACAGAGAGAGTCCTCTACCCCTATACACAGAGAGCGTCCTCTACCCCTATACACAGAGAGCGTCCTCTACCCCTATACACAGAGACAGTCCTCTACCCCTATACACAGAGAGCTTCCTCTACTCCTATACACAGAGAGAGTCCTCTACCCCTATACACAGAGAGCGTCCTCTACCCCTATACACAGAGACCTTCCTCTACCCCTATACACAGAGAGAGTCCTCTACCCCTATACACAGAGAGCGTCCTCTACCCTATACACAGAGAGCGTCCTCTACCCCTATATACAGAGAGCGTCCTCTACCCCTATATACAGAGAGCGTCCTCTACCCCTATACACAGAGAGAGTCCTCTACCCCTATACACAGAGAGAGTCCTCTACCCCTATACACAGAGAGCGTCCTCTACCCCTATACACAGAGACCTTCCTCTACCCCTATACACAGAGAGCGTCCTCTACCCCTATACACAGAGAGCGTCCTCTACCCCTATATACAGAGAGCGTCCTCTACCCCTATACACAGAGAGAGTCCTCTACCCCTATATACAGAGAGAGTTCTCTACCCCTATACACAGAGAGCTTCCTCTACCCCTATACACAGAGAGAGTCCTCTACCCTTATATACAGAGAGAGTCCTCTACCCCTATATACAGAGAGAGTCCTCTACCCCTATATACAGAGAGAGTCCTCTACCCCTATATACAGAGAGCGTCCTCTACCCCTATATACAGAGAGAGTCCTCTACCCCTATACACAGAGAGAGTCCTCTACCCCTATACACAGAGAGCGTCTCTACCCCTAAACAGAGAGCGTCCTCTACCCCTATACACAGAGAGCGTCCTTTACCCCTATACACAGAGAGAGTTCTCTACCCCTATACACAGAGAGAGTCCTCTACCCCTATACACAGAGAGAGTCCTCTACCCCTATACACAGAGAGCGTCCTCTACCCCTATACACAGAGACAGTCCTCTACCCCTATACACAGAGAGCGTCCTCTACCCCTATACACAGAGAGAGTCCTCTACCCCTATACACAGAGAGCGTCCTCTACCCCTATACACAGAGAGCGTCCTCTACCCCTATACACAGAGACAGTCCTCTACCCCTATACACAGAGAGCTTCCTCTACCCCTATACACAGAGAGAGTCCTCTACCCCTATACACAGAGAGCGTCCTCTACCCCTATACACAGAGACCTTCCTCTACCCCTATACACAGAGAGAGTCCTCTACCCCTATACACAGAGAGCGTCCTCTACCCTATACACAGAGAGCGTCCTCTACCCCTATATACAGAGAGCGTCCTCTACCCCTATATACAGAGAGCGTCCTCTACCCCTATACACAGAGAGAGTCCTCTACCCCTATACACAGAGAGAGTCCTCTACCCCTATACACAGAGAGCGTCCTCTACCCCTATACACAGAGACCTTCCTCTACCCCTATACACAGAGAGCATCCTCTACCCCTATACACAGAGAGCGTCCTCTACCCCTATATACAGAGAGCGTCCTCTACCCCTATACACAGAGAGAGTCCTCTACCCCTATATACAGAGAGAGTTCTCTACCCCTATACACAGAGAGCTTCCTCTACCCCTATACACAGAGAGAGTCCTCTACCCTTATATACAGAGAGAGTCCTCTACCCCTATATACAGAGAGAGTCCTCTACCCCTATATACAGAGAGAGTCCTCTACCCCTATATACAGAGAGCGTCCTCTACCCCTATATACAGAGAGAGTCCTCTACCCCTATACACAGAGAGAGTCCTCTACCCCTATACACAGAGAGCGTCTCTACCCCTAAACAGAGAGCGTCCTCTACCCCTATACACAGAGAGCGTCCTTTACCCCTATACACAGAGAGAGTTCTCTACCCCTATACACAGAGAGAGTCCTCTACCCCTATACACAGAGAGAGTCCTCTACCCCTATACACAGAGAGAGTCCTCTACCCCTATACACAGAGAGCGTCCTCTACCCCTATACACAGAGAGAGTCCTCTACCCCTATACACAGAGAGAGTCCTCTACCCCTATACACAGAGACCTTCCTCTACCCCTATACACAGAGAGCCTCCTCTACCCCTATACACAGAGACCTTCCTCTACCCCTATACACAGAGACCTTCCTCTACCCCTATACACAGAGAGCCTCCTCTACCCCTATACACAGAGACCTTCCTCTACCCCTATACACAGAGAGAGTCCTCTACCCCTATACACAAAGAGCTTCCTCTACTCCTATAGACATGAGAGTTTCCTCTACTGCTATGCAGACAGCTTCCTTAGAAGAATCAATCAGAAGCCAGCAGGATACATACAATTACATACAATTTTGGGTTCATCAAAAGGATAGGCAATAGGATAGGAAAATAGGAAATTTGGGAAATGGTTACCTCAATAAACAATAATAAATAATGCCCTAATTTTCCAATCCAACAAATATATGTACATAATTACAGAATAAAACCCAATGAAATACATTAAAAACAGCAAGTTTCAGAAAGGCTTGCTAATAAGTATAAATATCCCATCAAAATGAAAAAGGCAATGGACCTTCACTCATTTATTTATTCTACCATTTAAATGTCTAAGATATTTTTATAAACCTTATTATACCAGATTTAGTTACAAATACTACATAATTAGCAAATGATTCTCAAGTAATTGACCCCAGATCTTGCCTTTTATTTGGAACATCTATAGATAATTCAATTAGATTCCACATTACAGAGAGGAGATCTGAGCTGAAGAAGTAGAAAAAATAGAAAAGAGTTTTACATATTTATTTCTTAATTATTTAAAAATGTTTGACAATGTTTATAAAAGAAATCAGAGAGACACATTGAATATTCATTTAGAAATATTCTGTCTCATGAAAGGTTAGTAGTTGTTTCAGTGAGTTCATATTAGATTTTATGTACATGATTGGGTCCATAACCCTGTAGCAGGAAAGAAATATTCCTGTGATGTAACAGTCTGGTTCATGCAATTTGTTGCTTGTATCAGTCACATGATTCCTATAGGTACATAAATATTGGTGTTTGGGACAGCATTTAAGTTCTCATTTAATACTTTGAATTGTCCTGAAGAGAGCTATTGTACTGTAGGTTGAGGATAAAGACCACACTTCATACTCTTCACTAGGCTGGTAAGGTAGATGAGCTTAATACAATAATCCGGACCTTAAATCTTACTCAGACAAAAAACTTCTTTCTCCAAACACACCAGTTCTGCTGACTATTGCCACTTTAAAAGCAGCTGCTTAGAATCCAGTCTTTTTTTTAAGTAGTAACTGAAATGATTGAAGCCAACAAGGCTAATCTGATTTGTGAGAATAATTAAGGTCAGTATGTTTGGACTAGAGCATGGAAGACTTACTATTAAATACAAATGAAATTGTAATCTTCCCTGAATTTTAAGTACATTGAAAGTCAGGAACAAATCAAGCAAAATTTAGCCTAAAAAATTATAAGAATTGGAAGATGAAATGCTTGGGTTATAATGTCTCCCTGACATTTCATGGTAGACTGAGCAGACGAAAAACATCATTATAGCATAAAAGAACCTATCAGATCCAAATTACTTATCACCAAACATAATTAAAATCTTCTTAATAGTTTAACTGCACAAATCCATAGTACATAGTACATAGAACATACAGAGGAGATAAACACTTTACTTAGGAAAATATCACCTGAATCTCTTTTTACCAAGAGTTAACATTTAAGAAAATACTGGGTAAATGAAGTTAAAACAACAGACATTTAATTAACTTTTAAAGATAAATACATCATCCTATATAATAAAGAGGTGATATGCAAATTGACCTTCACGCCCTCACAAAATATGGCCGCCCCATGTGGTCAAAGATGGCCACCACAAGATGGCCAGCAGGGGAGGGTAGTTGTGGGCGATCAGGCCAGCAGGGGAGGGAAGTTAGGGTCAACCAGGCCAGCAGGGGAGGGCAGTTGGGGGGAACCAGACCTGTAGGGGAGAGCAGTTGGGGACGACCAGGCCTGCAGGGGAGGGCAGTTGGGGGTGACCAGGCTGGCAGGGGAGGGCAGTTAGGGTGGATCAGGCTGGCAGGGGAGGGCATTTGGGGGCAATCTGGCTGGCAGGGGAGCAGTTTGGCTTCAATCAGGCTGGCAGGGGAGTGGTTAGGGAGTGATCAGGCTGGCAGGTAGAAGCGGTGACGGGCAATCAGGCAGGCAGGCAGGCGAGCGGTTGGGAGCTAGTAGTCCTGGATTGTGAAAGGGGGGATCCTAAACTGGCAGTCGGACATACCCTGAGGAGTTCCAGATTGGAGAGGGTGCAGGCTGGGCTGAGGGACACCCACCCCAGTGCACAAATTTCATGCACCTGGCCTCTAGTTATAAAATAATCCTCACTGAAATGCAATGAAAGTAATTTCTCTGATTATAAGCACAGGTCATCAATCTATAAAGATAATAGATATTTAATTTTCTATTCAACAATCAATTATTGGACACATATGGTGAGTATAGTGCTTGGCACAATGTAGTCTCACAATATTTGTTAATACATGTAAATAAATATGAATAATGCTAATGCTTTATTGACCCCTTGTACTTACAACTTTTTAAACATTTTTACTAGTCTTGCATATATTTTGTGAAATTTGTCTCTAAGTAGTTTATATTTTTTAGATGCTGCTGTTAAGTGTATTTTGAAGTCATCAAATTTCTCTATGCTTTTTATTTAATTTACTTTCATTATTTATTTTTCTAGTTACTTATGTAGAAGTGAAGTCATGGGCTTGAGACTTTTCTTTTCTAGCATTTGGTATTAAAAATTTCCACTTAATAGTTCTTTAGCAGAATTTGTAATTTTATGTGTTGTGTTTTTATTTTTGTTTACTTCAATATATGTTTTTAATTTAACTTTTAACTTCTTTAACCCAATATTTTTATTGAGTTTCCAAATATTTGGAATTTTTTTGTTTTTTTTGTTTGTTCTTAAGTATTCATTTAATTAATTAAGAACAGAGATTATTTTGTATCTTATATGACTTGACTTATTTAAAATTTGTTGAGACTTGTTTGATGATCTATCTTGCTAAATGTTCCAGGTGTACTTGAAAAGAGGTTGAATTCTGCTGGCTTTGGAATGAGAGGTCTATAAATGTCAATTAGATAAAATTAAATGATAGACTTTTCACACCCTTACTGATTTTCTGTCGACCTATATCAGCAAATATTGAAAGTGGTATTAAAATCTTCAACTATAATTGCCAATTTGTCTTGTTCCCCTTGCAGTTCTATTAATTATTGGTTTTTGTGTTTTGAAGTTCTGTTAAAATGGAAATAAACATTTAGAATTGTTATGTCCACTTGATGTATTAACTCCTTCAACTTGATCAAATGGCATTCTTTGCTCCTAGTAATGCTCTTTGTTTTAAAACTTCTTTGTCTGAGATTAATAGAGCCATTAATATTTTCTTCTTCCTATTCTTTCTTTTCCTTCTCCTCTTCCTCCTTCTTCTTTTATAAACAACACCCATTTGTTACCTGGAAGTTCTGTAAGTCAGGAATCTTGGTAGGTTTGACTAGGTTCTCTGGTTAAGGGTCAAAAAGGCTAAAATCAAGATGTTGGCTGGCCTGGGATATCATCTGAAGGCTCCTAAGGAAAGGTATCATCTGCCTCATTTAGGTGGATGAAAGAATCCCGTTTCTTATGGTTTTAGGATGAAGTTCGCTGTGTCCTGATAGTTTTTGCCTGGGGATTGTGCTCAGGTCATGGAAATCACTTTCTAGTTCTTGTGCTTGGCTCCTTCAATCAACAAGCCAGAAACTGTGCATCCAGGCCAGCGACCATGCATCTAGTCTTCTTATACTTTGAACCAGGATGACTTTGCTTTCTGCCATCTGTCAGATAAAACTCTGCTTATAAGGCTCATGTGATTAGCTTAAGATGGTGGTTCTCAACCTTCCTAATGCCGCGACCCTTTAATACAGTTCCTCATGTTGTGGTGACCTCCAACCATAAAATTATTTTCGTTGCTACTTCGTAACTATAATTTTGCTACTGTTATGAATCGTAATGTAAATATCTGATATGCAGGATGTATTTTTATTGTTACAAATTGAACATAATTAAAGCATAATGATTAATCACAAAAATAATATGTAATTATATATTGTGAAATATTTATTTCTAATTACAAATAAATGAAATTTTGTCTTGAAGCATGGTGTAGCATGGGTAACAGTCTTAATATAACAACAGTAAACTACATTGCTACATTTTGCGACAGTTTGCGTAAAAAGCCAATGTCAGTGAGAAGGTTGAGATTGCTTCTTTCTCACCAGGTCAGAAATTCTCGGGACAGTCTTTGCAAGAGCACAATGAAGATCATCTTCCACAACAAGTCTACTTCTGTATTTAGACTTGATAACCAACAAGCTGGAAAACCCTGTTTCACAAAGATATGTTGTTGGAAATGGAAGAAGAAGGCGCAACACAGTCTCAGACAGAACAGGATATGACTGCAAACACTTGATCCAGAATTTTGTAACTGGCATTGTAGAGGAATCAGTTCTTGCTGCATCACCGTTAATAAGTTCAATGAACTCCTTTTGTGCTGTCTCAGGAACATATTCAACTTTGACTGTGAATGGGCTTCTGGCAAGTGCAAATGGGGTGTCAGGTAGATTTGGAAAGTACCAT
Organism: Plecotus auritus; assembly: GCF_963455305.1. Taxonomy (NCBI): domain Eukaryota; kingdom Metazoa; phylum Chordata; class Mammalia; order Chiroptera; family Vespertilionidae; genus Plecotus; species Plecotus auritus. The sequence goes on from NC_137782.1 coordinate 125,424,131, forward strand.
GAAATTTCGTCTGCAAGCATGTGCAAGTGTTCTTTCACAGAAATTATCATTATAATCCTTTTGTCTGGTTCAATGACATGTTCAATCTTTTTGTCTGGTTCAATGACATGTTCCTGCTTTCCAAAGAAAGCAGATAAGGTAGGCAACATGTAAATTTTATTTTAATCCATTTTTTTTTGCCAAAGCTGAAGTTTCATTTGCAATGATCATATCTTTTCAGTCAAATCGAGTCATGTTGCATTTGGTCCTTGCAGTGATAAATTTAACTCATTCAAGATGGCAAAGATGTCAACCAAGTAAGCTATTTTCTGCAGTTCACTTTTATTGCTGAAAAGTGCTTTGAACTGCGGTCTTGCTTTCTGATTAAAAAACGTTTTGAGTTCATCACGAAGCTCGAAAACATGTTTTAAAACTCTTCCTCTTGACAATCATCTCACTTCAGTGTGAAATAGCAGAGCATTGTTTGGCGCATCCAACTCGTTGCACAGTTTCGAAAACAGTCGACTGTTTAAAGTGCTCGCCTTTACAAAATTGACAGAACTTATGATGCTTTTCGTTACTTCTTGTAACTCTTGTGGCAGCGTCTTTGTTGCTAATATTTGCCGATAAATCATACAGTGAGTTCCGATGACTTTTGGTGACTCATTCAGTACCAAATGTTGAAATCCAGATAGACATCCTAGCATAGCTAGAGCACCATCTGCACAAACACCACAAACCTTTTCCCAAGAGATCTTATGCTCTTTCAGAAATGAACCAACTGGGTCAAACACATCATGTGCAGTAGTTGTCGTTTCAAGAGGTTTGCAAAAAAGAAACTCATCTTTAAAGTCGCCATCATTAATATACCTCACATAAACCAGTAACTGTGAACAGTTTGCAACGTCTGTAGATTCATCAAGCTGGATACTAAATATTGGAAGTGGAGCAGATTTAATTTCCTAGATTACCTGATCAAGAATATCAGCAGACATGTCATCTATTCTTCTGTGGACAGTGTCGTTAGATAAGGAAGTTGCACTCAATTTTGTAACAAATTTGTCTCCCATCATAACTCGAACAATGTCTTTGGCCCCTGGCAACAGTAAATCCTCAGCAATGGTGTGAGGTTTCATAGCTCTGGTGATTCTGAGTGCCACCAAATATGAAGCTTCAATGGCTGCTACGTTTTGTTTGTGGTACTTGCCACCAGTGTCAAGTCTGGCTTTCTTGAGTCCATCAGCTTTGCTTCTAAAATAGTTGGTATCTTTGCCGCAAAGCTCAGATGCTTGCTATCAAAATGGCGTTTTAGTTTGTCCGACTTCATAGATTCGTCTGATAGAACTTCACAACAAATAACACATTGCAGTTTCTCAATTCCTGCTGTTATTATTGAGGTAAAACCACACTGTAAAAAATCCTCACTATATTTTCTTTTCTTAACATTCTTCTCTACATGATCCATTGTCATGGAATGGTTTGTTAATGAAAAGAATATATAACAATAGCTTTAATAATACAAAAGATGATACATGGCATAGTTCAGTCAATACAGTTCATTAAAGTTTCCTATAATTTACCATTCTCTGTGTTGTTTTTTTTACATACCTGTTACTATCACAAGGGGGCAGTATTCACATCAACCACAAATGAATATAAAAAGACCGATCAGCATCCAGATTAAGTTCCCATGGTACAGATATTTTTTTTGCAGTAGTTGATGATTTTACAGTACATGATTTTACATTTACCCAGTAATTATAAATCATGAAGTGTCATTTTACCTCCAGTACTGCTGCTTTCAACACAGTAGCTGCTTTTAACAGAGTAGCTGCTTTCAACAGAACAGCTGCTTTTTACACAGTAGCTGCTCTCTACACACAAGCTGCTCTCTACACATGTGTGACTGGTTCGCATAAGTACATTAGGCATCAACCCTGTCACATACACCTGTATTTGTACAGAGTGTATGTGATGGGGTTGGTGCGATGATGTCATCACGCCAAGTACTCATATGTGGGTGTATCTGCATGTGGGCGGACCCGCCTGGAGATGGATAGAGGAACGGTGTCTCGGTTCCTAAGACCATCGGAAATATGTCTTTTCCAATGGTCTTAGGCGACCCCTGTGAAAGGGTCGTTCAACCCCCAAAAGGGTCGCAATCCACAGGTTGAGAACTGCTGGCTTAAGGTCACCTTTAGTCTTCTTTTGATATCCTCAAAGTTGACTAATGGGAACCCTAATTAAATCTTTTAGCCCAGCTGGTGTTACTCAGTGGTTGAGTGTTGACCTATGACCTAGGAGGTCAGGGTTTGATTCCTGGTCAGGGCACATGCCCAGGTTGCAGACTCAATCCCAGGTGTGGGGCATGCAGGAAGCAGCCAATCAATGATTCTTTCTCATCACTGATGATTCTGTCTCTCTCTCCCTTCCTCTCTGAAATATATATATATATATATATATATATATATATATATATATATATCCTATCTAATAAAAGAGTAATATGCAAATTGACCATCACTCCAATAAACAAGATGGCTGCCCCCATGTGGTCAAAGATGGCTGCCCCCATGTGGACACAAGATGGCTGCCACAAGATGGCCAGCAGGGGAGGGCAGTTGGGAGGGACCAGGCTTGCAAGGGAGGGCAGTTGTGGGCCATCAGGCCAACAGGGGAGGGCAGTTGGGAGGGACCAGGCCCGTAAGGGAGGGCAGTTGGGGGTGATCAAGCCTGCAGGGGAGGGCAGTTAGGGGTGACTAGGCTGGCAGAAGAGGGAAGTTGGGGGCAACCGGGCCTGCAAGGATGGGCAGTTGGGGGGGACCCAGGCCTGCAGAGGAGAGCAGTTAGGGATGACCAGGCCTTCAGGGAAGAGCAGTTAGGGGTGACCAGGCCTACAGGGGAGGGCAGTTACGGGTGACCAGGCCTGCAGGGGAGGACAGTTAGGGGAAAACAGGCTGGAAGGGGAGCAGTTAGACATCAATCAGGCTGGCAGGGGAGTGGTTAGGGGATGATCAGGCTGGCAGGCAGAAGCAGTTAGGGGCAATCAGGAAGGCAGGCAGGCGAGCAGTTGGGAGCCAACAGTCCTGGATTGTGAGAGGGATGTCCGTCTGCCCATTTAGGCCCGATCCTACCGGGATTGGGCCTAAACGGGCAATCAGACATCCCTCATGAGGTCCCAGATTGGAGAGGGTGCAGGGTGGGCATGACCCCTCCGCCCCCATGCATGAATTTCATGCACCGGGCCTCTAGTGTGTGTGTGTGTGTGTGTGTGTGTGTGTGTGTGTGTGTGTGTGTATATTTTTTTTTAATTGTATGTCCTTTTGCCACAAAACATAACAGAACTAGTGCTGAGTCATATTCCCAGGATTTAGGGCAGGAAATTGAGGGTGGGAGTATGGACAATTTAGGAACCTGCCTATTGTACTCTCCTAGACTCCAACCATGTCCTATTGATGCAAAAATAGACCTCATCTCAGTGTTTCCTGGCTCTGCTGCCATCAACATATGGGTTCAAAGTTTAGTTCTGTCTGGTTCTTCTGTGTCCTATGACTTTTACTTAACTAATTAGCCCTCAAACGTGATCCACACTATCCCTGAACTGATGCCCACATCCATCAAATTATCAGTAATATTACTATCATTAATTCTGGCCTCCCTTCTCTTTCCCTTGGACCATTAAGTATTCTCTAAACTCCCAGAGATAAGTTGCCAATCACTCCCTTCTTGTTCTGCATTTGTAATGGAACTTTATAACTTTTAGAATGTCTTCACATATATCATTTAAGGCTTGTGACAATTCTGTGGACTAAGCATTACAGCTTCAATGTTCAGATAAGGTCATGGTGTGAAAGTTAAATAATTAACTTAGTGTCCTACAGCCAGTAATTTATTTGTCAACAAATCATGTTTCACCCACCTCTTTTTTTTTTCTTGCAAATCTCAGCATCTTTATTTAGTATTTGCACAGTATATCTTTGTCCATTTTTTAATTTTAACCTATTTGTATCTTAATATTGCATGTGTGTTTCTTATAGGCAGCACATAGTAGAGTGTTGCATTTTAATCAAATATTACATTTTCTGATATTTCATTGGAATGCTTAAATTATATATATATTATAATTATAATTATATATATATATATGATAATTACCATGGTTAGGTTAAAATCTATCACATCAATAATTTTTCTATGTATTTTATCTTTATTTTAGTTTTCCTCTTATTTCAATTTACTTCACATGAATATTGTTTTATGATTTCATTTTATCTCCTTTGTTCATTTGTTAACTACATTTTGTTTTGTTATTTTAGTGGTTACTTTATTTTTTTAAAGAGTCATTTAAAAAAATATGTTTTTATTGATTGCAGAGAGAGGAAGGGAGATGGAGAGAGGGAGGAACATAAATGATGAGATAGAATCATTGATCCACTGCCTCTGTACACTCCCTACTGGGGATCAAGCCCGCAACCTGGGCATGTGCCCTGATCAGGAATTGAACCACAATCTCCTAGTCCATGGGTTGATGCTCCACTACTGAGCCACACAGGCCAGGCTGAGTGGTTACTTTAGAGTTGATATTATGTTATAAATCTTTAACTTACCACAGACATTTAACTTACCACATACGGTATTATACCATTTCATGTATAGTATAAACTGCAAATAAAATTCTTGCTTCCCCCTCCCCATCTTCACACTATCATTGGCATACATTTTAGACACATATATGTTATAGTACCAAAACACCTTTTGTAAATGTTTGTGTAAAATCAAATATATACTAAAAGATTTCAGCAATAATAATAAAACAATCATATATTTACCCATTCACTTATCATTGTAGGTGCTCTCCATTCCTTTGTTTTGAGCTTAATCTCAATTAGCATAATTTTCTTTGGCCTGAAATACTTCATTTATTCTTCTTGTAATGCAGGTCTGCTGGTGATATTTCAGTTTTGGTATGTGTGAAAATGTCTTTATTTTGTCTTTATGTTAGAAAAAGATTTTACAAGGTTTAGAATTATGAGTTAATAAATTTTTCTTTTAATGCCTTAAAAATTTTTCTCCACTGTGTTCATGTTTGTATTTTTTTCTATGAGAAATCTGATCACCTGTATATAACACTACCCTTTCCTCTGTTTCCTTTTAATATTTTCTCTTTATCACTGGTTTTGATATTATTCTTGGTTTTTCTATTTCCTGGGGTGTATTGGCTTATTGATCTATGCCTTATAATTTTCATCAAGCTTTGAAAGTTGTCAGGCCTTATTTATTCATATGTTTCAGCCATTATTTCTTTAAACATATTTTTTTTTCCTTTTTGTACACCTCTTTCTATACTTTTTTGGGCACAATAGTTCTAAATATATTAGGCCACTCAAAGTTATTCCCCAACTCACTGATGGTCAAATTATGTTTCTCTGTATTTCAAATTAGGTAGTTTTTAATGTTATATGTTTAAAATCACAGATTTTTTTGTCTTCCATTCTGCCTAATCTGCTATTAATTAATACAGTACCTATACATTATAGTTCTATTTGATTAGAGTTTAATTTGAGTATATTAGATACCTTTTCTATCTCAACTTACTGAACATATGGAATATACTTATAAAAATGTTTTCATACCCTATATGTTAATTTCAATGTTTGTATTGGTTTGAGGTGGATTCCAGTTGATTGTGTTTTGTTTTGTTTTCTCATTAATATGGGTTGTGTATTTTCAGTTTCTTTGCCTGTCTGGAAATTTTTTAATCTCCACTTTACATATGAGAAAACTTGAGGATCAAAGAGGTCAAATAACTTTACTAAAGTTACAGGACCTATAAATGGAATGACGCTGGGATTCACACCAGGAAATATACAACTGCAGAGTCCATACTCTTACCCACTGTGTTATCCCCCCTTATGAATGCACATGGCAATGAATCATAGCCACTATTGGAGTCAGTGAGGCAAAAAGTATAGAAAGAATTATCTCCTTAACCTCTTTATTCTACCTCTCCTACCAGTAGCCTCTATTGAAAAAATGCAACCGGAAGCCAGAGGGCAAAGGAACCAGTGTACTTCAATTTGCAAAGTTAGCCTTCCAAGCACAAAGCAGGGTAGAGAGGATGGAGAAAGGATCTACAGGATGAACATTCTAGAAAAGATAGTCTATAAAGTCTATATCTAAAAATAAAAAGTTAGATATGGTATGAAAAAGGATAATGGCTTTTAAAATTTCAGGCTGCAGAATTATTTATATAAGTTAAATATTATATAAAATCCCAATATAGAATATACATAAAAATGAGCCCTATTTCACAAAAGATAAGAAACCATTGAAGGGGCCCAACAGCTTTGACTCTCTTAATTACACTGATGGTTGATACTGAAGCATGGTCATTGCCCAACTGAACTTTGTTAAACACAGCTGAAAAGCAGGTAGTAAAAAGAACATGAACTTTGATTACAAATACAAAGTACTGAGTATGTGCCTTGTTTGTTATAAAAATTAAGATTTTATAGCTCATATGCCATTTAACTAAGGAATTTGATCTTATTTACTGTCATTATAAGCAGAATTAAGAATTATCAAATTGGCTGGCTGGCATGGATCAGTGATGGAGCATCCTATCTAATAAAAGGGTAATATGCAGATTAACTGTCACTCAGTCACAAAGATGGTGGCACCCAGTCCTCTCAGCCCCGCCGGAGTCCCCTAGTCCTGGGGGGCGGCCACTGAGAGCGGGCAGTGTGAGCGGCCTGGTGGAATGCTTGCTTTGTTGCCATGGCAACGAGGCAAGCATTCTGTGCCCGGATGCGGATGGGCCTCTGGGCTGCAGAGAGCCTCTGGGCAGCGGCCACGGAGTGGCCAGGACCTGCAGAGAGCTACTGATGCACGGATTCGTGCATAAGGCTACTAGTTGACCTATAAACCAGGAGGTCACGGTTTGATTCCCAGTCAGGGCACATGCCTGGGTTATGGGCTCAGTCCCCTGTAGTGGGGCATGCAGGAGGCAGCTGATCAATGATTCCTTCTCATCGCTAATGTTTCTATCTCTCTTTCCCTCTCCCTTCCTCTCTGAAATCAATAAAAAATTTATTTATAAAGAATCATCAAATTATATTAATGCTGCGTGCAAACCCTTTACTAATTTGGGCTGTTCTATAAAATATTCACAAGCAACTCAAAGGGAGATGGCAGTAGAAATCAAGCTAAGTAGAATACGAATATCTGGAAGGCTGGAAGCTGACCAGAACAACTCCCCAATTATTATCCCCAGATAATTTCTCTTCTTATCCCCTAATCTGATGAAAGATAAAGATATCATATGTGGTCATGGTTGCATATCAATAGAAAAACTCATGGATATAAATATGTGGAATACTGTGTAATGTCATTATATTATATAAGAAACAAATGACATAAAGTTCTCCCTGAAATATATAAAAACTATCTTTTAAAATATATCTCTGTAGAAAATACAGTAATGCAATTATTTAACATATGTTCTTAAAAGTTTTCTAGTCTATTAGAGATATGTATTCATTCAATGACCTTGGAAACACTTTCAAGAGAAAATACATCATCCAGTTTGGTTAGTGCTAGAACATTACTTTGAACATTATAGTCTCTTTCCCAACCTGAGCATATTGCTCCCTTCACACTCCCAAGGGAAAGCTCTTTATTCACTCTTCACCTGATTTGTTCCTTCTCATATTAAATTCTCAACATTAAAAAATATATATTAATAATTTAGTATTAGAAAACTGGTTTATCCCTATATCCATGAAATAAACACTTACTAGACATTTATATATTATTTTAAAAGATCTTAAAAATAGTTTTTTTTTCCTAAGAACACATCATTATTTGAGAAAGCTATAATAAGGATATGCACAAAATAAGGATATGACAGTGTAACAGGAAATAAAAACTTTATACTGCTCTGACTTACCATGAAATAAAATTAGAATAAAATGTGCTAACAAACTGATAAAAAGAAATTACATACTGACAGTTTCTTTATAAGCATATTGCAGGCATCAGCAGTTCTGTTTCCTGCTTGTACAAGAAAAGGCCCTGACCATGTTGAGGCAGATCACCCAACTGCAGGAATTTGGTACTGATGAGTCCCAGTATGCTGACATTAAAGATCCCTATCAGGACCAGCAAGGACATTGCCTTCATGTCCACAGCCTCTCCCCTGATTTCTTTGTTCTGCTTTCTCTCTTCCTCCTGGAAGGTAGTGGGGTGGAGGGAGTTGATGGGAGAAAAAAGGAGAGACATCTGTAATACCTTCAACAATAAAGATAATTATAAACAAGGACAAAAACAAGACAAAAAAAATCTTACTTGCTCTGAAATGTTAAGATGGGCTTTGGGATGAGAGTTCTCCATCTTCTCAGATGGCTGGTACTTGAATAAACCTCTTTCCTATACATCAGCACCTGTCTTATGAGTTTGGCTTTTTGTTGCGGAGGCAAAGGAACCTACATTCAGTAACAATAGCAGGGATTAAAAGAAGAAGAAAACTCTATGGGCCAAGTCAGAAATGCAGTCAAGGAAATGTAACACCTGAGTGCATATGAAAATTGAAAAAGAAAAATGAGAAAAGGACTCTTTAAATTTCTAATCTAGGTGACCACGAAGGTAATGATTTTAACAGAAATATGCAGTTGGAAATGTTAGTGTCTGTTAAGAAATTCAATCCTTGGAAAAATAACTACAAAAAAATTAATAAGAAAAATAATGATAAATTAGATAAATTTTATGTATAATAAATAAATAATTCAGAACAATGATAAATAAAAATGGAACACTAATTTAATATGAGGATCATGTAAGGGACTGCAAATTCTCTCCAAGAGAAATATTTTTGTACTTAGAATTAAATTATAAGAAGGAATGAGCCATGTAACTTGATATAATTGATATAATCTTATTTTTTACTAGAGGCCCGGTGCATGAAATTTGTGCACAGGGGCAGGGGTTCCCTCAGCCCGGCCTGTACCCTCTCTAATCCAGGACCCCTCAGGGGATGTCTGACCTCCAGTTTAGGCCCGATCCCGGGATTGGGCCTAAACCAGCAGTTGGATATCCCTCTCGCAATCTGGGACTGCTGGCTCCTAATCACTCGCTTGCCTGCCTGCCTGATCACCCCTAACCACTCATGCCTGATTGCCTCTAACTGCCTCTGCCTGCCGGCCTGATCACCCCTTACTGCACCCGTGCCAGCCTGATCACCCCTAACAACCTCTGCCTGCCTGCCTGCCTGATCTGGTCCCCAAATGCTCCCCTGCCAGCCTGATCATACCCCTAACTGCTTGCTGCCCTGCGCTGGCCTAATTGCCCCCAACTGCCCTCCCCTGCTGGCCTGATTGCCCCCAACTGCCCTCTTCTGCTGGCCTGATTGCCCCCAACTTCCCTCCCCCACCGGCCTGATTGCCCCTAACTGCTTGCTCCCTTGCCAGCCTGATCACCCCTAACTGCCTCTGCCTTGGCCCCCACCACCATGGCTTTGTCCAGAAGGAAGTCAGACATTCGGAAGATGTCCGGTTGACCCAGTCTAATTAGCATATTACCCTTTTATTAGTATAGAATAAGAAAAAACAATTTAATTTTGAACAAATATCTTTCTTCTATGTAAATCATGGATTGTAGTGGATCGGTAGTAAAGACTAATTCAGAAGATTTTATAATTGTCCCGAAAGATCTTATAAGGTGGTGGACCATAGTTGTACTCAACATCACTAATCATAAAGGGAATGCAAGTAAAAACCAATAAGATATTACCTCACCCCTGTTAGAATGACTATTGTCAAAAAGCCAAGAGACAGGAAATGCTGGCAATAATGTGGAGAAAGGGAATCCTTGTGCACTGTTGGTGAGGATGTAAACTGGTACAGCCACTATGGAAAATAGTATGGAGGTTCCTCAAAAATTTAAAATAGAACTACCATATGATCCAGGAATCCCACTTCTGGATATATATTCAAAGGAAATGAAATGTCTATCTCGAAGAGACACATGCACCCCCACATTCATGTGGCTTCTATATATATAAAAGCCTAAGTGACCGTTTGACCAGTTGACTGGTCGCTATGATGCGCACTGACCACCAGGGTGCAGACGCTCAATGTAGGAGCTGCCCCCTAGTAGTCAGTGTGCTCCAATAGCAGGAGCGCTGCTCAGCTGACTGACAGGCAGTAGGCACCAGGCTCACTGCTGGCGAACGCAGCTGTGGTGGCATGAGCCTCTCCTGCCTCCATGGCAGCACTACCAAGCAGTGGTGGTGGCAGGCACAGTGGGGCCAGGATGAGCAGGAGTGGCGCTGCGCCTGGCCTGGGCTCGGGCTCCTTCCCGGCTGCCTGCCACTTCGTGTACTACTACAATCCCCCAAGGGGTCCCGAATTGTGAGAGCATGCAGGCCAGGCTGAGGGACCCCACCAGTGTACAAATCCATGCACCGGGCCTCTAGTTATTCATAATGGCCAGAACATGGAAACACCTTACGTGTTCATCGACAGATAAATGGATAAAAATATGATTACGTATAATGTTACATTATATGCTATATTATATATTTTAGATTATATGTAACATATATTTAATATATGTAAATAAATTTCAGCCAAATCCTGCCATTTGAAACAACATGGATGGACCTTAAAAACCTTATACTGAGATAAGTCTGACAGAGAAAGACAAATACTGCATGAACCCACTTATATGTGAATTTTAAAAAGGCTAAACTCATAGAAACAGAGAGTGGAATGGTGGTTGCCAAAGGCTTGGGGATGGGGGAAACTGGGAAGCTGTTGGTCAAAGGGTACAAACTTCTGATTATAAGACAAATAACTTGTGGGGGTCTAATGTCCAGCATGTTGTGTATACTTAATTATACTCTACTAGTGGCTCGATGCACGAAATTCATGCAAGAGTAGGCCTTCCTTCCCCTGGCTGCCGGCACCAGCTTCCCTCCAGCCACCGGCAGGCACCCAGGACCTGGGCTTCCCTCGCAGCCCCAGCTTCGTCCAGAAGGTCATCCGAAGGACATCTGGTCTAATTAGCATATTATGCTTTTATTATTATAGATTATATACTTGAAATACTCTAAGAGAGTAAATACTAAATATTTTCACCTCTCAAAAAAATGGGTTTATGTGATATGATGGATGTATTCACCAACCTTATTGTGATAATAATTTTTCAAATATGTGTATCAAATCATCTTGTCATTCACCTTAAACTTGTACAATGTTACATGGCAGTTATATTTCAACAAACTTGGAAAAATAAAAAAGAACGCATCATTTGGAGGTTTCCACCTGTTTTCCCCTATGGCTTACTTTTAGTTCCCGGGCAGCTCTTGATTCTGCAGTTAGTATGTACCCTTAATTTTTCATAGCCTTTGTCTTGTGTGGAATATTTGGCAAACCCAAACCACATAAATGGAACTCTGAGTCAACTTTTCTAATTCTGGAAGACTTCACCATAGGATATCTTATCTATCAACAACTGAGGAAAATTATACCAGATAGGTAATCATTATAAGATTTCATTTTTTTTGCTAAACATCATCAGAGGATATTTTTTCCATTTACTTATTTACTTATTTATTTATTTAGAGAGTGGAAGGGGGGGAGAGAGAGAAAGAGAAAGAGAGAGAGAGACTGAGAGAGAGAGAGAAGCATCAGTGTGAGAGAGACACATCAATAGATTGCCTGCTGCACACCCCCCAATGTGGGGGTAAGTGGAGGGATAGAACACATGACCCTTCTGTGCATGGGCCAACCCTCTAACCACTGAGCCACACTAACCAGGGCATAATCTTTTATTCTTAAATATCACTAGACAATGAAAGTTCTTCCAGCATACATGAGTAAACATCACATGAAAAGAAAGATTTAGGTAAATCTACATAAGTAAATTAATAAAACTGATCTCAATAGAACCAAAGATAATTTAGGGTATACAAAAGAAACTTAGAAGTATTGTTATCTCTACACCCACAAAAAGTCATGAGATGTTCTAAGTGCATTTGTTATGCAAATTTCGTTTATTATTAGACTATGTTGAAGCAGTATCAGATATATTTTATCATTTTAACAATAAAACACCCAGAAGTTAATAGTCAAGTGAACCTAAATAATTGTTTCTTAATCCTTTCTGAATAATGTGAACACCAAAAAGTTCCAAGTCCGGGCCACTGGCCTCCCTTCCATGCCCCAGAAATGGGAATTAATTGGTCCAGTGTTATTTCTATGCATCAGCCTTTCTGAGAGTTCTCCAGAGTATTCTACTATGCAATCATACTTGAGAAGCATTACTTTAAGACAGAATTTTCTCCACAACCCTGAATTTTGTCATTGCCACACAATATTTTATACCAGTATTGTGTCTGATCTGAGCTTCTATGCCAGGTTGGAGAAAATCTTCCTAGTTCTTCACACTCTACTAGAGCACTATGTTTCTTATATGAATCTTGTCTCTAGGATTCATATAACTGTGTGATAAATAAAACAGATTATAAAGAAAATAAGGTTTGTATTTTGCTAATAGATTCTAATTTGGGGGGATTTAAATATTCTAAAATGTATCATTGATAACTTATTATGATGTATTATATTAACAATGCCCTCACCTTCCAAATATTTGTCATTTGTGATTCTGTTGGACTTCATTTATTTTATAAATGGTTAGCTGTTCCTTTCCATGATTCAGATATGACTCCAAACCATAGCTGAGGGGAAGAAAATGCATAGCTGCTGTGTTTTATAGTGGTACCAAGCCATTCAATAGAGTGATTGCCTTTTCCTATTATATATTATTGTCTACAGTATAATATATAAATTTTCTGCTCTTGAATAGTGAAAACCTCTTTCCTTTCCTCTGTTGTGTGTTCCTACATATCATGCACCCCAATATTAATCAATCTATATATTTTTAACATTTCTCTGTGAATTGATTTAGTTTTATGCAACAAGACATTTGAACAGCCTTGTCAATTCAGATAGCATGTATCATTAAAAACGTAACTAAAATAACAAATCTATAAGAGCCCTTAAGATTTCAAGAATATATTTATAGGGTACATAGACACCAGAATAGAACTGATAATTTTTCTTTGGTCTCTGTGTGCAATAATAAAATTTTATGTCGATGTTTAAACATATTAGTGCGTTCATAAAAATGCAAAATCTCATAAATTTTCATGAACTATTATGCATATATATACATATACTAGTATATATATGTATATGTATATAAAGTAAACAATTTTGTAAGTGACACACCCATGTTAATAGTCAAATGCAATAACCATTCTGAAGTTGGATTTAGAAATTGCCAGGAGTTCCTTGAAGTGGCACAGTGCTTTTAAAATCTTAGAGACATTAAATGAAGATACTTCCTTTAAGCTGTCAGATATAGTAGTTGTCATATGCAAACTATGATCAATCATGGATTAAACAAAAGTTTTGAAAGATGCAGAAATAATTTATGCTTTAATAAAATTAAATCATTCTCTGTAAATAAAATTTAGCAGGTAGCTTTTGAGCAATGAGAAATATAAATCTATCTTTTGGGGATTATGACTATTCTGGAATGGCTCTAAGTTAAGTCATCAGGTCCCCCCCCCCTTTTTTAAGGTTTCAAATGCACTTTATTTCTCCAATCATGCCATATTTTAATGGGCACACAGTGCTTTCACTTGCCATCAATTATGAGTTGGTTTTGAAATAATTCATTATCACACCAACTAGGATGATTACTAATCTCTCCATTCCTTTGGGGTGACTCTGCCAACAGGGGACAGATTCCATTCTATTCCAATTTGTCATGGAATTCAGGTGTCCTTTTCTGGTGAATTGCCTTGCCATTGTGTGCTGAATGCTTTGAACCAGGAGACAACTTAGCGTGTTTTTGGCCAACGGAAAAACCATGAAGCTGAAGACAACACTGCAGCAACTGCCATCGGGTCACTTTTTATATGCTATTTAGGTTTTAGCTCAGCCGTGGGCAAACTACAGCCCGTTCGGCTGTTCTATCTGGCCCGCGGAGCTGAAAGAGCGGAGGGTTCTCTTGCTCTCCCCTCCGCTCCTTCACCAGCAGCAGTGTTAACATGGCAACGTCGGGAAACAGGGCCGCAGCTCCTTCTTCTGAGTGGGCCGATTTATATCCACCCATTCAGTAGAAGGAACAACCTCTCAATCTTCCAGAGGCTCCTTGTAATGCCCGCGGACGCGTCCCCCGACATCACCCTGGGAATGCGTAGACACGTTATCGTGGTGATGTAGGGAGACATGCCCCTGGAGAGCACAGTATCAGAACATTAGCTAAAAAGGAGACCAACAACACTGTTCCCACTGAAGTTGATGTTTTAAAGACCAAAAACCTTTCAACCCAGTCTACATTGCCATCTACATCTATGTCCCGGGCATAATTTGGAAGTTGCACTAAAGAAAATGTTTAATTTACTGTTTACACATTTTGTTCTTTTCTATTTGTTTTAGTTTTAAATTATTTTATTATATTTAAGTTTAATTTGAAAGGCTTTTGTACCTTTCCTCTGTTAGGCAATTTTATTTTGCCTTTGCCATCTTCAATATAAGGTATGTTATTGTGCTATGATTCCTCCATTTTTTGAAGTTTCAAATTATAATAGTGTTTACATTCTTCTTGTTAAAATGTTTGAAATGAATAAAACTATTGAAATAAAAAAAAAAAGACCGTACCCTTTTATGTAATGATGTTTACTTTAAATTTATATTAGTTCACACAAACACTACATCCATGCTTTTGTTCCGGCCCTCCGGTCCAGTTTAAGAACCCATTGTGGCCCTCGAGTCAAAAAGTTTGCCCACCCCTGTTTTAGCTATATTTCTACAAATTATTTTACAAAATGTTAGGAGACAACTTTCAATGAGTAGTTCAAATTTCTGCAAGTCTTGCAAATCAGGCAAATACTATACTATCCTTTTAAGGATGTTTGTACTAGTGTAAAAAACAGCTTCAAAAAATAAAGATGTATCTTATAAGGCGCGTCTGTTTGCTGTCTGAAAGAATTCATATAGAATCTCCCTCTCGGGCAACTGTTGGGCATGTTCCTTGCAGGCCCCTACAAAAGGTTTACTCTCAGGGTTCTTCAGCTTGGAGACAGCTCACTGCAGAAGCAGCATCTACTAGGCCCACCTGCTTCTCTGTCTTTGGAGACAAAAATTCTTTCTTAGAAAACCTTCAGCAGACAGGTTTCACATTTAATTGTCCAGAGGTATGGTACTGGTTACATTATTTTTGATCCTCCTAGAATCTGAGGAGAGATGGCTACCTGAAAAAAAAATTAAGTTTTATTAGGATTAAAAAATGGAGAATGGACTCTATGTAAAAACCAAACATAGTCATTACCTGTGAAAGTTCTCATTATTATTTTAACAAGGAGTTTTTGGAGTGTAATACATGGCAATAAAATTAATCTGGAAGAAATATTAAGCATCAATAAAAAATAAATTTTATTGTGTATAAGCCTCTTATTAGGTATGAAATCACATTATAAAACCACTGTAATTAAATCACTTTGATGGTGGTATAAAAATAGAGATATCAATGAAAGAGCAGAGTCAGTTCAGATAAATTCAAATATATATGAATATTTAGTATACAATAAATGTGGAATTAAAAGTATTATAAAAACAATAAAGTCCAATAATAATGAGGCAAAAAAATAATCATATTACCTAATTAAATCTTTCTACTAAAATAATGTTGAGATACATTAGGAATTTTTATATAAAAATATGGAACAATAAAAGAACTAGATAAATAACCTTAAAATAATCTCTGGATAGGAATGGTCTTTTTAAGCATGACAAAAATCTTAGAATCCTTAGTTTGTGGAAGTTTTTATTGCAGAAATAGAAAACTGATACAGGAAGTCTCCATGTATGTAACATTTTGACATAAATTTGCCAACTCTAACAAATTAATCACTCTTTCACTTAAATATCTAACTTTCATTACCTTAATTTAAACCATTCTTACATGGACAAAAAAAAACTATCAAAGATGGTAACTTTTATTATTGTTTACAATAGCAAAACCAAAACAAATAACTAACGATTACCTAAATAGTCATAAATAATTTCATTTCTGTATATAGTAATATAATGAAACACTCTATAGTTATTTAAAAAGCATGAAATTGATCTCTACATGCTGATATGAAAATATCAGAAACATAAAATGTTTGCAGCCATTTAAAAAAGTTAGAAAGACATGTACATATGACATGGGAATATGATGATATATTATTGACATAGAAAAGTGAAATATACTTCTGTGTATAAGGTTCTTTTATGAAGAAAAATTGGAAAATGATTTATATCACCCAGGCTGGTGTGGCTCAGTGGGATGGGCATTGTCTTATGCACCAAAAGGTTGCTGGTTTGATTCACAGTCAGGGCACATGGCAGGGTTGTGGGTTCAATCCCAGGTAGGGGGCTTATAGGAGGCAGTCAATTAATGTTTTGCTCTCAAATCAATGTTTCTCTTGCTCCCTCTCCCCCTCTCTCTAAAAACCAATAAAAATATTTAAAATAAATAAATAAAATGTTTTCTATCTAATACTCAAATGTGCATACATTATCAGTAACACTTTTTGGGTAATAGAAATAAGATAATCAAGAGTTTTGGGCCCTAGCTGGTTGGTTCAGTGGAGAGTGTTGGCCTGCGAACCAAGTTTGATTCTGGTCAAGGGCACATACCTCGATTGCAGGATCCTCCCTGGCTCAGTCTCTGGTCAGGGCTGGTGCAGGAGTCAACCAATTGATGTGTTTCACACTGATGTTTCTCTCTTCTTTCCCTCTTCCACTCTCTCTAAAAATCAATGGAAAAATATCCTCGGGTGACGATTAACAAAATTTTTTAAAAAAGAGAGTTGGGTTTTGTTGTTTTTCCTACTCTCTTATACTCGAAGTCTGTTCACATACCTGCATTATTTTAATACCAGTAAAAAAGCAGCAAAAACTGCAGACTGTGTTTTGTGTTTCAGGTCTATGGACACTGCATGCATGCAAACCTATTATCACGTGGGTTCTATGACCTGAAATAAGCAATTTTTGTTTACAAGACATAATAATAAGAATACAGCTGGTTCAATACTGAAAACTAGATGATATAGTTATCCAGGTCCAAGAAAATTTAAGCAAAACAGTTATCTTGGTGAACATGAGTCAGATTACAAACTGTGCTAGGGGTCTCCAGAGAGCTTTCTTTCCAGAGAAACAGCAGCATCCACATCTGCAGACCAGAAATAAACACATAAGAACAAAAATGTTTTGAGTCCCAATTTCAATGTTCAACAGTTCTGAGTTCCAGTTTCAATGTCCAACAGTTCTGAGTATCAGTTTCAGTGTCAAACAATTGTGAGTCCCAGTTTCAATGTCAAACAGTTGTGAGTCCCAGTTTCAATGTCAAACAGTTCCTTATGTGTACATGTCAGCAATGATATCTGGATGGTGGCAATGCAGGTCCGACTCTCTCTGGTTTGGTCCTAGGTAACCTGCAGCGACGCACAGCTGCTGACTGCTAGCATGGCAAGGTGTCGTCAACGTCTTCCATCTCTAGACTGTTTCTCCTCTTGTCTTCATGGTTGGAGCAGACCTGTCAATTCCTCTCTGTTGCAGGAATCCACATGGTCTTGGAGTTGTTTTCTGAAAATATACAAACATATTCTCGACCAAAAGTTAATAAAGGAATCTTTTCTATAAATTTTACTTGGGATCCTTTTTATTTTTTGCCCAGACGATTTTCCTTTGGCCTATTTTGATACCATATGTTTTTCATTGGTGTCTTGCTGTTAGCGTAAAAATTTTCTAGATGTAATTTACTTACAGAATATTTTTCCTTACATGCTATTTTTCCACTATCCCCCTTTTTTTTGATTAATGGAGGCTTTTTGGAAATTTTATAATGCAGTCTTGGTAACTTTAAATTTTAATTTTTTGCACAAAAATACGACTGCTTTAGGTTCTTTGCATGTTAAGCAAATTTACCATGAGATGAACTACCAATAGAAATTTTAGTTAATAGTTTAGGAACAGCTTTTTGTCCAGTACAATTAAATTTTCTTGAATATTCACTTATTTTAATTAGCCAATTTAATCTGAAAACTTTACTTTTTTACTGTCAAATTTAATACTCTAACAACAATCTTAGTTTACCCTGTAAATATTAGTGGAAAGGATTATTTGCCTTCTTGAGAAAGCCCTGAGCACTCCTAGATTTAGGTTAGATTTAGATATAGGGCAGTCACCATTAGCCACTTCTCTGTTGCTTGGGTCTCAATATGAGCTGGGCCAAGTCTCTTGTTTGTAGCTGGATCTCAATCTGAGCTGGGCTCTGTTACCTGGGTCCCGATCTGAGCTGGGCGTGGGAAGCGTGAAGCAGCCATGGGGGCAGGAGACGTCCCTCAGAAGGGGCGAGGATTCAAGCCCCTGCAAGGCTGGGGGCGGGGGTGAGGGCCTGTGCCCCACCTCTGTTGATCCCCAAGTTCTCTCCTGATGGCCCCTCTGCGACTGTGCCTGTCTTAGGTTGTTCCTTCCCTGAGGAATCTTACCCGTCTCTGGCTAACCAGCCATCCTCCAGGGCCAAGCAGGGTGATGTGAGGTTCAGTTCTGTCTCCTTGGTAGCCTATGCCCCTATAGCCTCCATGCCCAGCACTTGCCTTGGGATCCTATCGCCTACTGGCGGGGCCCTGGCATAGATCACATATCTTGGGGAACCCAGGTTTTTTCTCCAGGGAAAGCCCAGCTCACGCCATTGTACGAGAGACAGATCCATGGTGCCAGCCACCATGAGGCTTCAACTTCAGCATGAACTGAAAACTCAAGCAACAGCTATGGGCAATTGGATTGTGAGGAGAGGGTCCCTCTTAGCAAATAAGGCAAGAAAGGCCAATATAGGATACTCAAGTGCCTTCCCAGTGAGGCTTTCCACACAGTGGAAGGGATTAAATCCTTTCATGTCCTTTTAAATTGCTGCCAAACATAAAAAAATTTAGATTTTTAAGTTTGTTTGGATTAATTGTACAATATGCTGTTGTAAAATATCAAAAATTATAATGACATTGTAGAATAATACCATGCAATTTTCAAGTATATTAGATCTGTTTTAAAAGGATTTCCTTTAAGAAGAGAGAATAATTTTCTTGTATTACTCTGGGCCCTTGGAGTTTTACAACAATCATCTCTGTTAAGGCCTTGAAATTTTAACAACCATCAAACAAATATTTACATCCATATATGATTTACTAGTTTTTGCATCAGCCATTCATATGCAAACTTGTTATCTACTTCCTGCTGGTTATTTGCCTTAGGGCGGGAATTTCAAAAAAGGGGCTGCTTAAAATGCCTTGGGAAACCAGCTTTAATTTGTCTCCTGGTTCATCTTTGCCATCTTTAAAACTAAACATCTCTAGGGTTTTTATTCTGTACACAGAAAAGTGTCAAGCCCAGCTCAAAAACTATGCGCACTCGTTTTTTAAACTGGCCTTTTCGCTTTACATGAGCACAGAAATCCCCGATGCATCATAAATTTGTAAAAGCTTTAAGTCATTAGCTGGAAAAAGGGAAGATGGCGAATATGAGGAAAAATACCATGTAAGGATATTCTTTGCTCTAAGCCAATGGCAATTCAAATTCAAACTGTATATTCTCTGCACCTCTCCCAGGAGCAAGTAGTGATAGTCCCCTACTTCCTTGCCCCACCCATGTTCGTCCTGGATACTACATTAGGCAGGGAATCAGCACACATAAGGGTTCTTACCCATGAAGGGTCAGGAACATAAGTCCAAAATACTTCCCCATTTGCCCCAGGTAATATTACCGTACAGCTGATTACTGCTAGCATGGCAAGAAAGACGTTCTCAGGCATCTGTACCGTCCTCTTTACCATGCCCCAGGTGGTCTCCGGGCTGTTTGTTGTCCAGCTTGTCCTCCTCCTGCTCCTCATCTTCAGTGGATTGCTTGGAGTTGCTGTTCTCTGTGGCTGAGGTAGTTGATTTTCTGCGGCTGCATGGTGTGGCTCCAGGTGCAAGGTCTTCATTTGTCTGGCTAATTTCTCTCGTGGATTCCTGTTGCAGTTTAATATTTCTAGCAGGAATCCACATGGGCTTGGAAAAATTCTCTGGAAATATACAAGCATACCCTCTGCCAAAGGTTAGTAATGGATCGGGTCCCTTCCATAAACCAGATTCGGGATCTTTCCATTTAACTAGACCATTTTCTTTTGTTTTATTCTGATACCAATGTATTTCCATAGGCGTCCTTCCTTCATCATCACAAGTGAAAAAATTTAAAGTAATTAAGCCTTGGTGCAGTCTACCTGCAGGTGATTTCTTCATCATCCCACCTTTTTGTTTTTCAAGTTGGAATTGTAGCCGCTGATGCTGTCGTTCAATAATGGCCTGTCCTTGGGAATTATATGGTATTCCTGTAATATGCTGAATTTTCCACCTTTTACAAAATTCCTGGAATTGACAGCTCGTGTAAGCAGGCCCATTATCAGTTTTAATAATTTTTGGAATTCCCATGACAGCAAAAGCAGCTAGGCAATGATTAATAACCTGTTTTGCTGTTTCTCCTATAGATGCAGTAGCCCATAGGACTTTTGAAAAGGTATCTACGGAGACATGTAATGCCCCAAGGCGTCCAAAGGAATTATAATGCGTTACATTTATTTGCCAGATATGGTCTCTTAGCAAACCTCTGGGGTTGACTCCTGTGTTAGGCCCTTGAGGTAGATGTAACATGCAAGTGGGACATTCCTTAATAATCTGTTTTGCCTGTTGTCCAGTGATTGAGAATTGTTTAGACAACATTTTGGCAGGCTGATGTAAAAGCTGATGAGATTCTAAGGCTTCTTTTAATAAGCAACCAGTTGATCAGCCTGTGCATTTCCTTTTGTTAAAGGACCAGGTAAGACACTATGAGCCCTGATATGGGTGATGTAAAAAGGATATTATCTCTGTTGTACAATCTGCTGAACTTGTTTGAATAGTAAAAATAAACTTTGGTCACTAAGCCATTTCAACCAGGCAGTTTCAATTCTATTCACTAAGTTTGCAGCATAAAAGGAATCAGAGACAATATTAAGAGGCTCTTGGAAATCCTGCAATGCAGCCTTAATAGCTTCTAGTTCAATTCTTTGTACAGAAGTATGATTGGTCAGTATGACTCGGTCTGAATTTATTGTATGATAGGCAGCTTTCCCATTTGATGATCCATCAGTAAAAACAGTTAAAGCTCCAGGAATAGGTTCCTGCCTAGTATTTTTGGTATAATGATGGAGGTATTATATAAAAAATTGTAGTAATTTATCTTTTAATAGATGACAGCTAAGTTCCCCTGAATATCCACTTAACCCAATTTGCCAATTTATATCAGTCTGAAATAACATTTCTAATTGCTTACCAGTGAGGGGGAGGTAGATACACTGGGGCTCTTCCCCTCTAAGCTGTTTACAACGTTTTCTAATTTGAAATAATAACTGGGCCAATAGTTCTACATATGTAACTGCAGTTTTAGAGGATTGATGTCCTAGGTGGATCCATTCAATAATGGTGG
Organism: Plecotus auritus; assembly: GCF_963455305.1. NCBI lineage: Eukaryota > Metazoa > Chordata > Mammalia > Chiroptera > Vespertilionidae > Plecotus > Plecotus auritus. The sequence continues at coordinate 125,445,724 of NC_137782.1, forward strand.
GAGAATTTTTATTTTGAAAGATGACTCCAGTGGGACTATTTGCAGTAGGGTTAATTTGTCCCAATAAAGGTAATTTGGGCTGTACCCGTGCTACTTGGGCTGAGGAAATTGCCTGCTCAACCCTTAGCAACTCATTTCTAGCTTCATCTGTTAAAGTTCGGGGAGAAGAAAGATTAGAGTCACCTCTAAGTAAACTAAATAAATTTGTCATTTCTCCTGTAGAGATCTTCAGATAAGGTCTTAACCAGTTAATGTCTCCTAATAATTTCTGAAAGTCATTTAAGGTTTTAAGACAATCATTTCTTATCTCCACCTTCTGAGGCCTAATGCTTTGGTTTTCAATTATGGTTCCCAGATATTGGAAAGGCGTTTCTTTCTGTACCTTCTCTGGAGCAATTCTTAAACCCCATTTAGGGAGCTCCTCTTCTAATTGGGAAAACATGACCAAGGTCTGTTCTTCCCGTGGGCTTGCTAAGAGCAAGTCATCCATGTAATGAATAATGTAACATTGGGAATATTTGTCCCTTAAAGGCTGAACAGCTTGAGCCACATATTTTTGACACAAAGTAGGGCTATTGGCCATTCCTTGAGGTAAAACCTTCCATTGATATCTTTTCATAGGCTCTATATTATTAATAGATGGCACTGAAAATGCAAATCTCTTTTTATCTTGAGGTGCCAAGGGAATGGTGAAAAAACAATCCTTAAGATCTACTACTATGAGGGACCAATTTAAAGGGATTTGTGAAGGCACTGGGAGTCCAGGTTGTAAAGCTCCCATGGTATGCATAGTAGCATTAACTGCTCTAAAATCATGTAACAATCGCCATTTTCCTGTCGCCTTTTTAGGGATTGTAAATATAGGCGTATTCCAAGAACTATTGGAAGGCTCTATGTGACCAGCTTCTATTTGTTCTTGTATTAATTCACGAATATGACTTAATTTCTCCTTGGTTAATGGCCACTGATCCACCCATAGAGGTCTATCATCTTTCCATTGTATAGGATCAGCATGAGGGTAAGGAGACTGAGCAGTGACCGCTCCTAAAAAGGTTGATATCCTATCTGAGTCATTAACTGCCTTCCTTTACCGGTAATAATATATGCCTGTAAACCTTCTAAAACATCCCGGCCCCATAAGTTGACTGCAATTCCAGAGATGACGTAGGGCTGAAACCATCCTGTCTGTCCTTCCTCATCTTGCCACCTTAACACTGCAGCACTGCGTTGTGTGTCATCTGGAACTCCTACCCCCTTAACTGAGCCCATAGCTTCTGCTGTGGACCAACTTGGAGGCCAGAATTCTTTGCTGATAACACTGACATCCGCTCCAGTGTCCACTAGACCCCTAAATTGTTTTCCCTCTATTCTTAAATTAATCATAGGACGGGTTTTGCTAATTTCATGTATCCAATAGATGTCCGAGTTTCCAAATCCTTGCATTTCTCTTTTCCTACTTATAACCTCACCTTGCTGAACATAAGGTAGAAGTAGTATCTGAGCAATTCTTTGTCCTGGAGTAATTTTCATAACATGATTACATTCTAATATAACTTTAATTTCTCCTTCATAATTTGAATCAATGACACCAGGCAGAACAGTTAGTCCTTTCAGAGTGTTTCCACTCCTCCCTAAGATTAATCCTAAAGTTCCCAGTGGAACAGGTCCCCAAATTCCTGTAGGAATAGCTTGCCGAGCAATATCAGGGGTCAAAGTGACCGCTATAGTGCTGTTAAGATCCAGGCTTGCGCTCGGATGAGGGAATCCACTGTGGGCCTTGCAGGGCAGATTTCCCCTATTGATGACGGGGCTGGGGGGCGCCCCTCTGGCCGTTTCCCGGCGATTGACCATGCCCTCCATCTTGATCTAGAAGTTGCCCGTTTCTATGAAATCTCGATCTACATAGACTGGCCCAATGGTTCCCTTTCTGACATCTAGGACACCGAGGGATTGAATCTCTCAGCGGCTGAGTGTTTACACCTCTCCCTAGAGCGCTACCTTGTGCCCTTCTTAATTGCCTACATTCCTTTTGGAAATGTCCTGCTTTTCCACACTTAAAACACCTCTTATTTCCCACTGTTACTGCAGCAGCGAGTAAATTTGCTTGAAAAGTGCCTGATCCCACATTCTGACATGCTTGAATCATCTCTGTAATGGTACTATTTCTTCTCAGAGATGTCAGGCATTTCTTATAATCAGCATTGGCATTTTCATAAGCCAATTGCTGAATTAAAATATCTCCTGCTGCCTCATGTTGAATCTGTCGTCTCACTGCTCGAGTGAGACGAGCCACAAAATCAGAAAATGACTCTGTAGGTCCCTGCATACATTTACTAAAAGCTCCCTGAGGGTCCCCTTTTGCTGGTAAAGCCCACCAAGCTTTCCTTCCACAAAGTCTAATTTACTCATACGCCTGTTGCACATAATGTAGCTGATTTTGTACATCCATATACTGCCCCAGTCCTGCCAGCATTTCATAAGTTATTTGAGCATTCAGCCCTCCGTTTGCGCGGGCTTGCTCTTGACATCTCTCTAAATATTCTCCCTTCCATAATAAATAATCTCCTCCATCCAGAGTTGCACGAGCCAGAGAATACCAATCATAAGGAGCTAAGAATGCTTCAGAAATATTGTTCATAATTTCTCCGTTGGGCCGTTTTGACCAACACTTTCTCACAAAGCTTTTATCATTTTAAAATCTATTTTTTCATGTTGTCTTATTATCTGATTTGGGAGCTGTGGGTCAGCTACTTGTATAATAGGAAAAGCAAGCCTTTCTTCCACCGACATGTCCTTCATTCCTTCTCTGATGGCTCTGTGTATAGATGATTCTATTGGTGGCGAATTAAATGTTTCAGGATTAGGACATGGAGGTGGAGGGGGCCATAAAGGCCATTCCTCCAATTTTTCTTCCTGCTCCTCTCTAGGAGGAGCAGAGGGAACCAGGAGAGGAGGCTCCTCCTCAGCCTTTCTAAAAGGCTCTAGCAAACGCAATATTATGTTCCCCATGGAGAAACAGTTTTTTGAGGTGAGTTTTTTTTTTTTTTTTCTGCTGCTGAGCTTTTTTCAAATTTTGACCAACTTTTTGCCAAACACTCAAGATCTAATGTACCTTCTTCAGGAAACCAAGGGTTATATTCTAAAACAAAAACTATAAAAGAATACCTTCTGAAACTTTTAATACCTTAAGCATACAAACCAAAATTCTAATAATAAAGTTTATTTTATATTTATAGCCTAATTCTTCCCCATTAGCCTGGCTGAAAAAGACATTCCCACCCTACTTACAGATGGCGACTCTGCAGCTAGTCCGTGGGCTTTGTGTGCGGTGAACCTCCCTCACCTTTTTCTAGGTGAATTTTTTCCTTTCCTTCGCTCTTAGGTGAAAAATATCATCTCCTCCAGAAGTCCCACAGTCAGGCGCCAGATGTGGGAACCCCTTTCACGTCCTGCGTGGTTCAGGGTTCCAGTTCAGGGTTCGGGATCTGGAGAAGGCAGCACACAAATGAAAAGAGACTTGGAAAAGTATTAATTTGGAAATATTGGGGACCAGGCGGGAGCCCAACTCTAGTGGAAGGACTACCCTTTGCTCTGGCCTTGCAATCCCTTTTATTGAGACTATGGGATACGCCCATAACCTTTAGGCAAGAAATTCCAATAACAGAAATTTACATAGGAGAAACAGGTGGAGGCTGCTTCAGCTAACAATGTTTAAACTAAACAGTGAGTGATCAAAACAATTAGGTTGTTGACCAACCTTCCCAGTTTCCTGGTCACATCTTTCTATTAGTGGTAGAATGATTGGTTTCTGGCAACACCACACTTTTTTTTATAATGGCTGCCATTTTTTTCATAATGGCTGCCATTTTTTTCATAATGGCTGCCATTTTTTTCATAATGGCATTCCCGCCAGCAGTGTACTAGGATTCCTTTTTCTCCATACTCTTGCCAGCACTTGTCATTTGTTGATATGTTTCGGTAGCCATTCTGACAAGTGTGACAGGATACCTCATTGTCATTTTAGTTTGCATCTCTCTGATGATCAGTGACTTTGAGCATTTTTTTATATGTCTCTTGTCCATCTGTATGTCCACTTTGGAGAAGTGTCTATTTAGGTCCTTTGCCCATTTTTTAATTGGATTGTTTGTCTTCCTTTTGTTAAGTTGCATGTGTTCCTTATGAATTTTGGATATTAACCCATTATCAGATGTATTATTTAAAGGAATCAAATTGTTTCCAAATAACTGTTTCCTAGAACAACGCTGAAGATTATTTGTAAATTACAAAACTACCCAACATTCAACAAAATGAAATTTGCAAAGTCTGTTGTAGCATAAACCCTGACATAAGGCAAGTGACTAATTTAAGCTTTGATTGCTGAGGCATCTACTTCAAAAAGGCATCCACTTCAAAGACAGCTATCTCCAATAACCACATTACCAGCCACAGGGCTAGATTAAGTCAGGCTGGGCCCCTCCTCCCCACACAGCCTCCTTTGTTTTAGTGATCTTGCTTCATTTTGATAACTGACCATTTGGGCCACTTTATTTGCTTGTTTTTGTTTTGTTTGTTTTTTCTCTCTTCTTGAACTTCAAGTTCCTGCTATTAACCAATAAAGACAATCCAGGAAACTCTATGTTCCCATCCTTGACCTCAATAAAATAAAGCCCCAATCCTGCGCTCTCTCTCTCTTTCTCTCTCTCTCTCTGTATCTATCTCTCTCTTTCTCTCTCTCCTCACTACCTCATTTTGTAGCCCCAGATCAGTCACATAATTTCCAGGACTTGTAAGTAATAAACCATTGTTTGTTTTTTATGCAGTTTCCTAATCATTATTGCTGAGAACATTTTGCTATCATAATAAGAATCACAAGGGCTATTTCAGCCACAACACTGGTTATCGACATGCTGAGACTGGTACAAAACATCTTGTATCCAATAAAACATTATCAGGCACTTGATGAAGCATAAAAATATGACCCATGATGAAAAACAAATTAATTGAAAACCACAAGGAACTGAAACAGATATTATCATGAGCAGACACAAATATCAAAACAATCCATATGGCTATTTTCTGTATATTGAACCCCTTTAGAAAATAGTTTATTATTTTGCTTAAAAATTAGACTTATTCCTACTGTATGATCCAGCCATTTTACACCCAAGAAAAAGAAAAGCATATAACTAAAAATATTGTAAGTGAATGTTCATAGCAGCTTTATTTTTAATACCCAAAAGCTGAAAACATCTCAAATGTTCAGTCACAACTTAAGGGGTAAACAAAACATGGCATATCCATATAGTGGAATGTTACTCAACAATATGAAAAAAATAATATACACCATAACATAAATAAATTGCAACATAGTTATGCTGAGAAAAAAACACCGACCACAAAGATACATACTGAATTATTAATCTATAAGAAACTCTAAAAAATACAAACTGATCTATAACAAAAAGATCAATTTTTACCTGAGGACTGAGGCAAGAGGAGCTAGTGGTAGGATGGAGGGATTTCATACAGGCATAAGAAAACTTTGGGGACTGGTGGGTATGTTTATTTTCGATATGCTAATTATTGTTCATATAATATATTCTCACAGAGAAATATATATGTATGTATATTTGTGTTGTCAACAGTTATTAAATAGCCAAAACCTGAAAACAGACCCAGTGTCCATTCACAAGTATATGGACAAATATCGCTGCTTATTATATGTTTTTAAGCTTTTTTTAAAAAAAATTCACTAGCCGACACCGGTTTGGCTCAGTGGATAGAGCGTCGGCCTGCGGACTGAAGGGTCCCGGGTTCGATTCCGGTCAAGGGCATGTACCTTGGTTGCGGGCACATCCCCAGTAGGGGGTGTGCAGGAGGCAGCTGATCGATGTTTCTCTCTCATCGATGTTTCTAGCTCTCTATCCCTCTCCCTTCCTCTCTGTAAAATATCAATAAAATATATTTTAAAAAAAAATTCACTAATCATCCGAGAGATGCAAATCAAAACGACAATGAGATACCATCTTACACTTGTCAGAATGGCTATCATAAAAAAAATCAACAAACAACAAGTGCTGGTGAGGATGTGGAGAAAAAGGAACCCTTGTGCACTGCTGGTGAGAATGCAAACTGGTGCAACCCCTGTGGAAAACTGTATGGAGTTTCCTCAAAAAATTAAAAATGGAACTTGCCTTTGACCCAGTAATACCACTTCTAGGACTATATCCCAGGAAACCAGAAACACCAGTCAGAAAGGATATATGCACCTCTATGTTCATAGCAGCACAATTTACAATAGCTAAGATTTGGAAACAGCCTAAGTGCCCATCAGCAGATGAGTGAATTAAAAAACAGTGGTATATCGACACAGTGGAATACATCACTGCTGTAAAAAAGAAGGAACTCTTACCATATGCAACAGCATGGATAGAACTGGAGAGCATTGTGCTAAGTGAAATAAACCAGTCGGAGAAAGATAAATATCACATGATCTCACTCATATGTGGAATATAATGAACAACATAAACTGATTAACTAAAAAAGATCAAGAGACATAGAAGCATGGAACAGACCATCCAACCTGAAGGGGAAGGGGGGTTGGAGGGGATGGGGGTGAGAGATCAACCGAAGGACTTGTATGCATGCATGTAAGCATAACCCATAGACACAGTCAGTAGTGGGGTGGTGAGAGCATGTGCTGGGGGAGTGGGAATGAGGAGGGAGAGGTCAATGGGGAAAAGGATTCATATGTAATACTTTAAATAATAAAGAATTTTAAAAATTCTCAACTGAGGATATTTTTTCCATTGATTTCTAAAGAGAGAGTGGAAGGGAAGGCAGAGGGGGTTACCTCCTACACATGACCCTGCTGGGGCTGGAGAACCTGCAACTGAGGTATGTGGCCTTGACCAGGAATCGAACCCATGACCCTTTGGTCTGTGGGCTGACACTAACCACTGAGCAAAACAGGCCAGGGTTTATATGTTAATTTATACCTCAATAAAAAACTATATAAAAATCCAAGGAAATGCTGTTTTCATTAGCCAAAACTATCACATTTTCAAGGTATATGCTGTATGTATTAGATGCATTACATATATATATATATATATATATATATATATATATATATATACATACACACACACATACAATACCTATACTACTTTTACTGTATGATAAATATTTTTTCAAAATAATTCTTATTTTAAAATATCACAAAACATGCAAAGTGTAATTTTAACTTTAAAAATTCTAAATAAAAACATGTTTAAACAAGGTAAAATACAACTCCTTGAAAATTTAGAAAGCAATCATAATTTCTTATCATTACACTATTTGTTATGTTACTCTTTACCAGTAGTGAAAAATTAAATTATCTAATACATGAAATACACACAAAAAGAAAACAAAAGTTTTATTATTTTTAAATAATATGTTTCTGGAAACAAACATTGAAATACTTGTAAGAGCTATAAGAAAATAGATCATTTTAAGACATCTGATTAAAAAGTGAATAAACAAAAATATAGTTTACTATAATTCTATAATAACCAGCTAAAAATAAAATAATATTTTTATTTGCCAATCTGAAGTATATGAAATATTCATGAAAATTTAACATAATATAAATAAGTCATAAAGAAAATATTGAAACTCTACTGAAAACTGTATAAAAAGACATGAATAAATGGAGATTTTTTATTTTCTGATAGAATAATTTAACCCTGTGTAGATGTGAATTATCTTTGCTTATTTCTGTGAGAAACTGGAAATATCCATATTTAAATTTGTAGTCTCTGTTCTTTTAGCTCAGTTTTTAAATATCATTATCTAAACTTTAACATCATTGTGCTAATTTGAAAACAATCACTGTTTATGTAGTATAGAGTTTCTGTTGTCATTAATTTATTAATTTAGTTTTATGTTTAAAAAAATGAAGGGTTATGTGTGTTTCTTTTCAGGAAATCATTCTTTTATAAGGGATAATCATAGCCATATAAAAATACCTGCCTTTTAAGTGACTCCTGTAGAAAAATACAGCACATGATGTTGTCCAGAGTTTTCTGTGGGACATTTCATGATATCTTAGGAAGACCCTCATGTTAAATTTATGTTTCAGGAGTCTAGATCCTTTGTTGTTTCTAGGTTTCATTCCTATTGAAGCATAGTAACCTCCATCTTTATAAAACTGCTGTTTGAATTCTCTGCTATTGTTAGATAGTCCCTATTCCTGTAAACTCTGTCACTGTGAACTCTGTCATTATAAACTGTCACTTTAAGACAGTCTGTTATTCGGTAAAATGACTTTGTTTTTAGTTCAAATAATAGAAAAAGATAAACTTAACTGATGTTGCAAGCTCGCCATCCAATGTAATAGACTAAAATAGACTAATACTGATAACAATTCCCATATTCTTATGCCAAATACTAACTCATTATGTATTCAAGGTTACAACTGTCTGTAACAATAACTCACACAGAGCCCTTTGTAATATCTGCAAAGAGGCTCGAAAAGTATAAATACGGAAAAACTTTCTGTATGGGTTGCTCAGAGATTTGGAAGAGACACCTCCCTCTGGGACGCGCACAATAAACAACTCCTAATTAATTGGCTTATTAAGACATTTTGTATCTCATTCGCTGATGTGCAATACAACACTATAACTTAAGTTGAATATTAAGTGATGCGTGCTTGGAATGGCCTTTGTTTCTTATCCTCAGTTTCCAGTTGTCAAGTTAACACTAGCATTATAGGTCTCATTTATCAGCACCTTCATGTTATCTCTATTTTGGTCTTTCTGTCAGATTCTTTAAAAGAAGTTATTAGACATTATAGCATATTCCATAAAAAAGTTTACACCTTATTAACTAAGCAATTTCTAAGTCAGTGTATTTGAGAAGGAGTGCCCAGTTAAATAACTATAGTTCAACCTATTTCCTGCTATCTTCGATCAACCTTTAGATTTCCGATTGTTGCTTCTAGTTTTCTTGAGTGTTTTCCTATGTTCTGTCATGGAGAGCTCATTATTCTCCATCAAAAATATCAGGGAGTCAAAAGAAAAAATAAAAGTGTACAACTTCCTATTCTGCATGAGTTTCTCCCACAGTGCTGTAGGTCCCACAGTTTTGGGACCTACGAAATCATGCCCTTTAAGCATCCATGAGCCTATCCTGTAAAACCACAAAAATATTTGTTATAAATCAATAGTAGATTTGGGTTAGAAAACTATTCACAAAATATCTTTATTTAGTATGAATTTGCCTCTGCAGAACCCTTTGAAATAATTCAACTATTATTTATTGAGCAGCTACTATATATATGGGGGGAAACAGAGTCTACCACACCAAAATATGCTTTTGGAATATTGATTATTTTAATCTAGTTATTTTTTAAGAAACAAAAGACTCAGAAAGAATCTATAAACCTCCCCCATTAGATAGAGAGAAAAATAACCTTCTTAAAAAAAGGGAGCTATCACCTTAGCATAATAGTAACTAGGTATGGAGGCAGGGAAGAACTTAGCCAAGTCTTTTAGACTCCCCTGTGTGTCCCATTATTTCTAGGTTCACTGGCAAGAATTCATTTATAAAATGTTTGCTCTTTCTCAAATCTATTTTTAATGTATTTTTATTGACTTCAGAGGAGAGGGAGAGAGAGATAGTATCATCAATAATGAGAGAGAATCATTGATAGGGGGCCTCCTGCAAGCCCCACACTGGGGTTTGAGCCCTGCCAGCCTGCTCTCACATCTATTAATTGCTTACTTTCCCTGTGAAGTCCCAGACCTCTGCCTCCCTTTACTTAGGCCAGAAAAGCATTTAAGCTTCATCAGCCAACTTGTCCTTGGGTCCCATATTCTTAGGAAACCCCTATATGTATACATGTAATAAACTTGGTTATTTGTCCTATTAATCTATCTCAGGTCAATTTGATTATTAGACCAGCTAGAGAACTTAAAAGGGTCAAAGGAAAATTATTCTCTTGGTTACATACCTTAGAAGATGAAAAAAATTCAGAAATAGTCCTTTTGTTCAAGCTGCTACTATCAGTATTTATCTTGAATATTGAACAAATGAACACATTTTTATAAAACAAAGTATAGTAAGTTGTTTTTTGTATAATAAAAATGCTTTGTTGTAAAATGCTTGGGGTTTGATAAGTCAAAAAGGGGACTATTCACAGTCTAGGGATAGAAACCAGGAAGTCTACACTAAAGAAGTGACACTTCAAATGAAAGACAAGTTGAATTTCAGCCTTTATATCTGTATAGAGAGAGCAAAGTGAAATTGTTCTGAACTCCACATTCCAAAATTGGGTTACTAAGTCCACCACTGTTATAATGAACTTGATCAATAATATAATCTTTCTAAGCCTCCATCATATCACATATGTGATAGGGATAATAGTATTTTAATGCAGAAATGCTGTGAAGTTAAGATGAGAAAACATGTAGCATAATCCATGGTATATAGTCCATGGTAGATCAAAGTTCTCATTAATGTTGTTGCAATAACAATTATAATTATTACATCATATTGGCGGAGCCACAATAACAGTAAAACAAATGTGAGCAAAAACCTGGAAACCACAGCATGAACATCTTTGAGAAACAAACGAAGTTAACTTTGATTTGAGCATGTGGTTTATTTAGAGAATAGTGTCCGGGTGGCAGGGATGGAAAAGTAGATTGGGGATTTGTGGAAAGGTTTAAGTGCCAGGTTAATAAATTTATTATTAATCTGGCATACAAAATGAGTCACAGAACTTAATTGATCATGGAAGTGACATAATTGGGCTTTCTCTTTAAGATTAGTCATGGACTTCAGAGGAGAAAGAGGCAGGAAGGCCAGTTTGAAGGTAGAAAATAAGGAAGCTGAGGTGAGTTGACTAAGACTGCTCTCAAAAAACCGGAGTTCATGCGGGAATTATAAATAAAAACAGGGAAGCAAGAATTGAAGAAATAGTTCTATGGATAATGTGGCATTTTTGTTGTTGTTAATCCTCACCAAAATATATTTTTCCATTGACTTTATTTTTTTTAAGAGAGAATGGAAGGGAGGAGGAGAGGCACAGAGAGAAACTGGGGATCTAGCCTGCAACCAAGGTACATGCCCTTGACCTGAATGGAACCCATGACCCTTCAGTCTGCAGGCAGGTACTCTAAGCACTGAGCCAAACTGGCTAGGGCGAAAATGTGGCATTTTTAGATAGGTACATAATAAGCTTGATAAATTAGTAGGACATGCAGTTTAAGGAAGCAGAGAGAAGAGAGCTCAGAGCTGTAAGCATATGCATAGAGCCATTTACATTGTGTCAGTTCAAGACACTGGGGAAGTTAAATCTTAAAAAAGAGAGGTTTGAGGAAAGAAAAACAGCTTTCTAAATAGTTTTAATCAATTGTAAATTTCTACAATTGTTTTCTCCAATCCTTAACATACAAATATCACATATATAATTAAGACACACACATCTGCTCATTCTCAGTTCAAGGTTGCTTATAAGAAACTAGACAGAGGGTAGATAGGTAACTGTGATCTATTATCTACACTGAGGGATGAAATAATAAATTGGCACTTTACCTTGAGATTCTTCAATAGGCAGGTTCAGGATGAATTCTTTTTCTCTCATAATGTTATTTGTTATCAATTATTAAAACCCCTTCTTAATTTTATCTCTACATTATCACTCAAGGTGGAGCTAATGTGTCTAAGACTTTTGAATTTATTATTCACTTTTTTTTAATTGCATTCTCATATTTATAATACCATTAGAATAAGCGGTCCTTTTTCTCTCTCCAATTTTATCCTCTGCTTCTTTGAAGCAAACTGTTCTTGACTTATTTCAGTGTTGTGATGACATTATTGTAAGCATTAAAAGATTCAATTAGTGAGTTCACTGAAGTCAACATTTATTTGAATTTATGTCGCTTATGTCCTCAATATAATATATAATCTCCTTAGCAATATTTTTCAATTAATACTGATAAGAGAAATATGAGGAACTCATTTTTTCATTGGGCATAAGAGGAGAATGGAAAGGTAGAGCTTTTATAAAAGAAGGAAAAGGAAATTTTCACAACATGAGAAATTTCATAGAAAAAAATTAAAATAGCATGAATAATTTATTGGAAACATTTTGATAACCTTTAAAGGTTTTGTTAACAGATGAATGGTGCCTTGCTAAACAATAATAATAAGAAAAATGTGATAATCTAGAGAAAAATGTACATATAGACAATTCATTTAAAAGTTAGTTATTTATGGGGGAATATTGAAATTTTGAGCTAAATATAACTATGTTATTAATGCTCTTAATTAATCATTATGATCTTGATGGTCATATTATGAACAGGACAAGAAAAAAAGTAAGAGAATAATAAAATCCTATCATAAAATACTTTAGAATATCTATAATATCTTCATATTAATAAATATGAATAATATTGGTTCTCATTTCAATTTGCTTTCCTTGCTACAAATATTGAATCTAAAAATAAACACATCAATATTTATAGTATTGAAATCTTATTCAAGTTACTGAATCTTTTTTCCAAACAATAGCTCCAACCTCACATCTCGTATCAATGTGGCAACGAAAATGTTGGTTCTTTAAACCATCTCTTATAATTATCATTTACTGTCATTCCTGTAGCTAAAACAGAATGCCTTTTTTTTTTTTTCAACAGTCCTGCGCGGGTGGGGGGGGGGGGGGTGTTGCGGAGCAGGGGGAGAGAGGGCAGCCATAGATTGCTAAGAGTCTTTTTATAGCCTATCTTATCCAAATCATCTTATGGACAGTAATGATTATTTACCCTAAAAGTGTCAATGTTAATCTTTTGTCTTCAGGACACTATCATTCAGGAAAACATACAGTGAAGCGCTGTATCTGTGAATCCTCCCAGATGTTATGCCATGGTAATTCTAATCTTTATGTTTATTCTTGTCTAGATGTTCCACAGCTTTCAAATGTTAACCATGGGAAATTGTTACTTCCTGGTAGCCACCATTTTTCTTGACTCTTTTAAATCTTTCATACATATTCACAATTCATACTTATATTTTTAACTAATACTTTATATGTATAGCATATCCTAACAAATTTGCTTTTGTCTCTTCATCTCTCATGCCCTGGGTATTGAACCTCGTCCATTCTCTATCGATAGAATGAGCCAACACATCACATAATACTTACCTGTCTATATTTATCCATAGTTAAGTACTTACATAGATATTATATGTTATTCCCACTTTGTATCTAAGAAGAAAGGGGTACAGAGAGGTTAATTGACTTGTCCACATAATGTAGTGAGTATGTGGCATAGGAAGTTCCCCAAATCTGAACCTAGGCCATTTCCCCTACTTCAGACTCATTATTTTCTTTCATTTCCAATTACTTTCTTCACATAAATATAAAAGCCCAGCACTACAGTACAAAGTGATGTATATAGATTAGCATTTTTATTTTCTATTTCTTAAAGGTGCTAGAGTGCTGGCATTAAATAAGAACTTTGGGTTTGACTTTGCTTTAGATAATACACCAGTTAAGAGATGAGAGCTTCAATCATATAGGATAATAGATGATCTGCTGAAGAGAGAAATTGATTTTGAAGTTGTAATTTACTTGAAGTGTTTTGATGATCTCATAGAACACAGGCACAAAATTGAAGTTATTTATAATTTTATAGCTCTGTTACAGCTTGAATTACTGCTTCAGTGCCAAAACCCCCAGGAAGGATTCACAGGTCGCTGTTTACGGACTATATATTTATTGCACTGTAGACATATTTGTTGATATAGAAGTGTATTCTTTACTTTCTCCATATCTTATTCATTACCTCTTCTTCCCATTCATTTTACCTCTGTCTCTCATTCTCATTCTCTCTCTCTGTCTCTTGGCTTGACAAGTGGCCCACTCACATATTTTTGTGGCATCTGGTCTACATTTAGTTCCAAAGGTTTTATTTTGGGTAGTGGAAATAACCACATGTGTATCATCTCTTTAGCTCTCAGCCTTTTCTCTTGAATACAATTCAGGTGTTATATTATATGGGACTTTATCATGTATCTTTACCATTTTTAATTTACTATATTTAAGCAAGGACACTAACATTAAAAAAGAGGACATAAGAAAACAGTCTTCTCCGGCTAGGCTCTTCCAAGGGAGGAGGGTAAAAAAGAGCCTAAGAAGCTGATAAGGTTGCTCTGGCGCAGTGGTCCTCAGTCCTGGGGACATAATAGAATCAACTGGGGAGATTTTTGCCCCTCAGTCAGAATCTCTAAAGGAGATAGATTTTTAAGCTCCCAAGTGATTTTAATGTGCACAAAATATACACTAGAACTACAATTCTAGTGTAGTCCCTTTAGCAGAAGCATAAGAGCATTGGAAAGCACTATCCTCTGATAGTGTGTGTGTGTGTGTGTCTGTGTGTGTAGATAGAAAGGTAGTTATGTAGGCACACAGAAATAAACATCAAATAATAAATATTGTATTTCTCAATTGGTTAAAAACCTAAAAATGTAAAACTAATGTGATTCATTATCACTTGCTCTTATTTGGGGGTGATATAATGCCTGAAATATGTTTTTTAAAATGTGGTACATGAACTCATTTATGATAAATACAATCATTTAGGTGGAAAAATATGACTAAGCTTTATGTAAATAATTTTCATGTACTTTAATGTGTAATGGAAACTTATCTTTTGTTACAGCATGGATGGACCTGGAGAGTATTATGCTAAGTGAAATAAGTTAGTTAGAATAAAGCAAATACCATATGATTTCACTTATATATGGAATCTAATGAATTAAATAAATTAACAAAACAGAAACAGACTCATAGATACAGAGAACAGACTGACAGCTATCAGAGGGGAAGGGTAAAAAAGGTGAAGGGATTTAGCAAAAAAAAAAAACTGTTACAGACACAGACAACAGTATGGTCATTATCACAGGGAAAGGAGGCTGTGGGGGAGGGAGCTAGGCTGGGAGTAAAGGGACAATAAATGGTGATGGAAGGAGACTTGGTTTGGGGTGGTGAACACACAATCTATATATATAAAAGCCTAAGTGACCAGCCGACCATTCAACCAGCCGACCGGCCAATAGCTATGATGTGCAATGACCACCAGGGAGCAGACACTCAACGCAGGAGTGGAAACCATATGCATAGAAACATGGAACAGACTGATAAATCTCAGAGGGACGAGGGGAGTGGGGAGGGTGGGAAGAGATTGAGGAAAGATCTTACATGCATACTAGAGGCCCAGTGCACAGATTTCTGTACCAGTGGGGTCCCTCAGCCTGGCTTCCACCCTCTAGCAATCCGGGACCCCTCGGGGGATGTTGGAGAGCTGGTTTCAGCCCTATCCCCACAGGCCAGGCCAAGGGACCCCACTGTGCACAAATCTGTGCACTGGGCCTCTATTACTATATATATATGATGTGTTATAGAAATGTACACCTGAAACCTATATAATTTTATTAACCAATGCAAACCCAATAAATTCAAAAAAAAAGAAACTTATGTGTATCCTGAAAAAAATACAAGTTTCTATGGATTTCTTTGTTTAAAATGAGGTCCACATGAAATCATTGCAATTATTCTATTTCTGCAGACCACATAATTTATAGATGGCATTTAATCCTACCAGTGAAGGTTCTACACCATGCATTTTTATATCTTTTCATATTGTTGGAAGCATGGATTACATAGATGATATGGATCCCATGTGTATATTTTTAAAAACTGAATTTTCAGAAACTTCCTTTTACAATGATAAGTCTAAAACTACCTTTAGAAGGGAATAATGAATTAATCACATTTTATAAGCATATATTATACCTAAAAATAATTTGTGTTGTTCTTGTTCTGATGACAGTAATAGTTTTTGAAGCATTATTAAGCTGCGCTTAAAACTGGAATGTTTAAAGCATAAAGGTGCTGATTTTAAGTACTCATGGTCATTATAACAAAATATTCATATAATCTTTGTACAAACACAAAAATCAATTTAATGAATCAAACAGCATTTGGGTATTGGTTAACTACCAAGTGCAAAAAATTCATGCAAAAATTATGAATTTGATTTTTGAATGTTGGCAGAGACTAGGTCTATTTAATTTTAGGTCACCCACAAAGAACCACTCATAAATTCTGATACTAAATATTTCCATTTGCAATGGCATTTTGAACCTGTTAAAATGAGACTTTTTTTTTTTTTAAATAATAAAATTTTCAAGCATCATTTAAAAAAGGACACACCTTGTGACTGGGAATAATGATTGTAAAACAGTGGAGGTATCATTTATAGTGTGATATTTAATTAAAAACATTGAAGCCACAAAAGTAATTGTGAAGACACTTTTAAGAATGTTTTTAAAATGTTAAAGGCATATTGAGTAGCAGAGCATGAATAACGTTTGATTACTTTTCTCTGTGAAGCAGCATGATTCATTATAGAATTATAGATATGACTGGAACTTTGATTTATCAATACTGAGACCAGAATGAAAAAGTATGTTGGTGCTAATACTATGAACTCAGCCAATTATTTATCAGATGATAGCTGCATAAAAATCCCAATTTTTATACAAGAAAGTCTGTACAGTTTTCCTCACACCTGTAACTGCGAAAGATCATTTCAGACTAATTGCAGCTTACTTGTGTGAAGACAAAAAAAAAAAAAAAAAAAAAAATACAGCCTGAAAACTATGTTTGGGAACACGCAGAAAATGATAAAGCCATAATTCATCTATTATAAACATTGTTCTTCAAATCCAAGTTATACGTTACTTCAATTTTGCTGCTTTGGGTGTGGAATAGACTCAGGTATATACATGGAAGCCCACGCCAACAGATATACCACATGAAGAAATGTGTTATTCATATTAAGGGCAGGCCATCATATTTTTATTCTCTCTCTCTCTTTCCCTCACCATAAACAACTCTTTGTTCTTTAGTGATGCTTGCTTGTTGAATTTTCATGAATAAAAGAACTCTGCCTGCATTGAGAAAATAATGTCTTCCAAGTAAGACGTTCTTTCAGAGGCAATGCATGCATGCTTTTTTAGCTTTGTGTACTAGGAATTTTAATTATTTCACTTATCTTTAGAGGCACAGTTATATCAGAAAATTTAACTTGAATGCACAAAAACTGGAAAGACATGCCTAGATTTCTGTAATTGGTTTCATATTATTATCTATTGAGTTCACTAACAATAGTTTGAATGCTATGAAAATATTTGTTAATAATTTACCTTTATTGTTCCAAATGAATTAGTGTTGGTGTATGAATGAAAAGCTCCATTACTTTGTGAACATTGCCAAATAATTTGAACTAATCAGAAGAAAAATAGAACCCAAGGCTTGTTGTGTAGATTTTTTGAAGTGAGTTGGTTGAACAACGTTTCTATTAGTTTCTTAAGAATAATATTTCAAATCAGAAAACACAGGTACGCTCTTAAGCAGATTTTGACCTTTTATGATTGTATGGCTATGATTGGAAACCTTAGGGAGAAGCAGCATCATAATTATAGAATAGAATTGAATTTTTGTGTTAGAATTTTGTTCTTTTAACTAAGTGACATCTAGCAAAATATCAATTTTATTGACTGACCACAATAAGTCTCATGCTCTTTCTGAAAAATAAATATATATCTTCTTTTGTTTTCAATACTCACCTGAGGATACATTTATTATTTTTTAGAGAGAGGAAGGGAGAGAGAGAGAGAGAGACTGAACCCCCAAACTTAGGTGTGTGCGCTAATCAAGAATCGAACCTGCAACCTTTTGGTGTATGGGCCGATGCTCCAAACAACTGCACCACAGTGGCCAGGGCTAAGTCTCATTCCTTTTTGAAAAATTATTTTCAGATATATATTTTTGTAAATTGGATCAAGTATCAATTTTTATAATTAATATTACTTTAAGTTTTGAAAAAAATTATTATATAATTTGCTTTCTTCTATTTTAATTACATGATTTTAATTTTAGTGCATTAATTTGTTATGGTGTTTCTATATTGGTAAGTGATTTAGGTTCCCTTTAAATACATTTGAATAAAATAAAATTCTTAAACATTATTTAAATGTAAGAAATAAGTTAATTTAATAAGTAATAATAATAGTAATATGCAGTCACATCAAAAGAGCTTAGATAGTATACAAATGACTAAAGTTGTTAAATGTTGCACATATCATTGCCAGCTATTCCTTCTTGTTTTATATCAACTGATTTTTTAAAAAATATGATTATCTTCCTTAATATAGAAAATAATGCGGTGAACAGAAAAACAGTAGGTGTGTGGACGTAGAGTGAATTTAGCAATTTGCCTATTTATCTGGTTGGTAGAGGCTATTTCTCTGAATGAGAGAAGGAACAGGGGGAGTTAAAGAAGTTATCTTTTACTAAAGCTGGACAATATTTTTCTTTTTTTTTCTTTAGCCTCTCCTCAGTATCAACTACTGTTTCCTTAATAATGTACTCTATGTACTTAAAATTCTGAATACGTGCTCACTAGCAATTTTAGAAAATATTCATATTTAAAATCATAAAGAATTTAAATAACATAATGAACACTCACCACATAGTTTTATAGCTTTAGAATTATGTTTTTTTGCTTTAAATTTTCTACAAGTTAATGGCACAAATTCAGTTGTAGCCTCCTTTGTAACATGCTTTGAAGCTGTTCTCATTTATTCCTCCCTCTCTAAAGGAAGCAGAGTTATTGAAATTTCTGTGCTGTTCATGATTTTTTTTTTTACTTTTTAAAAATTAAACTTATTGCAGTGACATTAGTTAATAAGATTTTATATGTTCATAGCAGCACAATTTATAATAGCTAAGATTTGGAAACAGCCTAAGTGCAGATCAGTGAACTAATGGATTAAAAAACGGGTACAACTACACAATGGAATACTATGCTGCTGTAAAAAAGAAGGAACTCTTACCATTTGCAACAGCATGGATGGACCTGGAGAGCATTATGCTAAGTGAAAATAAGCCAGTCGGAGAAAGATAAATAACACATGATCTCATTCATTTGTGGGATATAGTGAACAGCATAAAGCAATGAAGAAAAATAGATCCAGAGACAGAGAAGCATCGAACTGACTATCAAACCTCAGAGGGAAGGGAAGGGGGGAGGGGTGGTGGTAAGAGATCAACCAAAGGACTTGTATGCATGCACATAAGCATAACCAACGGACACAGTCACTAGGCGGGTGACGCATGTGCTGGGGGATGGGAGTGGCCGGGGAGAGGTCAATGGAGAAAAAAAATAATATTGTAATAGCTATGTATGGGCCAATGGGGGTGGGGGTGGGGGGTTGTGGTACTTGAAATATCAGGAGGACCACTCTTTAAAGTGTATGATTGTCTAACCCAGCCGTGGGCAAACTACGGCCCACGGGCCAGATCCGGCTGTTCTCTCCGGTTCTCTTGCTCTCCCCTCCGCTCCTTTACTTTGAATTTATATTAGTTCACACAAACACTCCATCCATGCTTTTGTTCCGGCCCTCCGGTCCAGTTTAAGAACCCATTGTGGCCCTCGAGTCAAAAAGTTTGCCCACCCCTGGAACCACTATGTTGTGCACCTGAAACTTATACAGAATAATATTGAATGTGAACTACAATTGAAAAAAAAAGATGGAAAATTGTAAAAAAAAATTTAGTACACATTTCAATAGGACATGATCTCTATATTGTATTGTGCACCCACCACCCAAAAACAAATCATCTTCCATTACCATATATTTGCACCTCTTTACCCTTTACTTCTATCCCACCTCCTTTTCTCTGCTAATCACCATACTGTTGTTTGTGCTTATGAGTTTTTGTTTGTTCAATTTTTTTGTTTGCTCATTTGTTGCTGTTATATCCCACATATGAATTAAATCATATGGTTCTTAACTTTTTTCTGTCTGACTTATTTTGCTTAGCATGATATTCTCAAGGTCCATCCATATTGTCACAAATTGCAGTATTTCATCTTTTCTTATGGCTGAGTAGCATTCCGTTGTATATGTACCACATTTTCTTTATCTAATCATCTATCAAAGGACACTTCAGTTGTTTCCATGCCTTGACCACCGTGCATAATGCTGTAATGAACAGGTGATTAAGATATTTTCTAAATTATGAACTAAATCATAACATAAGGATGGAAAGTTGATATATGCCTGAGGTAGGACAGTGAAGGTGTATTGCTGGCTTTGGCAGCTGAAAGCAAACTGCTGCTGGTGTAGCTTGTTGACATGGATGGAGGAAAAGACATTTGGCAGCTCAATAGCTATATACACTGAGTGGCCAGATTATTATGATCTCTGAACGCATAATAATCTAGCCACTCAGTGTGTGTATATATATATATATATATTAGAGGCCCAGTGCATGAATTCATGCATGGGTGGGGTCCTGCCAGCCTGGCCAGGAGGAGGGAACATGGGCAGTTGGCCAGCCTGCCTGCTGGTCGAACTCCTCCTGGTCGAGGGGACAATTTGCATATTAGCCTTTTATTATATAGGTTATACACTGAGTGGCCAGATTATTATGCGTTCAGAGATCATAATAATCTGGCCACTCAGTGTATAAGGTTGTAGATGTGTTAATTTACTCTAGAATTAAAACTACATCTGGGATAGTAGCTACAACTGGAGTCACCACCTGGTTAAGCTTATGATAATCCACTGTCATTCTCCAAGTTCCAAGTTCTTGCTGCCTTCTGTACAGGCCAAATGCGTACATCAAATTGGATTTGGTGAGAAGAAACATCCTGCATCTTTAGTTTTGATGGTGGCACTAATCTCTGCAATCACTTCAGGAATATGGTATTGCTTTGGGGGTACTATTTTCCTAGATAGAAGCAGTTCTAGTGATTTCCATTTGGTCTTTCATGCTTTAATAGCCCTCACTCTAAAGGTCAAGAAGCAGGAATGGGGATTCTGTCAACTGATAAGTATGGCTATTTCCATTGTGCTACCTGGAGAAATAATGACAACATTGGTCTGAGTACATACAGGCCCCACTGTGATATGGATTTGAGCTAAACATGCATTGGTCATCTGACCTCCATGAGCCCCTATCCTGACTGGTAGACCACAGTAATGTTTTGGGACCCTTGGGACTAATGTCAGTTCAGAGAAAATGTCTATATTCCCTGAAAGTCTGATTATTTCCTTTTTTCAAATGCAGTTACCCTGGTAAAAGGTCATAGGTCCCTTTGAGAAAGGCTGGGAGAAAAAGTAACAATATATACATTGCAGTACCAGGTCCCTTTCTCAGGTAAGCCCAGATTCCCTTTATTTCAGGGATTCTGAGTGTGTAAACTAGCTCAAGTCCTTGGAATGATTGAGAGGTCTGACTCTCTTTTTTATGATTCAGATTATATTTTTGTTCATTTTCTCTAAAACTTTTCTGCTTATACACATGCATCAAGTAAGCATTTAGTAGGCTTCCCATCTGTTTAACTTCTGGGAACACCATAATCAACTAGCCAACAACATAGGTCTGCATGAGCCAGACAATTCTTATTGCTGCTTTGACTGCTGTCCATTATAGTAACCACACTGACCTTGTCTTTGATGATTGAGTACCGCTACTTGGCTCCTGCAAGTTGGGATTCAATGAACTCTTATTACCTTTAGATTTCCCAATTCAGTGACTGCATTTTCCACGGTAAGGTTTGGCATTCAGAGAAGAGTGATCATAGAGTTCTTCAAGGATGTCTGGGCTCCACTCACAAAGTTACTCCTCATAGTCATGGTGTAAAGTATGTCTCCTAGATTTTCACAGGGTGGGTGAGTAGGTCTTAAATTACAAATATACTCTACCATTCAAAAATCCCTAAGCTTTAAAATTCCTTCCTCTACTTTAAACCAAGGCAAGTTCCTGACATTTCAAACATGCTCACTGTTGCCTCCCTTTAGTTCCTTTTTCAACCAACCAACCAACCAACCAAAGAGATCCCTTTTTAATTTCTTGAGCTACAATATTAAAAGCAGTATTGCTGGTTAGTGAGTCCATATCAATAGGATTTAGCCTGATCTAACTTCATCCTCCTTCCACTATTGCTCCACATCCTAAATCATCTCTATACCAGTTTCTCATATATCATTATGAAAATTACTAGAGGGTTGTTGCATGAAGAGATTCATGCAATAGGCCTTCCTTCCCTTGGCTTCAAGCACCTGTTTTTCTCCGGCACCCAGGACCCTGGCCTTCGCTTCGGCCAGAGTCTGCCTTCTTCGTCTTTGCTGCAGACTCTGGCTGGAGTCTGCCGTCTTCCCCCAACTCTGGAGTCTGCAGTCTTGTCTTCGCTGTGGCACTCCGCTCCTGTAGATCCCTTCGCCCCCCACCCTCCCTCTCATACCAGGCGTCCTGCCCTGCCTGTCCACTCCATGCCTGGAGCAGCTGGGCAGCCGCCATCTTTGGCCTTCTAATTTGTGTACTCACTCTGACTGGCTGTGGGCATAGCGGAGGAATGGTCAATTTACATGTTTGTCTATTATTAGGTAAGATATAACTCAACTGGTTCTCCTATAGTGCAATGTACCTCCACATGGGTCACATTTTGTACCTCACCTTTAGGGATCTGCTGGTCCTTGAATTTAATTATAGATCTGGAAGCAAGAAGAGTTGTGGGGTGAATCTGTGGAGACTCAGCATTGCTTTACAGGGCATCTGCCTTTAGAGAGGTCATTACAGTTTCATTACAAAATTCAGGGTGATTCCCTCAGAGAGAGAGGTGAATAAGCTAGTTCTACTGGGGATGAAAAGTCTCATCCCATTGGCCAAGAAGGTTCATCAGAGTTTAGAGCCTCAATGTCCCAAGCTTCATCAAGGATTTCCCACATGTTCTTATTCCAACTTGCAGAATCTCATTCTTTCTCAACTAATGCTCTTAACAGTACATATCTTACAAAGCTAGAAATTGAAGTTGTATTGTAATTTTGCCAGTCACAGGATGAGATGCTGATTTTGATTTTCAGCATCTCAGCCCTACAGCTGTAGAACATAAGTGTCTCCTTCAGAGCACATGTAGTAGTTTTAAGGTTATTAATGAAGCACTTGAGTTGAGAATTCTAATCCGTGAGCTCATTATTTTCCTTCCCTGCTTTGTTCAGTGACATTAGAAGCAAACAGCCAATTTTCTTATATTCATTAATTTAAAAAAAGTGTTCAGAGGTATCATATACACAGTCATCTAGCTCCTGCTTCTTTTCAGTGGTTGATTAACAGAATCTATGGTGAAATTTTGCATATCTCTATTGACAGATTATGCCCTGGACTATCAGTGCTACAGAAAATAGGGTCATTTGCATATTTAAATTTAATCAGATTAGTCCTTTTCAGAAATTCCAGAACCAAGCCAGAAAACATATCCTTAAAATTTGTTTCTCTAGAATAGCAATTTTCAACCGGTGTGCCACAAGAATTTTTAAAACATGGGGTACCTGACTATTTAGTCAGGGACACTGACCTCTTTTCCCTTAGAGTGTCAAGTAAAAAAAGAATGACAACAGCCAACACAGTAATAGCTTTCTGGTGTGAACCAATCAAAATTATACCTATTTTTCTTTTGTCAGATCAGCAAAAAGTATATTTTGGGGTGTGCCAAAGAATTTCAATAATTAGTTTATGTGTGCCATAAGATGCTCTAGAATGACTCTCAGTACCAAAATCTGTATTTATCAGTGTTCATCAGAGAAACGGAACCAGTGGAATATCTCTATCATTCTTTATCTAACTCTAGCTCTATCATCTCTATCTCTATTTTTATTTCTATTTCTACATTTATATCTACATTTATATCTATATCAATATCAATATAGACATATAGAATAATTTTCTTAGTTTAATTTTTGTTTATTCATTCTTAAATTTTCTTTAACTGATTTGTCTCAATCTTGGTAAATCTTCCTTCTGCCTGGAGAAATCTGCTGTTTAGCTCCTCTAGTATTCTTTTTCCCATTTAAATTAATATACTCTTCACCACCAGAATTTCTTTTTGGCCCATTTGTATTTATAATGTCTGATCTTCTTATAGGTGAGACAGTGTCCTCATACTTTCTTTTAATTATTTACACTTGATTTTGTTAGTTTTTTACACATATTTATAAGAGGTTATTTAGTTTGTTTCATATGTTCTGTATAGGCTTATTTTGGAATGAGTTTTTATTGCTTGCTTATTTCTCTGGGTATGAACCCTACTCACTTGTTGTTTTTGGTGTGTGTATGTATGTGTGTGTATGTGCATAGGTGTGCATATCATAACTTGTCCTTGAAATTGGACATTTTTTTATTTTTTAAATATATTTTATTGATTTTTTACAGAGAGGAAGGGAGAGGGATGGAGAGTTAGAAACATCAATGAGAGAGAAACATTGATCAGCTGCCTACTGGGGATGTGCCCGCAACCAAGGTACATGCCCTTGACCAGAATCGAACCCGGGACCCTTCAGTCTGCAGGCCGACACTCTACCCACTGAGCCAAACCGGTTTCGGCAAAATTGGACATTTTAATAACATAATGGGCAACTCTAAAATTCAGAAATGTCCTAGGTTTGTTGTTTCTGTTTGTTGATATAATAGAACTATGTGTAACTTTTCCTCTAAATGTCATATGCAAAAAGGTTATTTCAAATACATTTTTTAAATTATTACTTTTTAAAAAAATGTGGTCTGAATACCTTGATTATATGACTTTCTCCATGCATGTTTTTTATAAATAGTTTTAATTTCCTTCATCCACTGGTTAGACATACACACCCATCATATTTTATTTCTAATTGATTAGAAATTTTTTAATTGGTTAGATTAAAATGTTCAATTTAATTTGTTATATGAAAATATAGATCAGTTAAATTTTTTTTTCTTTTTATCATTAGCTATTTTAACCATTGCCTCAGTTTCCAAAGGATGACACAGTGGAGACCAAGTATTGCCTAAACATAGAGTAGAGCATGTTAAAAGAAAGAAACAAAAAAACCACTAACATTAGGAAGCTCTTATAGTGTATATTGCCAATTCTATTTTTCTTCTAAAACAGAGAGACCTGTTACTTTCATTGCCCTGAAATGTCACACAAATCAGCTCTAGGAAAGTGACATCTCTATCTTTACTGTCCTAGGATATAAATAAATCTGATTCAGCGAATGAGACAGCTCTAAATTTATTTTCCTGAAAGGTAAGTATATATGCCTCAAGAAGAGACATGTCTACATTACCAGGCTACCTACTATGCAAATATCCTTGAAAAAGCACTCTGGAGTAAACAAGCTGTGAATGCCTTTGAAGATGTTCAGAAATATGAGTGATTTGTGGAGAATTATACCTCAAGAAAACACCAGTCCTTATATGTCTGAGTTATTATGTGTCTGAATTCTGTGTCTATGTTTTCAAAGGCCAAACAAGATTCCCAGGTAAGTGGGCTTGAAGACAGTTTCACAAAGTGATGCTTCTTCTCAGTTTGTTGAATATTTTGGCTTATGAGCTAATATATATGGATGACAGTGATCATGAACAAGAACCAGGTCCTCTACAGCCAAGAAGATAGAGAAGATTCTATCAAAACTCATGAAATGATATTTTTCACTGGGGAAAACTAAAGAACTTAAAAGGAAATTTTTTGAATTATTTAATATCCCCAAAATAAATGTGAACTACACGGAAGTAGCTGTATTTCTCTTGATTTGATTGCATTAATTTTCTACCATCAGAAGAAATGGAACCTTTATTCAACTGCTAAATCATTCTGTTAAATATTAATTTTACATTTTTTCTAGTGTTGCTATTGAAAATTTATCCAAGCTGCACACATATATGTTCACACATTAGTAGAGAATTTTTCACAATGCTTTTGTTTATTTTATATGTATTTTGGGTAATTTCCTTAGGATACAGAGATAATTATTTGGCAAAATGAATAAATATGTTTTACTAACTAGTTATATATTTCAATAGTATTTTTCAAATGGGTTTTATGAATTTTTCCTTAAATACATTTAGAATGAAATCAAGATAAAAAATGAATTGGAAAAGGGAGATTAAAGATTATGTTGAAAACATCATAAAAAGTGAAGAGAATTGATCTGATAGCTAATTATAGTATGGGCTCAAGAAGATATAATGTGTTTTTATTAATTTGAAAGAGAGAGGAAGGGAGAGACATCTATGTGAGAGTGAGACCCTCCCTAATAGGGCTTGAACAGGCAACCTGGGCATATGCCCTGACCAGGAATTGAGCCCTTGATCTTTCAGAGTACAGGATGATTAATCCATGCCAGCCAGGGCAAGAAGATATTTTCTTGATGGATTATATTACAGAACATTTTTATGCTACTAGGTATAGTTTATAAGAAAAGGGGAAGAAGATATACAATGATAGAAGGGGAGTTTCTGAGTCTGCAAGAGAAAAAGTATTCTGAGCTTAAATATTATAGTTGATCCTACATGTGATTATATGTTGAGGTTTCAATTATGGTAATAGAAATTAATGCAATGTATATAAGAATGAATGACAGCAGACATAATTGTAGGGGTTTATAAAATTTCTAAGTTGATATTTTATCTAGAAAGCAAAATGTGAGTGGGGATAATGATTGGGATATATTTGTTGGACATTTGCATATGTAAAAATGGATATGTAACTTCTGATCTGAAGTACAGTGGAAGCCACCTTTTTAAATGGTTACATCAAACAGGCGACTAAGTCTTTCTGATGAGCTGTAGGTTGGAAGTATGATATCCTAGAGAAATAAAGAACCTGTAGCAGAATTTCATGGATGGAAAATAAACTTATAGATGATAAGTCTATCATGATTTTAAAAGTGTTTTCATTAGTCAAATGCAGTAACAGAGTTGCAGTCACAGTGTAGACAGAGTATTGGTTTGCCTAAAGAAAGTGTGGAGAAGCAATGAGTAGTCAAGGAAGTTAAATTAGTATAAAATAAAATACTTGAATAATAGAGTAAAGAATTTAAACTTGTCAGATAAAAAGCAAAGATACAAAACAGTAATATTTTCTTTAAAAAGTTATTTCATCAATAATTTCTGGGTTCTTATAACCTCAGAGAATTGTTAGTTTTAGAGTAATAAGAGTAAAATGGAAAGAAAGAAGCGATGTATTCACAAAGGGTCACTTGCAATGGCAATAGTTGAGTATAGTATAGGAGTATGAGCAAATCCCTGGAAGGCCATGGGAGGAAAGGGCTGATATGAAGTGAAGGACTTTGGCAGGGAAAAATGAACAAAACAGGCAGCCATGACATTGAAAGGACCAAGGTTTTTTGTTTTGTTTTGTTTTCAATAAAAATGACTTGTGTTTGGTTGTAATGGACCCTTTCAACTTGAAGATGCATGTTGCTTTTTAATTGCTGGAGTTTTTATACTTGTTTTATAATTCTTTCTTATCTTAAATAACTCTGTAAAATTATTTTCTGTTAGTTTTTATTACCACTTTTCCATTAACCATCATGTTATACCAGAGGCCCGATGCACGAAATTCGTGCAACAGTAGGCCTTTCTTCCCCCAGCTGCCAGCACCAGCTTCCCTCTGGCACCTGGGACCTGGGCTTCCCTTTCAGCCCTGGCTTCATCCAGAAGGTCGTCTGGAAGGACATCTGATCTAATTAGCATATTATGCTTTTATTATTATAGATTATAAGCACTATATTGCCATTTGTCCACTTCCCCTAAGTGGGTAAAATTTCTCAAGTTATGTTCACAGTAATACATAGTCTGTCATTTATAATATACTTGTTACTGTTTCCATTGCATAAAATATCTGGCAATGATGTATTATCCTATATAATAAAAGCCTAATATGCTAAGTGTCCAGTCAGCTGGTAGGCCATTCAACCAATCAAAGTGTAATATGTTAATGATATGCTAAGGCTGCTCAATTGCTCACTATGACGTGCACTGACCACCAGGGGCAGACAATCAACCATTTGACCAGTTGCCATGACGTGCACTAACCACCAGGGGGCAGGTGCTTCAACCGGTAGGTTAGCTTGCTGCTGGGGTCCGGCCAATCGGGACTGAGTGAGACGAGCTGGACACACCCTGGAGCACTCCTGCAATCTCTCCCCCGCTGGCCAACCTCCTGCGTTCCTCCTTGGCCCCAATCGTGCACCCTCTCGCAATCCAGGACCCCTCAGGGGATGTTGGAAAGCCAGTTTCGGCCTGATTCCGCAAATTCATGCACCAGGCCTCTAGTTTTTAATAAATATTCAATTTTTATTTCAAAAGGTTAGACATGTAAGAACTACAAAAGAAGCAAATATCCCACAAAGAAGCAATGTGGCTTAAATTTCCAGAAGTTTTCCATGAAACAACTATCTATTTTCTGCCTTTAATGCCCCAAAAATATTTATGTTAATAATAAAAAAATTTAAAAAGCCTCTCTCTATCATTGTTTCTTGCATTTATTTTTTAAATATTCAGACTGCCTTCCCTACTTTATCTTCCTTTATTGTAGAAGATAAGATCAAATGTTTTACTCTTATCATAATTATGTATGCATATATATATATATCAAATATATATACTATCACTACTCCTTTTAGATTACAAAAACAGTTATAAATAAATATAATTTAATTTTGAGTATAAATATAGAAACATAAATATTCCAAATAACATATAAATACATAATACATTAGTATTTTAAATCCTATATTAAATCATTAAAAAATACCACTGAATAATATGTAAAATGTACCAAATTATGCAAACATATATTAGAAATAAAATATCAAACAAAGATTAATAAAGACAGTAATAGTTGGTGATAGCATAATAAATGAGGAAAAATTAGCTGATTCTGGAAAGGTTAACATTTGATTTAATAAAAAAGTACAGAAAGAACAATTTAATAACACATTGCCAGTAAAAGAAACTTGAACTTGATGGAATAATAGAATTGTAAAATTATTATTAATTAAAATAGTGCACACAGTTTTTAAGTTTATATTGCATTTATTTTTAAAAATTAATTTTATAGATATTAACAGAGTTAATATGTTAAAGTGAGTTAAGTATGAGAATAAAATTTTATGCAATCCCAAAATCAATACCTCCTACACTTATAAAGTATACAAGATTTTAAATTTATTAAAAGGGTTATTCTTTTGTACATTACTATAAAATTAAGAGAGAAAAGAGAATGAAAACTGCTACAAATATATTTGTTGAATAAAATTAGGGGAAAACCTATTTGAAATAGCATTTTGTAAGTCAGGAAGAGACTTCAACTTTGAATACCAGCATTTATAAATTTCAAAATTATTGTGAGAAATGTTTTGTTGCAACACAGGAGACTTCCACTTAAATATGAATATACAAATATATCCATATATATAAAGAGCCAGGGCTGTCACAACTGGACAGACAACTGAACAGGCAGGCTGCGTGGGGTGACCAGGCCGGCAGGGGGGGCAGTGAGGGACGACCAAAGGGGACAACCAAAATGACCAAATAACCGGTCACCATGAGGTGCATAGAGCACCTCTCGGGCCCTCCCCTGTGGCCCACAGGCTCGGATCACAGCAAGGCTGGTGGCCAGAGGGTGGGCAGCAGTGGACGTGAGGCTGCAAAGGGCCCAGGCTCAGTCTGGCAGTGGCAGCAGCAGCAGCAGGGTAATGGGGGTGATACCTTCCCTTGATATGCCAGGTCGCCTCCCACCGAGGGAGGCCAGACTGTGGCTTAGGCTGGGGGGCCGAGGCAGAGGTGGTTAGGGGTGATCAGGCCGGCAGGGGGGCAAGTTAGGGGTGATCAGGCTGGCAGGGGGGCAAGTTAGGGTCTGATCAGGCCAGCAGGGGGGCAAGGTAGGGGCGATCAGGCCGGCAGGCAGAGGCAGTTAGGGGCGTTCAGGCAGGCAGGCAGAGGGGTTAGGGGCAATCAGGCAGGCAGGCAGGTGAGTGGTTAGGAGCCAGCAGTCCCAGATTGTGCGAGGGATGTCCAACTGCTGGTTTAGGCCCGATCCTGCAAACTGGCAGTTGGACATCCCCCGAGGGGTCCCAGATTGGAGAGGGTGCAGGCTGGGCTAAGGGATCCCCCTCCCCTTGCACGAATTTTGTGCACCAGGCCTCTAGTGGATATATAATTTCACTGATCCTTCAAGAAAGCATGGAAACCCAGTGCTTAGAAAGTGTCCACTTCCTTCCTGACCATCAGGTCACAGTAACAAAAAAACACACATTCATTTTAAAAAGAGGATAAGAGAATTACCTTTTTAATAATGAAGTGATTACTCTGTCATAGACACTATTATTTATAGACTAGAGGCCCAATGCACGAAAATTGCGCAAGGGGCTCAGCCCTCACAGTCCCAGAGGCTACCATGGCCCTCACAACCCCAGCTTTGTCCAGAAGGTCGTCCAGAAGGTCATTCCGCTGTTCGGCTGTCTGGTCTAATTAGCATATTACACTTTTATTATTATAGATGTCTATGTATTTAAATGGAACACACCTAGATTTGTCTGGAAATGTATATTATGATGAATAAAAATCAGTATTATATATTGTAAAAACAGCTAAGATATAATTGTCTTTTATTTCCACTATGGAATTTATATTATATTATAGGCAGACTTTTCCTTTATTAAAGAGGTTATAATTTATTTACTTTTTTCTTTTCCAAAAATATATTTTCTGTCAATTACTTTTATATAAAGGCATGTACATCACATTTAGAAAGACATTTACATGTGACCATATTTATTCATTTTTGCAACCTTCTTTAAAAAAAATAGCCACGTTTTAAGTTTCAGAAATTCTGCTGAATTCTGAAAAGAAAGAAAAAATTTTTACAGGAACTAAAGAAATGGAGAAATTCATTCAATTGGGAGATGGGGGAAGAAAAAAATACAGGTATTTAATTACATCCATATAGCCATAATCCAAAGTAAGGCATTTAAATTTAACAGTTAAATTTCTTCCATCTATTATAATGGAGAGTAAACAATTAATTTTGCCTTTGTTTTCAGGAAACAAAGCCATTGATGTTTACTCACTGGAGGGTTTAAATTGAAATTCATAATCACATACCATTTTAACATTTTAAAGCAAAGAGAGTTATGTCATCTTTCTCTTTTGGCTTTTAAACCTGTTCCTATTTTTTTTTTTAATTTTAGGGAAATGTGGTGTTTCCAAAATTTGAATAAATTTTTTACAGTACAATTTGATGCTTTCATTTGATATTATGCTTTTTAAGACATTCAACCTTGATACATGTAGCTTTAGTTATTTCTTTTAACTGCTCTAGAGTGTTTTATTGTGTAAATTAGTGCCCCGGTGCATGGATCCATGCACACTGAAAAGAAATTAATTAGAAGATGGCTGGTGGGGTGGGACTGGATGAGACGGTCCAGACACATCCTGGAGCCAACCTTCCTGGTCCCTGCCTGGCCTGCTGCACCTGGGGCTGCACCAGGGCTCGTAGGGCGTCTGCGAAGTGAACGAAGTCCCTCAGCCTGGCCTGCGGGGATTGAGCCAAAACCAATAGTCCGACATACCCTGAGGGGTCCCGGAGTGTGAGAAGGTACTCTGCAAAGTTGCTGTTGCTTGGCAGCTCCTGCGTTAAGTGTCTGCCCCCTGGTGGTCAGTGTGTGTCATACCTACCGGCCAGTTGGCTGGTCGGTGGTCACTTACCCTTTTATATATATAGATAGAAAATAAATTTATTAATTTATCTTCAAATAGAATGGTTCCAATTTGTGTTAACAAATGGAAAAGTGTTGAATATCTTTGGATATATTTTCTTAGGTGTAGATTTGTGTCTAAGAATTTCCATAATAGGCACTTAGAATTAGAAGTTCCTTGTGGTCAGGGTATGCATTTCTATCTGTTCAAAGTAAAGTCCTGCTGAGCCTCCAGTTTCAACTTCAAGGCTAGATTAACGTTGTGCCAATTTATTGGAGGTAACAGTATTTCTTTGCTTTGGTTGCTGGGATTGACAAAATTAATAGTGTATTCCCCTTCCCCAGAAAGTTTGTTATAATTTAAGATATCCAGAGTTCAAGACAAACCTTATTAGCATACTCCAGAAGAGATGCATTGGCTAGCTTTCCTTCTTTCTGACAACTATCAGATAACTAAGTTGAGTATCTGGATTTTGTTGTACCTCTCTGTCACTCTGCTTCTTCACAATCTGTGGGAAATGTTGAAAGCCCAATTTAAATGTGCATATGTATTCTGTTATGGGACATGAGCATTGTTTCTAGATGGCCTGTCTTTGCTTGTACTTTAGAGTATGTAATTCTTCAAAAATTCGTTTAGTACAAGAAAGGATATCAGAAAAGATTTTTCATGTGTCTCTAGTAGAAACAGGCCTGATCTAGCTCAATGGGTCTGATCTTAGTTGTCATTTATCCACAACTGCTGCTTCAGTTCCATCAGGAAACGATCCATGTCTCTTTTTTTTCTCAAGGCTTTTACAGTAATCTTGGTTTTATGTTTTGTTTTTATGTTATCCTCAATCATACTGTAAACATTCTACTACATCAGTATGACACAAATAATGAAGTCAATGAGATTGTGACAGATCAATTTATTACACCAAAAAATGCCAATATTTTGTGGCTCCTGCCTCATATCAGCAATCTTACTACTTTTCTGAGAATT
The DNA here is from genome assembly GCF_963455305.1 of Plecotus auritus. NCBI lineage: Eukaryota > Metazoa > Chordata > Mammalia > Chiroptera > Vespertilionidae > Plecotus > Plecotus auritus. The sequence continues at coordinate 125,478,356 of NC_137782.1, forward strand.
TCCCTGGATTGGAACTACAGCCAACTGTGCTCTAAGATTTTCCAAAACTAATTGGGGGGGCACCTTACTGCTAATGTAGGACATGGAGTGCCTCCTCATGGATGCAAGCTCATCTGAAATCTTTTATTACCTCTTATAAATTGTCTTTATCTACAATGTAATTTTTTTTTTATTTTAGTTGGGGTATGGTATGGTTTGGGGAAATCTTTTTGGTTATGTGTTGTGTAATTAATTTTATTTTTACCAGATCTTGAATTTGAGAAATAAAAAAAAGCCAAGATCTGGCCCCTTTTCCCCTCTGCCTGCACTCTGATCATTCATCTGTGCTATATTGAGGCAATAACTATTAAAGACCTTAGTTACATTGAAGAGCTAAAATATTATACAAAACCTAACCAAAGCAATAAATTAAAATACATGTTGATACATAAATACATAAAAATATTAATTCCCAGATTTGTATGTCAGGCCTTGAAATGGGAATTAAACCATGACCTCCTGGTTCATAGGTCTATGCTCAACCACTGAGGCAAGCTGGACAGCCTAAGGTGTTTCTTATACTGTACTAGAAGCCCGATGCAGGAAGATTCGTTGCCAGAATGGGCCTTCCTTTCCCTGGCTGCTGGCACCGCCTTGGCTCTGGCCAGAGCCACCTTTCCACCTTACCACACTGCCCAGAGGCCTGGAGAGGCCGGGGTGGTGCAGAAGCATCCAGCCCCGCCCCCAGCCGCTCAGCATCTGCATATGCAAATTAACATTCCATCTTTGTTGGGTTAATTTGCATACTCACTCCTGATTGGCTGGTGGGCGTCATGAAGGTATGGTCAATTAGCATGTTGCTCTTTTACTCGGTAGATAGTGTTTGATTAGATCATTCCTCCCACCCCTCCTTTTTGACATATTCTGCTTTAAATTGGTATGATTATGGTATTTGTGTTTAAAAGGAATCATGCCAAACTTAATTCTGATACACAGTAAGTGGCTTTAAATGAGTTTCTTTCAAAACTTATTTAAACTATATTAAGGAATGTCTTTAGTCTGGGGCTAATTTACCCCCACTAAGACAATCACTTCTAGGTACTCTATAACAGTGGTTGGCAAACTGTGGCTCACAAGCCACATACTGCTCTTTTGTCCCTTGAGTGTGGCTCTTCCACAAAATACCATGGCCTGGACCAGTCTATTTTGAAGAAGTGGCATTAGAAGAAGTTTAAGTTTAAAAAATTTGGCTCTCAAAAGAAATTTCAATCATTGTACTGTTGATATTTGGCTCTATTGACTAATGAGTTTGCCGACCACTGCTTTACAGTATTCCTCACATATTCTGAGTTCTGTTTACTCTGATCTATGGGAACTTTAATTCTTCCCATGTTATGTGAGCCCCAGGAATATTTTTCCCATTGTTTTTTAGTGGTTCTTGCTATTGAATATACTCAACTAAAGACTTGAGAGGACCCACCTTCAGATCTTTGTATCTTTCTGTACATCTGTCTCCTCTACAGTATTTGGACTTGCAAATTCTAGCTGCCTTTCTAAAATTTAATTCCTTATCTTCAATTAGTTCAATTTCCTGATTGTTTATGGAGAGATATTCATTTCACTCCCTGTTTCTTAACCATGACAAGAAGTAAAATTTTGTTCTTAATATTTCAGTACACAAATAAGTGACCCCTCTCTAGGCTGTTTTATTAGCAACACTTAAGAATTGTTTTTGAAAATTGTTAATTTATGATAACTTAAATAGCTTGAAACCCACTCATGGAATCATATAAGACCCTGTTCATTAAGGTTCATCATAAGGCAATTTTTGGAGAAGTGCTGTTTGTGTATATGCAGAAAAGTAAATGGTAATATTAATGTATTAGAAGAAAACAGGTGTAACATTCAACCATTGATTATTGAATTCTGGCCAATTATTTTTTTGTAATTAAAGTTGAGTAATTAAAAATCATTTTTTTATGGTTTTCCACAACATAGGTCAATAGTGTAATGCTTAATGATTAATTTGATAAATACCAGGAAGACATTTAATAAAATGTATAAACATTTCTGATCAAACCTCTTAGATAAATAGAAACAATTTATATAACAAAGAATATATGTCAAAGCTTAACATAAAACTTCCTACTAAAGGATAGAATACTAAAGGCCTTATTGATTGAATTCATAAAAGAGAAATAACAGTAAATGTAAATGACTCATATGAAATATATGAACATAACTTTACTGAAAAGTATAACTGAGACTCAATTCATGGCAAACATAGAACCTTCTTGGTAGGAATTCTAAGTCATGTAAAATTTTTATTTCCATAAAACTTTCCACATATTGAATACATCTATAGTGAAAAGCCAATGGCAATTTCTTTTAATTTTGCAGAGAATTCTAAAGTTCACTTGGAAAAAAGTTATAAAAAATAGGTTACAAAATAGATTTGAAAAATTTCAAGGAAGGGTTGGCACAATTAGGAACATCTTAATTTTTTTAATATGTTTTTATTGATTTTTTTTTTACAGGGAGTGGGATAGAGAGATAGAAACATCGATGAGAGAAGAACATCTTTGATCGGCTGCCTCCTGCACGCACATCCCACTGGGGATGAAGCCCACAACCCCAGCATAAGCCCTGACTGGGAATCAAACAGGTGACCTCTTGGTTCCTGGGTCATTGCTCAACCACTGAGCAACACTGGCCTGATTAGGGACATCTTCAGTCATGTATTGGAAGAAATTGAATGACTTCGTTTTGTTTAAAATATTGTTTCTAATAAAAATTTCAGAAGCTAATCCAAGTATCTTAAAGATGATTAGTAGCATTTCAAATTAAGGAGAACAAGATCATATATTCCATTATGCAATGTGTAAGACTGGCTAACAATTTTGGGAAAGTAAGGAAAAAAGCTAATTCATGCCTTATGAGTAGTTTTGTAGGACCACCATAACAAATTACCATAGGCTTTGAGTGTTAAAATAATGCGAATTTATTCTCTTACAGCCCTGGAGGTGGAAACATGAAATCAAGTTGTCAGTGGGCCTATTGCCTCTGAATGTTCTGGGTACTAATTCTTCCTTGCATCTTCCAGCTTCTTGTATCCTGAGCCACTCCATGGCTTATGGCATCATCACTATGATCTTTACCTCTGCTTCAGATGACATTCTTCTCTGTGTGACTCTCCATGTCTGCTTCTTCTTCTTCTTTTTTTTTTAAATAAGGACATCGGTCATTGAATTTAGCACACACCTCAAATCTAGGCACATATTTTCTCAAGATTTTTAACTAGTTACTTATACACACACAAAATATATTTCCATATAAAATCACGTTCTGAGAATTTTCAACCCATTACATCATACCTTAAATTGCAAATTGCTATTTTTTTCAAGTTAAGTTTTTTTTGCAAGAAGCAGAGTGTTAGTCAAATTAATTCAAATATAATAAATGCATTATACAAATAATAAGTGGAATAGTACAGAAGAACAAGAGTATAAGTCATATACAGAATAGATAAATAAAACATAAAAAACAAGATTTTTGAAATTCCTGATTATATGCTTTTTTAAAAAAATTATATTTACTATTGAAAGTATTACAGATGTCCCTTTCTCCTCCCCATGCTTTTTATGCTATGTAGGTGAAAGTACAAAGTGAGATTACTCCTGGATTCTGAATTTCTATTCTAAGGATATAATACATTATATACATGAACAAAAAAATGTAAAGTAAATTTTCTAAGTATAAATTACAACATCAAAAAAAAGAAAATATGTAAAAAGTCCTATTTAAATTATTTTTTATCCATTCCATCAAATGATGTTTGAAAAGAAAATGGTATTAGCTTGCAGAAAACACATATATGATTTAAACTAAAGAACAGCCAAAACCGGTTTGGCTCAGTGGATAGAGCGTCGGCCTGTGGACTGAAGGGTCCCGGGTTCGATTCCGGTCGGGGGCAGGTAACTTGGTCGGGGGCAGCTGATCGATGTTTCTCTCTCATCGATGTTTCTGACTCTCTGTCCCTCTTCCTTCCTCTCTGTAAAAAATCAATAAAATATATTTTTAAAAAAAAAGAACAATTTAAAAACTGTTGGGTTTGGGGTGTGGAGAGATTGAGCAAAAAAGAAAAGAAAAGAGAGAGAACTCATGGATATGGACAACAAACAGTAAGATGATTGTGTGTGGGGCAGAGGGATAAATAGTCATAAAAATCAATAAAATACCATTAATTTATGTGCTGAAACAATAAAAATAATTTAAGACTTTCCTAGTAAAAATAAATCTTAGTCCACAATCTTAGTAATCAGTAATTTGAGGTAGCTCTTTAACAACTCTTTTATTTATTTTAGTTTAATTGATCTAATTAGGCATCCTGTAGATATTGATAGCTTACCAATCTATTATCAATATTTCCAAAGATCTAAACATAATCTATAACGTAAAATTATTTTATTTTTCTTTCTCAAGTATTTAGAGTTATATTTTTAGCTATATCAGTGTATGTTTGTCTTTTTTCTCTTCAATTAGTCAGTATTACTAAAATTTAACCATTACATTGATTTATTTAAAGATATGTTTCTTAACACAGTTTTGTGTTATCCTATCTAATAAAGACAGAATATGCTAACTGACCCTCACACCATCACAAAGATGGTGGCGCCCACAGCCAATAAGGAGGGAATATGTTAATTGACTGCCACACCCTCAAGGATGGCAGCGCCCAGTCCCCGCAGCGCTGCCAGGGCAACAGGCATGCGGCAAGTGGAAAATGAGTTATTGCCCCAGAACAGAGTAACCGTGATATCAGGTCCCCAGTGTATGGAGGAGAAATTGCAGCTCCTGAGCAGGGTGACACTGCTGTGTGGCTGATAGCCTCAGCTCCAAGAAAAGTGTGCTGGCTACCAGAGGTGAGATTTTTCTGTTACGGAATGTTGCAGGGTTTATTTTGTACAGCTTTAAATTGAACTGTTTTTTAAACTATTCTACAATAAATTTGACTTTTATGTATATGTCTGTTATCACAATTAATTTTTTAGCATGAAAACAACTTTACATGAAAAAGCATACATTCACTTATGTTTTTACAAGAAAAAAATACCAATATTGCTTAAAAATGCAAAGATATTAAAAATTTAAGAAAACACACACTAATTTAACTTCCACTGCCTACCTTCAGAGTAGCAAGAAAATATAGGCCCTCACAAGTTCAAACAATAAAAAATTCTGAGCCTGAAACCCAGCAGAAAGTCAAGATAATAAATGAGTCCCTCAACATAGAAGAAAGACAATATGTGAAAAAATGACAGGGACTTTGTACTCTGGATTTTCTTTTGTTCAAAACATTGTCTTAGGAGTCAGGTACACTATCAATAAATTTCTAGCTCTGTCATTTACTAGCTTTGTGTCTTTTCTCAAAATCATGTCTAAATTTCTATTGTCTTATTAGTAAAATAGTATCAATATAAATATAATTGGATTTTTATAAACATTATATGAGAAAAGGTATAAAATCAATTAGTCTACTAGCCCATTGAAAATTCCCAAAATGGGGACTATGATTAATATATAAAGAGTTTAAATATTAACCAATAAAATAATTAATACCACTAATTATCCTACTACATTGGTAAAATGAAATACACTCCAGTGGTTTTTCTGAATTCCTTAAGAAGATTCTTTTCTTAATTTCTCATGCTGCAAGAAGTTATGAAACTGCTTGGATGTTTAATTAAGAATTCCCAATATCTTTATAATAACTACAGAAAACAGAGCCTATGTTAATATGAATTCTGCGGAACACATTTCATAAACTAAGTTTTAAATGGGGTTAGACTCAGAGATCCCTGACTGCTAAGCGAAATAACATCTGAATTGCATTAGATGCTTTGATCAAACATAGAAAGCTCTTGTTAAACAGCCATAATGAAATATTTCATTAACTGTGGGATGTGTGTGTGTGTGTGTCTATGTGTGTGTGTATGAAATCAAACTCACAATTAGTTAAATAATTTTCTGGTATTTGTGTATTGTGTGGAGAGAGCCTGTTCCTTGGTCTGGATTCAGGTTAGATAGCTAAAATCCATTGGTCTCTTAAGCTTTGGTTCAGAAGCTGTTATTAACAGTTTTTACATTATATTTTATTTTTTAAAATTTATTTTTTTATTGATGTCAGAGAGGAGGGAAAGGGAAAGAGATAGAAACATCTATAGTGAGAGACAATCATTGATCAGCTGCCCCCTGCATGCCTCCTACTGGGGATAGAGAGTGCAACTCAGCCATGTGCCCTGACCAGAATTGTACTGTGACCTCCTGGTTCATAGGTGGAAGCTCAAACACTGAACCAGGCCAACTGGGGAGTTTTTACATTTTATTGATTTATAAGTTAAACTCTGTTGGCTTATGAATCTACAAAGATATAGAACTCCCCAACATTTTGTTATGTTTTATGGAAGGACCAAGTCCTGAGGCATCACATCATTCATGTGTAGATTGAAGAATTAGTACTTCTAAATCTTGTCTTAACTGAATAATGTACCGAGAATAAAGTCAAGAATGAATATTTATTTTATTACCAGCTGGATTTTGAACCCAAATTAGTTAATCCCCTGGTAAACTATAGAAACATTCTTTAAGTTAATAATAGCCAAAAGGACAATAGTCTACTTTTCCAGAACTTTTTACTGTTTCCATCCTATTTGCAGTCTAAAACTGTGACTTTTCACTATATATCAATATCATTCATGTTGCATAAAACACAAACAACAACAACAACAAAAACAAATATACACACCCCTATTTATTCCAAGCCTAGCATGAATATATTTTGGATTCATAACTGAAATAATGTAATTTAGTTTTTATCACTCTAATGGTTAGGAAACTACAAAGGAAGAGAAACGTTAAAAAAAAGCATCAAGGAAGGAAATTCTCCTTAACACCTGAAGTGAAACCATATCTCAAGTGCAGCCCTCAATCCTGCATAAGATACTAAACCTCCTGAAACCATAGGGAGCCTCAAACTCAAATTAAAAAATGTTTTTATTTCACTCTTTACCTTCCAACATTCTCGCTCAAGAAAACCCATACAATTTTACTAGTAATTTTGCAGTGCCAAAGTAGCTCAATTTCATCTAGTTAAAAAAAAACCAAAAAACAAGATAGTCCATTTGTTTATACTTGTGATTTGTTTACATGAATATTTTTGTAATATTTTTCAATTTATTTTTTTTTTACAATGAAAGCCATGTAGTCTGAGAATAAAGATTGGTTTGAGAGTAATGATCATTTTGATATCTAAACATACTTTTAAATTGTATTCTATTTTTTTATGCCTAAAATTCTTAGCATATATCAGTCCTTTCATTTTCCATTCTCTTTTTATTTTTAAAACATAGTAAGGTCAAATGGAGCAACATATTATGTAATTGCAAAAGATATTTAAAGTCAAAGATGATGATGCCAAAAATAGGTATTTGACATACTGAACCACTATGTTTAGGCTTGCTTCAAATTTTTACATTTTAGCCGGTGACAAATGTTAAAAATCATGATAAAATTTTAAGTCCTATTAATAATAGTTTAGTTGTCTAAAAGTTCACTCTATTAAATTTGAACCCACAAGACTTATCTGTAATAATGGAGTTGTACATTATCAACATGTTGTAATGTGACTTACAATTATACAAGTTACACAGATACAACATATTTAGACTGCCACTAAAGGCCTTTTTCTGTAAAATATGAAAAGCTGTAGGTTTCAGTAATCTATCTATACCTGTTGCTCCCACTCTCCTTCACTGACTTCCCGGTAGTTCTCTGAAACAGGCTATGTGGGACTTCTCTGAATTAGAAGGATGGGTCCTGCTTCTAAAGCAAGGTACTCCATACATAAGCCTTTCTTTATTTTACTTCTGTAATTTTTCTTGAGATTATCTGACAAAATTTATAATTATTTTTTTATTTGCATCAATGTCCTGTTAATGTGACTTTTCCAGTAGATGTTTGTTTATTAAATTATAAAAATATTTGTGCTATTTTTGGGTATTAAGACAGGAGTGAGACACTGTGAGGTGTCTCAGGTCAGGGTCAAGAGACACTTGTATGTACATTTTAAATTCTAGTATATGATGTAAATCTGAAACAGGAATTTTGGGGGAATATAGGCAGGCTTAGGGATTTTTTAGAATTGGGATCCATGGAAAAACACAGGCCTACAGACCAGGAGAAGGTACATTTCCATAACATGAGGAAGCCAGGCACAGTTACATTTCCATAAGACAAGGAGGCAGCTACAGGTATATTTCCATAAGACAAGGGAACTGGAAGTAGCCAAAAAAGGTCTGTATTTACAAAATAAAGAAGGAGAAAGAAAGCCCAGAGGGAATAAGAGGACAATGAGGGAGGAGGGCCTCAGGAATTACTATAGTAACCAATTGGAAAGGAAATATTGACCAACATAAGGATATCAGGGCACAGGAACTGCAGCCTTTATAAACCATGGAAACAGGAAGTCAGTGGGACCTTTTCCCCCTCCCCAAGTTGGAGTCCATTCTGTGGGACTCTTTCCCTCTCCCCACATGGGAGTCTGTACTTGTTCTCCAATAAATCTCCACCTTTGCTATACTACCCTCTGTCTGTAGATTCATTCTTCGACTCCAGTGGACAAAGAATCTGGGTTCCAGTTCAAAAATTCCATATCAAATCCATTAAAAAATTCAAGTTTTTATTAGGAAGACCACATGTACACCTAAGAGAATCTTCTGAACTGGACATATATTTAAATTTGTGGGAGCTGAGATCACAGAAGTAAAGAATTATGTACTCCATTAAGAAACCCTGGAAGTCTCTTCAAAACAGTGTAACTTTCAAATCATTAACATAATCTGTATTATTGTTTTAAAAATAAAAGATGAGTACATCTGGCTTCCACTTTGTGATACAAACAGCTAAAAGGAATGTGGCTCTCACCATACAATAAATAATGTTAACTTCAAATTCACTTTTTAAAAAACCCATAGGCCTCTAAGGTCACAGAGAAGCAACTAGCCTCAAGTCAAATAGAGACAGAGACCTACAGGGAGAGATGAAATTGAAGCACTTGCTCATGTAGAATAGAAGAATACAACTGAACACAGGTAAGCAAAGTTCGGATAAAAGTGTTGGTGACCTTGATGAACATGGAGTCAAGTTGATGAGACAGGGTGAGACCCCAGGAGGCTGCTGAATGAATGGTAGCCCCAAAGCCTTTTGCTTATTTTTTCTCTGTGAACTATTTGCCTTTTTACTGAATCTACCAGAGATAGTACTAAGTATTACACAGTATGGTGTCCTTTGTGAGGGAAGAGAAGCTGTATGTGAAGGACAAGAATCTCTTCCCAGATCCAAAGCCCTTATACCATCTTTGAGGGGAAAGAAAAACAAACAGTGCTTTTCTTGGGCATCAATATAAACTCATGGCAGCTGGGAAAGGAAACAGCCGAAAAATATCCTGTTTCTAGTGGAGAAGTAGGTTTATAGATTAGACTCATAAGTGTAGCTAAAGAAAGGGTAGAAGAAACAAGAGGTCTATACCCATGAGTCCGTGGGACATAGTGCTTGTCAAAAGCTTCGTCTTATCAAAATAAGAGGCTCCTGCTACCAAACTAATAACCCTTAAATAACAAATAACAGCATCATCCCACTTGGAGAAAGGAAGGGGTAGAAGTAGAGCATAGAGAAAGGCCATGTTTGATGTACACTGAGTGGCCAGATTATTATTAGAGGCCTGGTGCATGAATTCATGCATGGGTGGGGTCCTGCTGGTCGAACTCCTGGTCGAGGGGACAATTTGCATATTAGCCTTTTATTATATAGAATATACACTGAGTGGGCAGATTATTATGCATTCAGAGATCATAATAATCTGGCCACTCAGTGTATAGGGAGAAGATTTAAGAAGAATCTAACAGACATGGTCAAGAAAACTTACCTCACCCTATAACCAACATATTACTACAGTATTCCAAGTGTGAGGTGCACTGAGATAACCACAGAAGTAGAAACCCTCAAAACTAAACTCCTAACTAGCTTAAGTCAAACACTCATAACAGAGCCTAGTAGAAGAAGTGTTGTGCCAATTTCCAGGCTTTAAGATTATTTACCTCAGCCTGGCTGGTGTGTCTCAGTGATTCAGCGTTGACCTATGAATCAGGAAGTCATAGTTCAATTCCCAGTCAGGGCACATGCCTAGGTTGTGGGCTCTGTCCCCAATGTGGGGAATGCAGAGGGCAGCCGATCAACGATTCTCTCTCATCATTGATGTTTCTATCTCTCTTTCCCTCTCCCCTCCTCTTTGAAATCAATAAAAATATATTTAAAAATAAAAATATTGTAATCCTTGTTTTCATAAGATATAAATAATATGACAGTAGAGGAGAGAAAACAGAGCACAAAATGTTTGGAATTAAGCCAGAGAAGGCTTAATTAAAGAAGAGGGAGGAAATCAAAGAACAGATGGCACAAGTTGAATATAGCTAAGAAAGTGGTTGAATTTAATTGACCATACTAATAATCACATTACATGTGAATTGTGTAAACATAACAGCTAAAAGACAGATTATTTGAGTAAAGAAACAAGGATCACCTATCTACATGAAATTCACTGTAAATTTAAAGATATAGATAGATTAAAATTAAAAGGAGAAAAAAGATATAAATGCTCATAGACCTATATTAATATCAGGTAAAGTAGATTTCTGCATTACACCGAATAATGGTCCTTCCAAAGATGATTATGTTCTAATCCCCCAAGTCTGTGAATATGTATTACTTGGCAAAGAGCCTTTGCTCATGTGATTAAATTAAGACTGTGAATATAGGGAGATGAGTCTGAATTGTCCAGGTGAGTCCAATGTAAGCACAAAGGCCTTAAAAGATGGAAGAGGAAGACAGAATAGTTAGAGAAGAAAATGTGGTGATGAAGATGAAGGTCACAGAAAAACAAGATTTAAAGACGCCAAACTACTGCCTTTGAAGAGAAAGGAAAGGGCTGAGACAGAAAAGCTGGAAGCCTCTGGAAGGTGAAAAAGGCAAGGCCATGAATTTTCCCTGAAGGCCTTCAGAAGGAATGCAGCTCTGGTGACACCTTGAATTTAGCCCCAGTGAAACTGACTTCAGAATTGAGTCTCACAGAAATGTAAGATAATTAATTGCATTGTTATGAGTCATTAAGGTTGTAGTTACCTGTTTCAGCAGTAATAGTAACTAATACAACTTCAGAGCACAAAATATTATCAGATATAAAGAACATCATACAATGTTCATAAGACAACTAGAGGCCCGGTGCATGACATTCATGCAAGGGGGTGGGGAGGTGGTCCCTCAGCCCAGCCTGAGCCTGGGACCCCTTGGTGGATATCCCCTGAGGGGTCCTTTGCACTGCTGCAGAGGCTCCCGCCACTGCTGCTGTGCTTGCCAGCCGTGAGCATGGCTTCTGGCTGAGCGGCAATCCTCCTGTGGGAACGCACTGACCACCAGGGGGCAGCTCCTGCATTGAGTTTCTTCCCCCTGGTGGTCAGTGTGCGTCATAGCAACCGGTTGTTCCAACGTTTGGTCGATTTGCATATTAGCCTTTTATTATATAGGATAATAATCTTAATTATATATGAATCTAACAGAGAATCAAAATACCTGAGATAAAATTGATAGAACTTAACAAATAAGTAGACAAATCAAGATTATAATAGTAGACTTCAAAATTCCTCTTTCAGTCATTAATAGTAACAGTAGATCAAAAATTGGTAATATGACAGAAGACCATATACCCAGTGTCAAATAACTAGACAGAATTATCATGTATGGGACAATCTGCACAACAGCAGCAAAATATACTTGCTTTCATAGACACATGGAACATTCTCCAACACAATCCGTATTCTGAGCCATAAAATTAACATCAACAACTTAAAATAATTAAATCTTCCAAAAAAGTATTCTTAGACTATAAGGTTATTAAATCAGAAATAAATCCTGGCCAGCATGACTCAGTGTTTGAACATCGACCTCTGAACCAGGAGGTCACGGTTTGATTCCCTGTCAGGGCACATGCCGGGTTGAGGGCTCGGCCCCAAGAAGGGGGAGGTGGTGCAGGAGACAGCTGATCAATGATTCTCTCTCATTATTGATGTTTCTATCTGTCTCTCCCACTTCCTTACTCTCTGAAATCAATAAAAATCCATTTAACAACAACAACAACAAAGAAATAATCATGAAAAAGATATGTAGAAATACCAATATAATTAGAAATAATCAAATCACTTCCAAATAACCTCCGTATCAAAAAGGGATCACAAAATAAATTTTAAATTAAAAACAAATATAAACATAATATCAAAAATGTATAGAATGTAGCTAAAGCAGTGTTTAGAAGTAAATTTATAATGTTAAATGCTTGTGTTAGAAAACAATAAAGGTCTCAAATTAGTAAACTCAGCATCTATTTTAAGAACTTACAAAAATAAAATGAAATAAAATTAAAGAGCAAAATAAATCCAAACAAGCAGAAGGTGGGGAATAGCAATAAATGTAGTTCAGTCAGACCCATTCTGGCCTTCGGATATCCAGAACTGAAATGAAAGAAATGTTTGCCGAAACCGGTTTGGCTCAGTGGATAGAGCGTCGGCTTGCGGACTGAAGGGTCCCGGGTTCGATTCCGGTCAAGGGCATGTACCTTGGTTGCGGGCACATCCCCGGTGGGAGGTGTGCAGGAGGCAGCTGATCGATGTTTCTCTTTCATCGATGTTTCTAGCTCTCTATCCCTCTCCCTTCCTCTCTGTAAAATATCAATAAAATATATTTAAAAAAAAAAAGAAAAAAAAGAAAGAAATGTTTGATGTTTTAAGTCACAAAGTTTGTCAGCCAACTTAGGAAATAGTTGTGGTTAATGGGAGGTGGAGGTCAGAAGCAGCAGAGTGAGATGTTTTAAATTTCGGCTGTCAGCTCCTTATTCTGTTTTTCTTTGAAGAGTATTCCTTTGTATGATTAGTATTAAGCCCCTAATATTAAAAGATTTGTGAATCCATGCCTTTGAATGTCTGAATATGTGATGTGAGCACCAAATCTGAAATGTGGAGAGAGCATGAGTATCAATGATTAAACTCTGAGCTGTAGTCTGAGCTCCGGCATTTACTGTGTTTGTCAACTTTGTAAATCATTTAAGCCTTACACGGTTTACCATTTCCAAAATATTTTTGTTACAAATGATTCAGCTCTTTTAGAGAGCTATGGTATGTGAAAGCACTTTGTAAAATATGCTATTTGATGCAAATGTGTTATTTTTAAAGTAATTAATTCATTTTGCCCAGCTGCCTTTCTGTTTTTTTAAGAACTCTTCTTGGTCTGACTTTATGCCACATGATATAGGGGAGATGATCAGTGACTGTAGTCAGCTTCCATGGCACCATAGGTGGGAATGTTTCCTCCCTGACTTCCAGATTAATGCAATGACTTCCCTGAGAATTTTAAAATTAAAACTAAAGAAAGCAAGTCCTTCTATTGGATGGTGAGGCTGTGAAGATGTGGGCTAGAAGGAACAAATAAAACCAGCATGCAGAGTCAGACTGATATTTAGATAGGGAGAATCCTGGCATTGTTCCCCTTAGTCTCTGTCCTTAGGGTCCAAGTAAACTCTTGCTCTTCAGATGGTTTTACTTCCTGGGCCAAACAATTCTTCTTCTGGCCTAAATTAAATCAGAGTGAGTTTTTGTCACCCACAAGCAAAAATGATCTCACAGAATTATGAGAAGAGACTCAACCATCTTTGACTGGCTGCTGGTGGTTCAGCCCCTGCTGCCAAGAATACTATTGCCTGGAGATGGCAAACTTAAAAAAAAAAATTAAAAAATAAATGTAATAAGTATTAGGCAATAGGATAGAAATATATTGGTTCACACAAACACCTTTTTTCCCCACAATAAAAAGCAGAAGATAATAGAGACAAAGCAGAGCTGTATTTTCAAAGATAGCGTCCTAAAAGGAAATTTGGTTGTGCCAAAATCATGCCCTTTAATTCTCTGTCAGACACTGTATACATCCCTGAGGCCATTAGAGCTAACCCAGTGTAGTATTGAATTTTCATTGGTTTATTTGTTACCAAGCGGGGTGAAAGACCAGAAAAAAATGCTATGATCTTTTGGAGGGTAAGTGGATATAACATATATTTACATAGTTTTTCTTAAGTCTAGTTCATGGGAGATGCTTTATAAATATGTGTACTGTAATGACATTGTGTTTTGTTATGTGTTAGTATCTTTCAACTTATTCATTATTTCTAATTGTTTTTGATGCATTCAAAGTTTAAATTTTGGCTTACTTAGTTTTTGCATTTTTTCCTTTTTAAAAATAGCTTTCTTATGAGTACTTCAATTTTATTAAAAAGTGAAAAAATCACTAAGATGTCTAACACATTTTTAAAGAGTAAATCAATTGGGTGCCCATATTATTAAACTTAATTGCATTATGAATTGCTTTAATAAAAACCTAGAATATTTTAAAGAGAAAGTCTAAAAGAAATTGAATAATACTTAATTTCATTTTAAGTGACAAATAAAACCTTAGCATGGATTTAAGAACATGTTATAATGAATGTAATCATGATAATTTATTTCTGCTAGGTAGACATTTCTGGTATAAATATCAACCATATATCTAATAAATGATGTGAATGTGTTAGAAACACTCTACTTTGGGGAAAGGGGGAAACATCTCACTACAAATCAACATTTAATGAGAAATATGCTTCTAATTTAGAGGATAACTAAAGTTCCAATTGTCTACTTATGAAAATAATCAAACGATGTCCTCTGATCCTTCCAATATGTAATTTAAGAAACGAATCAGGGTGGCAATAAATACATTGTTCACAATGAAAGTAGCAACTGTTTTAAGAATGGAAGTGTTATCATTGTAATTAGCTAGTTATTAATAATAGGAAGAAAGCAAAGGAAAGACCAAACACCCATGGTCATCTAGGCACCTGCACCAGGATGCTGCCACTTAACACTCCCCACAGGGAACCACTGGTCCATTCCCTGCAGATAACTGGGGGAAGGGACTGGACATACACAGTGAGTGGGGGTGGTGTAGGAAGGTGCTTTTCTGTCAGTCTAACCTGGGAACAAAGATAATTTGCCAGAGAGGTGGAGCCAATGCAAGAGGGAGAACATTTGTGAATACATAATCCCCAAAGGAATCTTCTCTCTCTTGATCCTCTTGCTTCTTGCTTCGCTCTTGCTCCTTTCACTCGCCTGTGTTCCCTCCATTGCCATGTGGCCCCCCAAATGTACTGCAGCTGGAAACACAAATTAAGATAACCTGAGGCTGGACTGGACTGTGCAAATATGCAGTGGAAACTCTAGGCATTGGTTTTAACCCTTGCTCTGCTGAAGACATAGCTGGACTTTTCCTTGGTGGGACAGAGGGAAGATGGGACCTTGAAACTCAGTGGTTTACCTAGTAATTCCATGCCAATAAATTTCATTCATTCTCCCATGTGAGTCTCAGAAAATACATATACACAGTTTTTGGTACATTGCTTTTATATTCAACTAGAGGCCCCATGCACAAAATTCATGCAAGGGGCTCAGCCCTTGCCGCCTCGGCTGGCCCTTGCAGCCCCAGCTTCATCTAGGATGTCTGGAAAGTCGTTCAGCTGTTTGGTCTAATTAGCATATTAGCTCTTTATTATATAGGATAGTATAACTTAGAAGTCAACTTATGTGCATATGTAATTTTATTTATTTCTATGTAAAATATTCCACCAAATACATGTATCTTTGTCTATTCAACTAGTCTCCTAAGTACTAGTATTCTTAAATTACAAATATGACAGTAAGTAAAATTTTGCATGTTGTTTTACATATGTGAAATTTAAATTTACAGACTTAAATTTCTGGGACAAAAATAAATGCATGCATAGTTTAGTTAGAAATTGTTCTGCCCTGACCAGTGTCACTCAATGGTTAGAGCATCAGCCCTTGAACAGAAGGGAAGTGAGTTCGATCCATGGTCAAGGGCATGTACATCAATTGCAGGTTGGAATGTGTGTGGGAGGCAACCAATCAATGCATCTCTCTCATATCTCTTTCTTTCTCTCTCTGTCTTCCTCCCTCTCTTCCTCTCTTCCACTCTCTCTAAAAATCAATGGAAAAAATATCCTTGGGTGAGGATTAACAACAAAATGATTGTCTAGTTCCCCTAATGATTGAGAGTGCCTGTTTTCTCACAGCCTTGACATTGAAGTGTGTTGATCTGACAGATAAGAAATACTGTTTAAAAGTTATTGATGTTTTCTAATGAAACCTCACTTGATTTGTTAGTTCTAACAGTTATCTTTAGGGAGTCTCTTGAAATTTACAAGTAAACACCATATGAATTACGCAGGCTATAAGGTTTTACTAAAAGGTATGTATACTTTACCTTGGTTAATACAAGATGATTACAATTATGCACAAAAATGCAAGGAAAAACAAGTATTATTGATTTCTTGTTAGTAAGATTTTGGGAGATAAATTATTTAAGCTGACAGCCAGTTGCTATTTTACTTTGAAATAGTAATTACTTTATGAATTGAAGACAGAAAACCCATGAAATATATTTTTACTAGAAAATTTCTTATTATGACCTATTAATTTCTAAATCATAGGCCATAAAATGTGCAAAATAATTTAATTGTATTTGTAATATGAGAAATAGATGAGTGCCAATCAAGTGGTGGTGCACTAACACAGATTCTGTTACCTTTAGAATGATCAGTTCACTGCTTTTGTCATCCACTAAGAGGTTGTATATGAACTATCAGAGTCTCCAGTTGGATTCACTACACCTTACTAAAGTTGTTAAGCTCAGGGCTAGGATTTAACTTCTACATTTTGGATAAGAGCTTCCTACTATCCTTCTCATAGGTAGACAGAACTAAAAGTTTTGGTTTTTCTATTTCTAGCATAAAGAAAAGAAAAAAAAAAACACTAAAAGGTAAACAAAGATCATAAAAATCAGCTTTGAACTCCTTTGTATGCTCCTGAAATATTTCCAAATGAAATTCACACACTGAAAATTATTCCCAGTTTTATGGTAGAGCATTGGAGATAATTTCCTAATAAAATTATATGTTACACTTTAAGTGATAAAATTAAAGTGAAATTAAACATTAGCATTTCCCTAAACTTAGATTTTACTTTTACATGTTGGAAAACGTTCCATTACCAAGAAATGATGCCAATATTGTCAATAGCTATAAAATGGAAGTGAAGTTTTATGCCTCACAACCAAATTCAAGATTGTAATCTCTGTTCATGAGATATTAAGACGTAGGAGTGAGAATAGCATGATTTATATATATGGAAGAAATGTGCTTGTATTTGCTCTCAAAAACCTGACTGTTGCCCAAAGCTTCATGTTCATATTGATCTTACTAATTTACAAACATCCTTTCCATCTGAAAAATCTTAAATGTGTTCTCCTCTGCTTTTCAGCGCACCAATGTGATGTGTGCTTAAAGCATTAACCTGTTTTCTTTTTTTCCCCAGCTTTTCTTACCCTTTATTCAACCATTAAAAGAGAGTAGTCACCCTTGTTTATCACCTTCAAAAAGGAAAATGACACTGTAGATGGGATATTTACATAGAATAAAAATACATGTTAAAATGGTTTACATTAAGAGGTTGAAATTTGTGACTCCTTTGAAAGAAAAAAACAAACAAACAAAAAACTACTTCCTTGTCTCATGGATGAACTCCCCCATTCTCAGTCACCGAAGTTGCTCCTGGGAAATCCGGAAGTCCAAGGTATCTTAAATGTGCCTAAAATTTAGTCTAAGGATCATTGAAATCCTAGGGTAAATGTAGTTTTCAATATGATAGAGTTTAAAAGTGCTGTGAGATAAAGAATCCCTCATTCAATTTTGAGGTGGATAATGCTTTGTTTTGAAATTATATTTAATGGATAGCCCCTGACTTTTCATTCAATAATGGCTCCATGAGGCTTCAGAGACCCGCCCACCCCGCCCCAGGGCTCCCTACAGCTGCTTTCAACACTTTTGGTAGAGTTCAACTCACTTTCCAATTGAGAAACTGATGTAAGCAAGGACAATCAACAACTCCAAAGTCACCATTTAATCTGGAACAGAACTGTAAGTACAATTTAGCATCTTTTAACGTGGCTTGTTTTTTTTCTCTCTAAAAATGAGACTGGTCTACAAGTATAACATCATTCAGGAGCCAAAAGTCCTGATGTGCTTAGCATTTCTTTTCTGTTTGCCAGTCAGACTTTTATTTTTCCCTATTCTTTTCTGATAAGACATTTTAAAAGGGCAAAAGTGAAAGGGAGAGAAGGGGATAGTAAAAGGGAGGGGTGGAAGATAAAAAGATGAATGGATGATGCGGTGGCCAATGTTACACATTTCAAAATTGTGTTCAGGGTTTGGCCTTGTGTTCAGTGATGCTGTGAAAACAGTCTTTGTCTCTTGCTTCCAGGCTATGCAGGGTGACTTTCCTTGCTTGGTTATTCTCAGAAGATGTGATCTGTCCTGTGATGATACTCCAAATCAATTACTAAGTTAGATAGGCCAACACGAAATATGTGGAAAGCCACAGAGAG
Source organism: Plecotus auritus (assembly GCF_963455305.1). NCBI lineage: Eukaryota > Metazoa > Chordata > Mammalia > Chiroptera > Vespertilionidae > Plecotus > Plecotus auritus. Next base: position 125,496,980 of record NC_137782.1, read on the forward strand.
CTGAGAGAGACAGAAAACAGGATCAATTGTGTTCACTGACTATGACAGCATTATCCTCTAGGAGACACCATCACTATCAAATCTGTCAGCTACTCAATGACCATACCAAGACAATTAAGGAGAGATTCAGATGAACGTATTTTATTCGTAACATGTAATGTCAATATCTTTATTAAAAGTGATCCCAAAACAAAGGCATCAGGATCACACACAGTTTTTTTTTAACAACACATGTATTTTATCTAATGGCATATGTGTCTACAAATATAGATGTCTACGTATATAGGGTGTCCCAAAAAATGTATACATGCTGTAACAACTGATAGCTCAATTTTGAAAATGAAATGTATGTTAATAAACACTGCCTTTATAATTATTCAAAGTGTGTATGTACATTTTTGGGACACCTTATATATGGATTTATGCTCTGTAGAATAGTGCAGTGTTGTTGAATAGACAGTCTAGATTTGAATACTTCTTATTTCATTACTTTTGTTTTATCATCATGTTATGTGTCTAATCAAAGTCCTAATTTTAGGAACTGCATGCACAGGCAATAGAATTTCAAATAAAATGAATCTTTGTTACCTTAATTGAATGCAAACAAATAATAGCTTGTATTCAAGTTGCATAGCTTCCTAAGTTAGTTCCTGAATAGTTTGAACTTTTGACTCAAAGCAATAATTAACTTTATAAAATTTGCTATCAATTTTTCAACATGTTATATTTAATGTCATTCAGTATTCACAAGAAATATTAGTGTTGCAAATGACCTGGTGTCAGGATCCAAATCCACATTTTTCTTATTTTTACCTCTGTGTTTTTAGCCATTCTAGCTCTTTAACAATGATTACTTACTTGGATGAGCATCAAGTAGCCTCCTGGTCTGAGAACTGTTCTTGGATGATTAACTGTACTATAAAAGTAAGCATTTTATGGTGAGAAAATGACATACAGAAACTGGAAAAAGATATAGAGATTCAATAGTTTGTGTTTTACATTATATAGAACAGCTGATTGTAGAAAAAAAGGATATATCTACTCTGAATAGGAAACAATGGCATAGTGAATGCATATTGATGTAGCCACTGTGGAAAGCAGTATGGAGTTACCTCAAAAAAATTAAAAGTGGAACTGCCTATGACCCAGTGCTTTACTGATGGGAATATATATGAAGAAGCCCCAAACACTAATTCAAAAAAAAAAAATATGCACCCCTATGTTCATTGCAGCGTTATTTACAATAGCCAAAATTTGGAAGCAGCCCAAGTGTCCATTGGTAGATGAGTGGATAAAAATGCAGTGGTACACTTACACAATGGAATACTACTCGGCCATAAAAAGAAATCTTACCTTTTGTGACAGCATGGATGAACCTGGAGAGTATTATGCTAAGTAAAAGAAGCCAGTCAGAAAAAGACAAATACCATATGATTTTACCTATATATGAAATCTAATGAACACAATAAACAAACAAAATAGAAACAAACTCATAAAGAGAGGGAACAGACTGACAGCTCTCAGAGAGGAGGGGGTTGCAGGGCTGGGGGAAAAGCTGGAGGGATTTAGCAAACAAAACAAAACACAAAACTCATGGACATATACAATAGTATGGTAATTACCAGAGGACTAGGGGGTGGTGGATGTAGGAGAGGTAAAGGGGGGATAAATGCTGATGGAAGGAGACTTAACAGGGGTGGTGAATACACAATACAATATACAGATGATGTATTATACAATTGTACACCTGAAACTTATATAATTTTATTAACCAATATCACCCCAATAAATTAAAAAAATAAATAAAAACTAAAAATTCAAATACACATTTTTCCTTTGTAGAAGTCAAGACCACTCCACCTATACCAAAGATATTCCTAAAAAGTAAGGATTGCCTGTACTTTTTGAGCAGTATGTATGTGTTCCTACCTCTTAATTTATTCAAAATGGCTTTATCTTTCAGTGATTTTTACGTTTTTGGACTTTACAAGATAATTTAGCAAACATCATTCAAAGATATTTTATATGCATTAATAATCTCAAAATATTTGGACAAAATTACTAGTATAATAAGCACAATAATGTACATTTATAAACAAAAATCCAAACAGGCATTTTTTGCTCATCTTGGTGTGTGTGTATGTGTGTATATTTGTTGTTTTACGTGTGTGTGTGTGTGCGTGTTTTAACACCTCACTTGAGGATATTTTTTTTTAATTGATTTTCAGAGAGAGTGGAAGAGAGAGGGAAAGGCAGAGGTAAATATTGATGTGAGAGAAACATATCAATTGGTTACCTCCTGCATGGACCCCGACCATGGCCCAGGTGGGGAGGAGCCTGCAACTGAGGTATGTGCCCTCTAACTAGAATCAAACCCAGGACCCTTTGGTCAGCAGTCTGATGCTCTAGCCACTGAGGCAAACCAACTAGGGCTATTATTTCTGAGTCTAAATCTTTGTTAACATACCTTTACATGAGAAAATGTTTTCCTCTGTGTACCAGTTTTATGCAGTATATTTACAATTCTATACGATTCTGTTTCACTTATCACCAGGAACATAGACTGCTCTATCTCTACTTTATTCTTCTTAGCATGTTGTTTTTATTCTTAAATTTTCTTGTGCTTTAATGGCTACTGAACTCAGCCATTACAATTGTACTCATGTAGCAGGAAGAAGGATGTGCCGAAGGTAAATAAATCATATACCTGGTTGAGTTAGTGCCTTCAAAACCGACTTCTCAGGAGTCTCATACAACACATCTATTTACATCTTACTGACCAAAATTCAGTCACAAGTTTCCAATGGAACCTGGGAAATATAATCTTTTAGCTAGGTGCATCACAATTCTCCACAAAATACCAAGCAAGGATACTGCCTGGCAACTGATCTCTCAGCCACAAGATAGAGAAAATGGCCCTGGCTGGTTTGGCTCAGTGGATAGAGCATTGGCCTGTGGACTGAAGGGTCCTGGGTTCGATTCTGCTCATGGGCACATGCCTGGGTTGCAGGCTCAATCCTCATTAGGGGGTGTGCAGGAGGCAGATATTCAATTATTCTCTCTCATCATTGATGTTTCAATCTGAATCTCCCTCTCCCTTCCTCTCTGAAATAAATAAAAATATGTTTAAAAAAAAGAGAGAAAATGAATCAGATAACCAATTAATTTCATTATATTTTTATCCTGTATGCTTTCTCTAAAGAAATAATTAAAGATAAACTGTATTAGTTTCCTAGGGCAGACTAGGTGACTTAGAAGAATTTTATTTTCTCACAGTTCTGAAGTCCAGATGCTCAAGATCAAGGTGTGGGCATATTTGATTTGCTCTGAGGACTCTCTGCTTGTCTGCCTTCTTGCTGTATCCTCACATGCTCTTTTCTGAGTGTGTTGTACCCCTGGTTTCTCTGTGAATGCAATTTTTCTCTTTTTATAAGGGCAACACTCAGATTGGATAGGGGCCTCCCTAAGCACTTGTTTTTAAGTTAATCACCTTGTTAAAGGCCTTATTTCCCAAAACAGTGACATTTTGAGGTACTGAAGGTCAGAGATTTAACATATGAACTTTGGGGAGACACACTTCAACCTATAAAATTATCCCTCTAAGAATGTAATGGAAATGAAAAGATAAATTCAAAATTAAATAAATATTATTATAATGATAGTGCATTCAGAGAAATGGACCTTTGGCTCTTTACTATTTATATTTATTTCATTACTGCTAGCAATTTTTCTCATTTCATGTTTTTTTAAAAGAGTTAAGTATATGCCCCATTTTACTCTTTTTAGTTCAAAAGCTAATAATCTCTCTGCTAACAATAAATATTACATAATTATATACTTCAGTGATTCACCAATGAAGGTTTAGCTGCCTTCCAGGAATATTTATATTTTATCTACAAAATAAATTTTACTTCAGTCATTTAAGTTAATGTCATTTGTACATTTTGAATAATTCACAAGTAGCCAAAGCAAATCCCTAATGTTTGCTTTCTTTCAACATACTTTTAACATTGGTTTGTATTCTTTTATATTCTTTTTTGAAATGAACATAAACACACCTTCACATACTTCTACTTTGCAAAGATTTGATCATGTAATATAAATGATTTTGTTATTTTCCTTATTTTTGTAATATGCATAATAAACAACTTTCCAATCAACATTTACACTTCTTTCTTGCAAGTGGTGCCATAAAATTTCATAATAATTTAAATTTACTTACATAATCTTTCCTTTGGGCAATTCATTTGGGTATTTTTCAATAGAAAATGGCTGTAATATTTACATTTCACAGGGAGAATATTTTGACCAAAACAAATTTTTAAAACCAAGGAATTACCCTATCTTGATGACATTTTGTATTAGGGCAAACAGCTTTGCCCATTTCCCGCATAAATAATTTCAGGAACGTTAAAGTTTAGATAAGTACAAGATAAATATGAGCTAATGGCCTTGTTTAAAAATTAATAACCATGATTATCTTTTGCACGTTTTCTGATAAGAATCCCTGGGAGATGCAATCTGAATGTGAAAACTGAGTATCTCAGGAACTACACTTGTCATAAGGAGTCTGACTTTTCTTAAAAAAAGCTGTCAGTTGGCTATTTGATCAGCTATCCACAGGCAAACTAATGTTTATGCAGTTTTGACAGTGCCACAATTATAGTCCCGAAAGCAGTTAAATCTCAAGAACACTTTTGGAACTTTGCACTTATAGAATTAGTATCAGTTATTATTCAATGTGGAAAAGGGAAAAATACTGATAGACTCAGAATTATAAGGACCTCTAAAAATAGGGCTTTAATTTATGTGGCATATTTTATTTATTTATTTTTTCTAGTTTTTTTTTTTTTTTTATTATTGTCTAAAGTTTTACATATGTCTCCTTTTTCCGCAACTGACCCCCCCCCCCCATGTGGCACATTTTAAGTTATGACTTTCAGACTGCATATTTGCCCTGCCGGTTCGGCTCAGTGGATAGTGTCGGCCCACAGACTGAAGGATTCTGGGTTCCAATCAATGTGTTTCTCTCTCTCTCTGTCTCTCCCGCTCCCTTCCACTCTCCCTAAAAAATCAGGGGGAAATATCCTCTGATTGACAAACAACAACAAAAAAAGACTGCATACTTGTTACTGGCTTCCCACTTTGGTTTTGTAGCTTCATCAAAGAGGAAAAAAAAAATTTTCAATGCCAGTTAGACTGAATGATGTGCTGATATTTTATTTCAGTCTTGTTTGAAATTCACACATCCATGTTCACCCCCAAGACTGCTTTGTTTGTTGTTGGAAAATTGGAAAGGGGTTTTGTTTTTTGTTGTCCAATTTTCACACATATAAACAGTGATTTATTAGCTATTGTAATCTTTATGAAGTTTTGTTTTTTATTTTTCAAATTTGTGCTAATTTCACAACAATAACATACTCTTTTCTTTAGTAAACAATTTTCAGCTGATAGCATATATATAGCATATGAACAAATCATAAGTATTCAACTCAATTAATTTTTACAAGTCGTATGTATTCAACTCAATGAATTTGCAAAGAGCACATGCTCATGTAACCAACACTCGCATCAATAAATGGCACCTGGGCAGCATTCCAGAGTCTCCAAGTAGCAGAGATGCCCTCTGCAACTCTCCCCTTCACAAGTAATTATAATCTTGTGTTTTCTCAAACAGATATATCTTGAACTCAGAAGAATGAGATCATACCATAAGTGCTCTATTCTATCTGAACTCTTTTTCTCACACATTTGAGAGATTCATTTCTGTTTTTACATGTAGCAATGGTTTTCTCATTCTCAGTGTTGGATGTTCTTTTTGATGTGTATATTATTATTTCTTTATTCACTAGAGGCCTGGTGCACAAAATTTGTGCACAGGGGGTGGGGGTGTTCCTCAGCCCAGCCTGCACCCTCTCCAATCTGGGACCCCTCAAGGGATGTTCCACTGCCTGTTTACAGGGATCAGGCCATGGGGGTGTGGCCAGCCTGGGTGAGGGGCTGATGGCTGTTTACAGGCTGGCCACACCCCCTGGTAACCCAAGCTCCCAGACCCTCCTTTTATTTTTCTTTTCTTTTTTTTTTTTTTAGCACCTCCTTGAGCGGAGGCCAGGGCTGGCTAGAAGCAGGTATCTGGGATTGATTTATTTCTATAATTGAAATTTTGTAGCCTTAAGCGGAGGCCAGGGCCGGCCAGGGCAGGCAGGAAGCTTGGCTACCTCCATCACTGGGGGCAACCCAAGCCTCCTGCTCATTCCAGCTCCATGGCCACTGCCATCTTTGTTGGGTTAATGTGCATACTCACTCCTGATTGACTGTAGTGGAGAGATGGTCAATTTGCATGTTTCTCTTTTATTAGTGTAGATTTTTGCAGATAGGCATTTGAGTACTATTTCAGTCTACTGAGAATGAAGCTCCTGTGAAGATAATTCTTTTGTATGTGTTTGATGAACATGTATACATGTTTGTGTTGAGCATATAGCTAGAAGTGGAATTTCAGGGTAACAGGGTACATGTGTTTTTCAGCTTTAGTATATGTGGCCAAGTAATTGTTCCATTTTACAGTCTCAACAACTATACATGAGAGTACACACATATTTTTTATGTAGAATATATATGTTTTTGAAGATGAGAAACAATTTCGGTTGATTTTAAAAGAGATGATAAAATTAGAATTTAGTAATAAATAAGGATTTTCATATACTATACAAAAGAACTTGAACTAAATGACTCTGCATAGATATAAAAAACATTATTTTTACAAAATAGTGTATATTTGAAGATTACAATGTTATATTAGTCACCAGATAATAAATACTAAAATGTTGACTATTTGTATTATCTTTAGTTCTAAATCACCATAAATTATATCTGATGATTTGTATGCTTAAAATTATACCATATTTGCAGAAAAATTTCTTAAAGAGATGAGTATGTTTTTTTTAAATTAAAAATATTGATATTTACAAAGATACCAGTTCTAGCATTCCATAGTGAAATTATTATATTTGGTTGAGATTTGAAATGAAAATTTTATATGTTACAATCTTAAATACACATTTCATTAAGCAGAAAACACATAAAAATGTATTTTTATATGTATTATATTCAGAAAACAAACAGATGTATATCTTGTAAAGCTATAGCTTTAAAAAGTTAACAATGACATGGGGACATGAATATAACCTTTTCGCAGGCATATCTTCAATAGAAAAATCATTTATTTAGTTTCTTAATCAGTAATAATTTATCCTATTTAGCCATAGTCACTCAATGGGGATCTGTTTTCTCCTTAGTGGGATTTCACATTTGCCCCAGAAGAGTGTCACAGACTATAATGTTTGGATAAAGCACTCCCTTACACACAAACCTACTCCCCGCCATGTTCTATTCAACAAATCAAACTAAGACCTATGCTCATTTTGAAAGCATCCAACTTAGTTGGCTAATGTCTTGTCTCTATGATCATTCACATAGACATACCTGAGCTGTCTGGCTCCAGGCCAAAACTCTATGTCTGATTTTTCAGGTCCAAACATAGGCAATTACAGGGCCTTTACCTGACAAGCCTCACAGGGGAGACTGCCCTGCCCACACCAGACTTGATGCATAGCCAGTAACATTGCAGTCTCTTAAAGGAGTTGAGTATAAGGACTCAGGGCCCTTTAAATATATTTGAATCCTTAACCCAGGTTCTCCAGTTAGAGGCCTCTTTATCAGGGGCCAATTGAAGAGATTTGTCAGGAAATGCTGCCCAGATCACCTTATCAGGGATCCTTAAAAACATTTTTCTCCACTATTCCTAGTCCTTCTCATTTGCCTCCTCTCAGCCCCCAAGGTCCAAAGTTGACAGGAGTCTTTTGTTTGAGGGATCCCTGAACAGTAACACAAAAATCAGCACTGATATACTGGCCCATTACCCAATGATATTTCATGGGGGAAAGTGAACCACTGGGTGAGCTGGCACTTTCTCTTGTGTAGCTTCTTACTATACTATCTCAATCAATGATTAAAGGTTTGGCCATTACATTCATTTGGCTTTGCTCTCTTACTCAACTACTTCAACTTCTGATAGCTCATCTCTCTTCAATCAGCTCATCTCTTGACAAGACCCAGAGGAGGTACACAGCTGAAAATGGTGAGGCAGACCTGGGCCCTAGGGTTAATACCTTAGGAAACGCCATGTCCTTTGGGGGCACAGTTCTGTCTTTCAGTTATGCCTTCTTTTGCCTTAACATATGTTGGAACACTCTACTTCTAAAATTTGAATATTAATAACAAAAGTTGTTCTCACAGTTGTCCCCTCAACTCTAGAGAAGCCACAATCCCTAGGGACCAAATGCTTATCTGACTTGGAGGATGAGGATAGCAGATGCTTCTCATTCTTTGGAGTTTAGAATACAATTGCAAAAATAAAACAAAAATTATGATCCATTAAATAATCCTATCAAATATGTGATAGTAAAACCTACTTCCGGTGTATTAATATGCTCATGGGCCTTTAATTTCTCCTACAGCTTAAGCCAATTAATTCTCTCTCTTGAGTCTTACCTGCTACCTGCCTTTGCTTCCTAAATAATTAATGTTTTTTTCCTAAGTAATTAATGTTTATGGCAACAGGTTTTGGCAGCATTCTCCCTTGTAATCTTTTTCTTCCCTTCCCTTCCCTTCCCTTCCCTTCCCTTCCCTTCCCTTCCCTTCCCTTCCCTTCCCTTCCCTTCCCTTCCCTTCCCTTCCCTTCCCTTCCTTTTCCTTCCCTTTCCTTCCCTTTCCTTCTTTTATTCTCTTCTTTTTCATTCCTTTTTCTTTTCTTTCCTTTTTAAACATTAATTTAAGAGGTTTGTGTTTTATGCTCTTTTGCTGGAAAGTGTTTGCTAACTCACAGCCAGACTGCTCTGTTACATAATGTGAAATGGCAATAAGACAGAAATAGAGAACACACACACACACACACACACACACAATCAGAAAAGTGGATCCTTCTCTGGCCTGTTTGACTCAGTGGATAGAGCGTTGGTCTGTAGACTGATGGGTCCCAGGTTCGATTCCGGTCAAGGGCATGTACCTTAGTTGCAGGCACATCCCCAGTAAGGGGGTGTGTAGGAGGCAGCTAATCGATGTTTCTCTCTCATCGATGTTTCTAACTTTCTATCCCTCTCCCTTCCTCTCTGTAAAAAAACAATAAAATATATTTTTAAAAGAAAAGAAAAGTGGATCCTAAGTCACTATTGCTCTCATGTTTTACTCTTCTTGAAACTATCCATTTTGGGTGAATTTGTCATGCAACTGTGTCTCTTAAAGATTGAGTGGCTAGGAAAAGGGGAGAGAAGGAGAAAAAGAGATGACATCAGTTTACACCAGTGGTCGGCAAACTCATTAGTCAACAGAGCTAAATATTAACAGTACAACAATTGAAATTTCTTTGAGAGCCAATTTTTTTAAATTTAAACTTCTTCTAACGCCACTTCTTCAAAATAGACTCGCCCAGGCCGAAAACCGACTTCTGCGCATGGGCCACGAAGTTTCAATCGCACTGTACGTGCGCACCTGGTATTTTGTGGAAGAGCCACACTCAAGGGGCCAAAGAGCAGCATGTGGCTCGCGAGCCGTCGTTTGCTGACCTCTGGTTTATACAAATAGGAAGTTTGTAAAAAAATGTATTTTCCCCCAAGGGAAAAACTGGATTTGAAAGGGATAAAGTCAGAATATTGTATGTAATATGGAAAAATGTGATTGGCTGCTACAGGATTTTAAAACTAGAAAGACAGAGAAGATGATATTATAACAAATGCATTGTTATTTCTCTAAAATTCTGAGTTTCTTAATTTATTCGTTATATTTATAATCCTCAAGTTTGCAATGGAGAATAAAAATAGTCTTTTATAATATTAATTCTCAAATAGTTTTTAGTATTTTAAAAAAGAAAAACATTTTGGTTTGTTCCTCCAATTAAACTTACAATAATTAATATTTTTATTTTTTAAAAATAGCTTCCATAAACACCTGAAATTTTATACACTTCCAGACTTATGTTATTAGGATCTGACAGATAGCATATAATATCAATAAATGGGAAAGTATATCTGCAATTCTATTTGCCTTCCCTTATGAATATGTAAACGAGGTAGTGGCAAATTCCGCTTTTCAATTATTTTAGGCAGATCAGAATTCCACTGTTAGTTGCTCAAATTTTTGACATTTTTTAGGTTGTGATTTTTGACTTGTATTAGCTCACAATTTTAGCTGATTCAAAAAGAGCATCCTTAAAAAATGTGTCTAAATTTTTATTCACTATAACAATTTCAAACCTAATAAATTAAACTGATTTATTTTTCTCAATAAATGGAAGCCCTCCGAGGACTTCTTGTCTCTTGGGGAATTATTGAGGAATAATGCTGATGAAAGCTAAATGCTTGCTGCTTAGAAGAAATCTACGGGAATCAGAATTGTAAGAGAATGACAAAACACATTATACTGCTGCATTATTTAGTAATCTTTTGTTTAAAAGTGATATTGATTCAAACTATATTGTCACAAAAGAGTATTTATTGGTCCACATACTATTAGCCATGCCTATTTCAGATGAGAATGAATAACAGAGTTCAAGTATGTCACTAGCAACCTGGGCCATTTTCCGCATGTCTTGGTTCTGATTTATTTCCTAAACATCTTCTCTTCATTATTATGAATGTGGCCCATAGAGCTCCAGTTGAACAAAGAGCTTGTTTTTCAGGATCTTAAATACAGAGAAACCCTCTTTCCTAGTTTTCCTTTCAATGCCTCTTCTTTTACCCTGACAAAAATATACATCAAATCAAATCAATCAAGCAAGCAAAGAAGCAATCACAGTTCTGACCAGCTAAGCATAAACCATGTGATCAGCCTGAAACCCATTATAATGTCTAAGTGGAGAAAGTATCTTAATTGAAAAGTTGGTCTATGTGTATTGCAGTGACTGTTTTATAACAAATTACCCCAAACTTACATGTGAAAAGTAATCATTCATTTTGCTTATGGATTCTGTAAGTCAATAATTGAGACAAAATATGGTAAGAAAGACTTGTCTGCTTCCCTTGGTGTCTGTTAAGACATCTGAGAAGGAGGTGGAACATCTGAAGTCTCCCTCACTCATATGCCTGAAGGTTGATGCTAGATGAAGTCAAACAGAATAGGTATCTGTCCCTCTTACTCTGTGTGGTATCAGCAACTGAACTCCCAGTATGAAAATTTTAGAGTAGTCAGACTTTTGACTGTCAGCTCACATCTCCAGACTGAGAGAGCCAGGTGGAAATTGTATTGCCTTTTTTTTTTTTTTTTTTTTTTTTTTAACTTAGAGTCAGAAGTTTCTCAATGCCACGTGTATTCATTAGAAGTGAGTTAATAAGTCAGTCCATATTCCAAGGACTCACATATTTTGTGAAAGGAGACAAAGAACACGAGGGCATGTTTAGAAAAAATAAAAGCAAACACACACAAAAAAAAACAAACCCAAATGTGCATAACTGTGAAGGGCAAATGACACAGTTTGATAGAAATATCTACCAGCTAGTAGAAAGATAAGTAACAACAACCAAAAAAAGGTGTGTTTGTGATTATTAAAAGCACATAAGAAAGGAATATATAGCTAGTGATTACAACCTAATTTAGTTTGGGAGGTCCAACATATTATAGGTGTTGTTTTATTATAATTTGATGATACAGTTCTAATGAAATTAATAATTATTTATATCAGCTCTGAATTATCACTAAGGCTTACTATTATATAATTTTTACAAGCAGTTTAAATTATAAACTCTGATAAATTAGTTTTTAGTAAATACTCAAATGAACACATTCTAAAATTTATATACATGAGCATAAATCCAAAATAGTTCAAACATTTTTTTTGTTGTTGTTAATCCTCACACAAGGATATTTTTTTCCCATTTATTTTGAGAGAGAGTGAAACAGAGGAAGGGAGAAAGAGAGAAACATTTATGTGAGAGGGACATATCTATCGGTTGCTTCCTGTGTGTGCCTTGACTGGGGCTGGGAATCAAACCTGCAACCTGGGTACATGCCCTTGACTTGAATAGAACCTGCCACCCTTCAGTGTATGGGCTGATGCTCTACCACTGAGCCACACTGGACAGGGCAGTTCAATCATTTTAAAAATAGAATTTGGAAGACTTTTCTACATGAGAGCATGGCATATATTCCAAAGAAGCAATATTAATTAAATAATGAACAAACAAGTCAGATTGTTCAAAAGATGGAATTCTTAAAAATAGAAATAAATCACATGTGGATGAATCTGTTTAATAATAAAAGTATCACAAAAGTTGGGCAACCTGATGAATTGTTTAGGAGATGGTCTTGGGAAAACTGGCTCATGGAATATAACTTTGGATCTCCACTTACCATTGTATGTAAAGATCTATGTGGGAACAATAAAACTGTAAAATTAATAAAATAAAACTAATGTGAGCATATTTTTATCCCTGGGTTGTATAAGGAATTTTAATAAAACACCTAAAAGCACACATTATAAAAATTACAAAAATAAAAATTCTGGCTCTGTATATCAAAATTAGTATTGTTTAATCAAGGACAACTACAAATAATACTGGAATAATAGGAAAATGGATTACTATTGTGTTGTAGTTGTTCGATACCATTTATGCATCAATACAACACAAATGTACTAGAAAAAATACTACATGTTTAAAATGACATATATATCCTATCTAATAAAAACGTAATATGCAAATTAACCATCATTCCGTCACAAAGATAATGGAACCAATAGCCACAAGGTGGCGGCGCCCAGTCCTCTCAGCCCCACCAGAGTCCCCCAGTCCTGGGGGGGCGGCCGCTGGGAGCAGGCAGCAAGAGTGGCCTGGCAGAATGCTTCCTTTGTTGCCGTGGGGATGAGGCAAGCGTTCCACCCCCGCTGCGTGGGTCTTTGGTCAGTGGGCACGAAGAGGCTGCAGGGGAAGGGCGGGGAACGCTTGCGTTGTCACCCTGGCAATGAGGCAAGCATTCCACACCTGGCTGCAGATGGGCCTCTGGGCCACAAAGAGCCTCTGGGCAGTGGGTGCGGAGCAGCCAGGCCCCACAGAGAGCTACTGGCCCACGCAGGTCAACTGATATATATAAAATAAAGAAGTAATATGCAAATTGACTATCATGCCCTCACAAAATGGCTGCCTACAACCAGGCTGGCAGGGGGGTTAATGAGGGATGACCAAATGACAGAACAGCAGGCTGTGTGGGGCAACCAGGCTGGCAGGGGGGTTAGTGAGGGACGACCAAATGACAGAACAGCAGGCTGTGTGGGGCGATCAGGTCGGCGTGGGGGGGGGCGCTGTGAGTTTGACCAGGCTGGCAGGGGGGGCAGTTGGGGGTGACCAGGCATGCAGAGGGGGGCAGTTGGGGCAATCAGGCCAGTAGGAGGGCAGTAAGGGGTGACCAGACCACCAGGGGGGCAGTTAGGGGCGATCAGGTAGGCAGGCAGGTGAGCCGTTAGGAGTCCACAATCCAGGATTGTGAGAGGGATGTCCGACTGCCAGTTTAGGCCCAATCCCCAGATTGGAGAGGGTGCAGGCTGGGCTGAGGAGACCCTCCCCGATACATGAATTTCGTGCACTGGGACTTTAGTATATATATAATTTATTTTCAATTATTTATTCCTAATACATTACAATGGAGTCGAGAGTAGAATGGGGAAAGATATGTCTGGAACTAATACCAGGGACCCTTAAGAGTGCTGTGCATTCCCTCTGGAGCCTTTTTTTTTCTTCTCATATAAGACGGTCTCAGCATATGTGGCTTCATCTTTGTTTCCTCATGTATTTAAAGATTTTCCTAATGCTTAAATGCCTGCTCATTTATATGATACCAGGTAAGTCTTTATATTTTTATATATATGAACATTAATGAACTGAAAAGATATATTGTATCAATATGAACATTTTGATCTGTTGATTTCTCTTAAATTATATAGAAAAAAATGAACTGTCATTGATCATAGTACTGTAGGATATATAATTATTGCTATTAATACAATTCATTAAGAGGAAAAAATAACAAATTACTTTTAATGAGTCTTCCACACATAAATTTGTTTTAATCTACAAAATCATTTATAACTTTGTAGTGTTTCCAAGTTAAATTAGCATTCTCTGATATTCTCAGAAGAGCTGGTTCTTTGTAAAGTAATAAACACAACACATAGATCAAAACAATTTTTTTAGAGTTGAGTTTTATTGCACTTACAGGACATCATTAATAGTTCCAGGAAACTTTCTAGTTTTACATATTACCATTCTTTTCTGTTCAAAGGGGTAAACTCAGGCATCCCTATATGATGACGAGAAGAGAACTATGAAAACCCACTCATTACAGAATCAATCTGCTATATGTAAAATATTCCAGAATTGTTTTTATACTAGAGGCCGGGTGCACAAAATTCGTGCACAGGGGCGGGGGGGCGTGACCCCTCAGCCCAGCCTGCACCCTCTCCAATCTGAGACATCCCTCTCACAATCCAGGACTGCTGGCTCCCAACTGCTTGCCTGCCTGCCTTCCTGATTGCCCCTAAGTGTTTCTGCCTGCCAGCCTGGTCATCCCCTAACCACTCCCCTGCCAGCCTGATTAATGCCTAACTGCTCCCCTGCCAGCCTGGTCACCCCTAACTGCCCTCCCCTGCAGGCCTGGTCACCCCTAACTGCCCTCCCCTGCAGGCTCGATCGCCCCCAACTGCCCTCCTTTGCAGGCCTAGTCCCTCCCAACTGCCCTTCCCTGCTGGCCATCTTTTGTTGGCCATCTTGTGTCCACATGGGGGCAGGATCTTTGACCACATGGGGGCAGCTATCTTGTGTGTGTGTTGGAGTGATGGTCAATTTGCATATTACTCTTTTATTAGATAGGATAAGATATTGCAATTACGACTACATTGATGTTGATACAATGTTAGAAAATGTGAACTCTAGACTCAAACTGCTTGAATTGGAATTCTGGCTCAAGCAGTTTAGTGATATTAAATAACTTAAAGCTTTTATGTCTCAGTTTCCTCATTTGTAAAAGTAATCATCATCATCATCATCATCATCATCATCATACCTTCCAAATGAGTGATGATAGCAATAAAATATTGTAATATAGGTAAAATACTCATGAAAGTCATACTATTTAAATTATTAAATAAAGACTTGTGCTTATCAACCAGTCACCATTTGCTATTATGTGCACTGACCACCAGGTGGGAGATGCTCAATGCAGGAGCTTCCCCCTGGTGGTCAGTGTGCTTCCACAGCCAAACTCCCACGGCCAGCCAACCTCACCCCATCACTACCCCCAACCGGCAGGCCCTGTCTGGCAGGCCCCTTCTGGCAGGCCCTCTCCAGCAGCCGGCAGGCCCCATCTGGCAGCCGACAGGCCTTGTCTGGTAGCAGGCAGGCCCTGCCCTCCTCCCACCCCCAGCCCTGATCAGGACTGGGCAAAATGGCCCCTATAGGCCCTGATTGCCAGCCAGGCCTAGGGACTCCATCCATGCACGAATTTCTAGTATATTTATATTTATCCAAGATCCTGCCCCCAAGATAGGACAAATATAAATATACTAGAAATTTGTGCACGGATGGAGTCCCTAGGCCTGGCTGGCAATCAGGGCCTATAGGGGCCATTTTGCCCAGTCCTGATCAGGGCTGGGGGTGGGAGGAGGGCAGGGCCTGCCTGCTACCAGACAAGGCCTGTCGGCTGCCAGATGGGGCCTGCCGGCTGCTGGAGAGGGCCTGCCAGAAGGGGCCTGCCAGACAGGGCCTGCCGGTCGGGGGTAGTGATGGGGTGAGGTTGGCTGGCCGTGGGAGTTTGGCTGTGGGAGCACACTGACCACCAGGGGGAAGCTCCTGCATTGAGCATCTCCCACCTGGTGGTCAGTGCACGTAATAGCAACTGGTGACTGGTTGTTCTGGTGGTTCCGGTCGTTCAGTCATAATGCTCACTTAGGCTTTTATATATATAGATTTGCTGTCTGCCCCAATACCTGACACAGAGCTTCTAAGAACATTATAATTTCCTGAGTGAGAGGGTTGCTAGGAGCATCTTTTATTCTAATAGTTGGTCATTAATTCCTGTTCCTGATGCAGAGCTCCTAAATCCCTTGGAATTTCTAGGTGATAGGAATGTCCTTTGTTATAATGAGGCAACTCTTGGTGGGATCCTGGATGGAGTGTGGTCAATGAAAAGGCCAAGCCATGAATACAAGCTTGGAAATTTCATCTTCAACCCCCATCATCCAAGGATGAGAGAGTGGTCAGAAATTGAGTTACTCATCTATCATGCCTATGTAATGAAGCCTCCATCAAAGTCCCTAAACTAGAGTATTCAGCAACTTCTGGGTTGGTGTACCTGGGAGGGTGGTGCACCCCGATTCCGTGGGGACACTTCTAAATCTTGTCCTATGTATCTTTTCATTTGACTCTTCATCTGTATCCTTTATCATGTCTTTTATAATTAACTGGTAAACATAAGTAAATGTTTCCCTGAGTTCTGTGAGTTGTTACAGCAAATATTGAACCTGACAAGAAGGTTGTGAGAATCTCTAATTTATACCTTGTTGTGCAAAAGTACAGATGGCAGACTGGGACTTATTGGTTTCTAAGGTGGGAGGTGGGCAGTGTTGCAGGACTAAATTATTAACCTGTGGGATCCCGGCTAACTGCAGGGAGTTAGCACAATACTTGGATTACAGAACATCAGTTTGTATCTGGAGAATTGGAGTATTGGTTAATGTAGGGAAAAACCAACACAGTTCTTTTCAAAAGCATTCTGAGTTGTAGTGAAACAAGTTTTTCTTTTAACATTTACAGGCCAAGTTTATCCTTCCACAAGATGATAGTTATATTTTGCTGGTCATTTTTATTAGTAGTTTTTATGTTTTTCCTTTAAAATTCATTTGAATTTCTGTATTTTCTCATGCCTACTTGCTTTTTAATCTCTTTTTATTTTTATTTTTCATGTACATTTATTCTTCTTGTATCCTCTTCTTCATCTAGTTTTGTCTTGGTAATTAATGTTCAGTTTATTAGGATTCAATATATTTTTCATAATACCCAAACTAAGAAAGGCATATGTTCTAAAAGGAAAAATATGGGATTAAGTAGAACAGCAAATGCAAAGCATGTGTATAATTTATTTGTGATTGAAAATATGAAGGACTAATTGTATATGGGAGAAGAGCATATTTTACTAATCAAGCCACTATTTTGGAGTGTTGATAACTGTGTAGGTATACTGATAATCTAATCAGATGGTTACATGATTTTGGAATAGTGTGTAATTATAATAACATATTCAATCAGAGATTAAGATGTTGTACACAATTACCATTAAACATTTTGTTTCATAATGTGTGACATCCCTGCTAATTTCATGTTTTTGTTTCTTTGGAGTATTTTATTTTTCTCAAAAAGGGTAAAACAACTTTAAATTTTTCTAATTTTCATCTTTTTTGTTGTTGTAATCCTTGCTGGAGGATTTTTTTCCATTGACTTTTAGAGAGAGTGGAAGGTGGGAGGGATGAGGGAGAAAGAGAGAGAAATGCATTGATGTGAGAGAGACAAATAGATTGGTTGCCTCCTGCAATCATCATGACCAGGGCTGAGGATCGAACCTGAAGCCCTGGTACGTGCCTTTGACTGGGAATCAAACTGGTGACTTTTTGGTGTGTGGCTGATACTCTAACCACTTAGTCACAGCAGCTTTTGGATAAGAACTTATTTTTGAGAATGTTCTGAAGGATCTGACATTTTACTTATGGGCATACTAATGATTTAGGCTGCCACAGTTTCATAGGTACTAGCAGAAGTCATAAGATTCTGGGGTCACTCAGGTAATGTGGTAGAGCCTATATTGGATGCTGAACACTCAGTGCTTTTTGTCACAGCTGAAGAACCTTAAGCTTTTAAAGGGGGTTGGTAGCTAACATGTCCAACTTTAGCCTCATGAGAAGAACACATTATATTTAATGTTATGGACAGCAGTAAGAACAGCAACAGAACTTTCCTCTTCCTTGGAGGGACACAAATGTCTACCTTTAAGGATACTTATTATTAAAAACATTCTTGAAAAGATAGTCAGGAAAAGGCTATCAGTATATTTGCTAGAGGATATATGGTATAGAAATAGGAGAAAAACCACAGAGAATTATGTGCCAATTCTTAAATCTGTTATTATATCAAGGAATGTTAAATGTAGATATTTATAAGTAAATAGTACAATGACAAATAAGCCAATAGAAAATTTGCATGACTCTTGAACTGGCATTTCAAAGAAAAATAAACACAAATGTCTAATTAGCATGTCAAAAATTGCTAAAATTCAATAGTGATCAGGAAGTATACAAAAAAACAAGTGTGTAACAATATTTTAGATATATTTGGTGCAACTAAATGGAAAAAAATACTTTTAAATATATGTAGTCATAGGTCTTATATATATGCTTGTAAAATAGGACTTTTTATAACCAGACTTAAAAACTATTTGCATTACACAAATAAAATTAACATGTAAATCAATAAATTGGTACATAAAACAATGTAGAAATCTTACTCCTGAATACATACTCTAATTCCCAGAAGTGGAATCACTGGGTCATAAGGCAAATAAGCCAATCAGAGAAAGACAAGTACCACATGATTTCAGTTGTGATCTGTGAGGATAATTTTCTTTAGTAAGCCAACTCCATCTTAGATGGCACAGGAAAATAAGTGGTGCATTTGTGAAAATTAGAAAAAAATCCGATGCTGCAAGACAATATACTATCTACAAAGATATAGTTATAATAAATATAACAATATATGGTGAGTGTAGATATGAATGGCAGTCATGAAAGCTGTGAAATACACAGTGTGCATAAGCTCACAAGAAAATGCTTCCTGTTTGCTGATGCTGGTTCTTCTATTTCTATTCTGTACATATCATCTCTATCCTTTTATATTTTTATCCCATTTTTCTTCCTACCTATTTTTTAAAAGATTGTTTATTGATTTTTTAATGAAGGAAGAGGGAGAGAGAGAGAAACATTGATGGGAGAGTGAAACATTGATCAGCTGTCTCCTGCACATCCCTTTTTGGGAATGAAACCTGCAACCTGGGCATGTGCCCTGACTGGGAATCCAACTGGCAACCTTTCAGTGCATGGGATGACACCCAACCAACTGAGCCACCCGGCCAGGGCTAGAAACTTATTTTGGATGTCTCCCTCTGCATTGGAATTGTTCGTATTATTTCAATGCCCTACAATGGATAGTTTTCCAGATTGTTGTACTTTCTTTTTTTTTAATTTTTTTTAAATAAATCTTTATTGTTCAGATTATTATAGGTGTTCCTCTTTTTTTCCCCCCATAGCTCCCCTCCACCTAATTCCCCACCCCACTCCATGCCCCTACCCCCCGCCACTGTCTTCATCCATAGGTGTAAGATTTTTGTCCAGTCTCTTCCCGCACCCCTCACACCCCCTTCCCCCTGAGAATTGTCATTCACCAGTCCATTCTGTACTTCAGATTTTTTATTCACTTGATTTTTAGATTCACTCTTTGGTAGGTATGTATTTGATGTCATTTTGTTGTTCATAATTTTAATCTTTACCTTTTTCTTTTTCCTCTTCTTAAAGAATACCCTTCAGCATTTCATGTAATCCTGGTTTGGTGGTGATGAACTCCTTTAACTTTTTCTTGTCTGTGAAGCTCTTTCTCTGACCTTCAACTCTGAATGATAGCTTTGCTGGGTAGAGTAATCTTGGTTGTAGGTTCTTGCTGTTCATCACTGAATATTTCTTGCCACTCCCTTCTGGCCTGCATAGTTTCTGCCGAGAAATCAGCTGACAGTCGTATGGGTGCTCCCTTGTAGGTAACTAACCGTTTTTCTCTTGCTGCTTTTAATATTCTCTCTTTGTCTTTTGCCCTTGGCATTTTAATTATGATGTGTCTTGGTGTGGTCCTCTTTGGATTCCTCTTGTATGGGGTTCTGTGTGCTTCCTGAACTTATAAGTCTATTTCTTTCACCAGGTAGGAAAAATTTTCTGTCATTATTTCTTCTAATAGGTTTTCAATATTTTGCTCTCTCTCTTCTTCTGGCACCCCAAAAATTTGGATGTTGGTACGCTTAAAGTTGTCCCAGAGGCTCCTTACACTATCTTCATATTTTTGGATTCTTTTTTCTTTTTGTTTTTCTGGTTGGGTGTTTTTTGTTTCCTCATGTTTCAGATCTTTGGTTTGATTCTTGGGGTATGTTGATCTACAGTTGAGTTTCTGTATATTCTTTATTTCAGACAGTGTATGCTTAACTTCTGACTGGTCCCCTTCCATTTTTTTGGCATTCTCATTAAGATCCTTAAAGGTCTCACTAAGTTCCTCAGCGGTTTTTAGAAGATTCTTGAGTAACCTTATAAATGTGGTTCTGAACACTATGTCGTCCAGTAGTTTGCTTTCCTCCATTTCTTTCATTCGTGACATGTTTCTTTGTCTCCGCATTTTGCTGCTTCCCTGTGTTGATGGAGTGGCTTTGTGTGGTAGGTGACCTATAGGGGCCAGTAGCTCAGCCTCCCCAATCACCTGAGGTGGATGCTCTTGGTACACCCCTTTGTGGGCTGAATGCAAAGTCTTGTTGTAGTTAAGCCTTGATTGCTGTTGGTACACTGGGAGGAATTGACCTCCAGGCCAATTGGCTGTGAGGACCCGCTGTGTCTATAATGGAAGAACTGCTGCGCTGGAGACATGCTTATGGTGCAGGACTTGTTTCAGTGGGGCTTTGGTGCTCACTGAGTCTGCCTCTTGAATGTGTCACTTATGGATGTGAGGAGTTGAAATCTGGTGTCGTCTCACACTGACCACTAGGTACACTGGCTTCTGGATCTCCAATGGGGTGCAGGTCAGCTACTGTCTGAGGCCACCCAGCAGGCGCTACAGCGAGAACTACAGTTTTCTCCTCTTTGCTTGGGGTTTGGAGGTTTTGGAACTGTCTGACCCGGGCTGCAAGTTTGCTAGGTTAAGCTGTGATAGGGCAGGTCATTCATATGCTAAAGCCGCACTTGGAGCTTGGGTGGGTTTGTAGGTTGTGTGGGGCGGGGTCTCAGGGCGTGACTAGGCTAGGGCGTGGCAAACAGCGATGGCTGCCAGTAAGCTGGCTCTGCGTCTCTGACCACGTCTCCGCGTCCCGGGCCCCAGCGCAGTAAATAATTATTCCTGTGCGCAGCTCTGCAAGCAAGCCTCCCTCACTTTCCGACCCTATGGCAGACAGTCCAGCTTCTCCCCATAGGAGTTTGGGTCCCCCACGTCTCCCCAGAAACTGGATTCTGGAGTAATCTGGAGCTTGTCTCCCTTCGGGTTGAAAAGAGCAGTGCTCCCAGTTGCCCGTCACCAGCCCGATTCGTGCGCCTCCGTACCTCAGCTTTTCAGCACTTGTGCATGTCTCAATGCTGTTTTCTCTTTCCTTCTAGTTGTAGAACTTTTACTCATGCAGCTTTCCTGTGGTTCTGGGTGATAGACGTTTTGTCTTTTAGTTGTAGTTTTGAAATTGTTGTGCGAGGCAGCAGTTTAGGTGTTTACCTACGCCGCCATCTTGGATCCTCTGATTGTTGTACTTTCTTGTTTTCAGATAATTTTCAGATTGTTTTTATCAGTAAATGTTTTAGAAATCATTCCATCCTGATTATTTAAAGTCTAAAATGTATTACTTTATATGGAAAAGGTATCAAATTATTATTGAAAGTAATTCAAATGAATAAAAAGTTCCTATTCTTCACTATATACATATTTATAAAGGCAGCCTGAGATAGAAAGCTCTAGGAAAGAAAGAAAATGTGAACAAGTGATCTGATGCTTATTTCACAGTATGTATCTTCATTATTATGCAAATGATATATTCCATTAATGAAATGTTCAGAGTACGACAAGTGCAGAATAATAGATAAGCTAGGTAGTTATAATCTTTTATTAAACAATGCTGATTTGAGGGTAACATACTCACAGCATACCTTACATTTCTTTAACATATCTTAATAATATGTTATATTATAATAATGCTATAAATAAGTATATGCTTTCAATAAGGTAGAAGCTATAATAAACTCAAGTATAAGATAGTATTACATATAATATGATCCTAAATGTTTAACGGGATTGGTAAATGCAATTTTCTATTAATTATATACTTTAGTTTAACAATGGATATTCATTTAAAACCTACTCTACATGTGTGCAGAATATATCTATAATAATAAAAGCGTAATATGCTAATTAGACCAGACATCCTTCCAGATGAAGCCAGGCTGCAAGGGAACCCAGGTCCCAGGTGCCTGCCGGCGACCAAAGGGAAGCCTGGGTCCCGGGTGCTGGAGGGAAGCCGGTGCTGGCAGCTGGGGGAAAGAAGGCCTACTCTTACACGCATTTCATGCATCAGGCCTCTGGTGATAAAAATAAAAGGCTCAGTACTTACTAAATACTTAAGAATTTAAAGTGCATTTGAATAGACAATGCATTCTTTCCTGAAAACAACAGAGGAATATACAATGCATGTTATAAGTTGGAGAATAAAAAGTAAGTATAAAAAGTGTTATAATTTAGGTACTGTAACCCAGATAAAAGGTTTTAAATATAAACAAAATATAAATGTCATCAGAAAACTTTAATCTTAAGTCTTTAAGTCATTACAATATACATATTATTAATTGGAAAATTTATTGGTTCCTAAGATTTATGATTATAGTCTGATAAATTACTTCAGTTTGAATATAGTCAAATATTTTTACTAAGTGTAATATAGCTGCAATCACTAGTTACCAATCTCTGATTGCTAACTACATACACACAAACATACACATGCATACACACATATCTGTATCTATCTATATTAGATGTATTATGAATATCAATATACTGATAAATTAAATATTATTTGAAAATGAGTTTTATGGAAATATTCATAACAAAAAAATTCATACGATTTCACAAAGAAATGTTCATGTAGTTGAAACAGAACAGAGTGCCAAATAAAATAGAATCTCAAATTACCAAGCTGTGTAAGAAAATTGCTTGGTCTTATAGGTGCAAGTTCAAGAAAGTCATAACTTAAAATTGGATGGGATTTTCAAAGGACATCAAATGAAGTGGAAAACAGTTCTTAACTGTAAGAAACAAGATGAGTATAACAAGATGAGAAAACATAATCTTTGCTATCCAGGGAGACAAAACTTAGAAATTCAGTGACACAAATAATCAACAATTAACATGACTTTGTTTAATGTCTACTTGTAGTAAAAAAATCAGAAACAAAGTGGACTGTCTTCTCTAATATTTCCCCCACTCTAACATGGATGTAAATATCCAGCTGTCAGTGATATTTTATAATGTTCCTAACTTTTCATTGTAATGTGTAATGGGAAAATGAACATCTCCACTTCCAAGGCTGTTCACTTACATTGGTTTATTACTTTGGGATCACTTCCCAGAAATGGTATCATTTTTTCAAATAATATGAATATGTTTATGGCTGTTGATACTTATTGGTGAATAGTTTTATTAAAGAGATATGCATAAATGTAAAGTTCCTTTAAAATGTAAGAATTGGACTGATTTTATTGCATATGTACTGTAACTGGGATATTAGGCAGAGAGAAAACCCATAGCAAAGTAAAATATAGCACCATGAAAAACAATTTGAAAAACTATAATATAGATGATATCTACAAAAATGTACAATAGCAATATTATCTCAAAAGCAAGAAAAATGTGACCATATTGAAAAACTAAGAAGATATTGGATTTTCTATCAAGATTAAGCCCAGCATATTTTAAGGAGAATAATTTGAAATAATTTTAAACAAATAATTCTTGTTATAAATCTGATACTTATCATATGATTTTTAAAATAAAATAAGTGATGACACTAAAATTAAAACTATTGCTGCTAGAAATAATTAGTATGCATTTATTTCTAACATCGATAACCACAAAATCAGAGTAAAATTCCACTCACAATAATAACATAGAATATAAATTATTATGACATTTATTTTTATACAAAGAACCAGTTGGAATTTATGGTAGAAGAGTAGACAATTCAGTTAGCATAGCCTATTTAGGGATAGCCAATAAAAATAACATTTTTTGGTCAATATTGGGGAATGCTCATAATTCAACAGAAAAAGACCTTGCAAAAGCGGGAAGAAAGTACTAAACAGATCTACGTGGGTTAAATTGTCTTATCGGCTATTAAAAGTTACAAAAAAATGGTATTGGCACATAAATAGAAAGACCAATATGAATAATAGAGAAATTCAGAAACATGAATTAATGTAGGAGGATGAGCTGTCTCAATTCTGTGATGAAAAAATACAAGTTTTAATAAACAGGGTTGGAATTCTTTTGTTTAATAAACAGGGTTGGAATAACTTTGAAATGGAACTTTACCTTATATATTAGTATAAACTCCAAATGAATCAAAGATTTACATGTGTAAAAACATTTTACAAAAAGCATAAAATATTTAAAAATATTTGAATACTACTTTTATATGATACATGATTTATGTTAAAGAAATAATTTAAGAAAATAAATTTTAAAATGCATGCTATAAAAACAAAAAGCATAACTGCATAGCTTTAAAATATAATTAAATAGAAATAAAAACTAGGGAAAATTTTGCAATTTTTATCAGAGATAAACTCTATAAAATATAAATCTTAATAACATGTAAAGATTTTTTTATGAAAATCAATAGAAAAAGAAAGCAAGTATTATTAAAAAATAGATCAGCACTCACAGTATACAGATATAAAATTTAAAATGACATTTAAACATGTGAAAATATAGTCTACCTTATTGTTATACAAGAAAACACAAAGTAAATTTGTAATGATAACATTTTCATTAACAGCATTGCCAAAAATACTTCATAACACTTTCTTGGCAAAATGTTAGAAAACAGGCAGAGAAAGCATTGGTTATAGCAACATACCTGAGCCCCTTGTGATTTTAATTCCCGCAATATTTTTGGCAGCTGGAATTAAATAATTTACTCTTTATTAGAATACTAGAGGCCTGATGCATGAAGATTCATGCAAGAATGGGCCTTCCTTCCCCTGGCTGCCAGCACTGCCTTCGCTGTGGCCTGGAGCCACCTTTCTGCCTTTGCTCCAGCCTGGAGCCACCATTCTACCTTCCCATGCTGCCTAGAGGCATCCTGCACCGCCCCTGGCTGCTCGGCACTTGCATATGCAAATTAACCTGCCATCTTTGTTGGGTTAATTTGCATGCTCACTCCTGATTGGCTGGTGGGCGTCACGAAGGTACAGTCAATTTGCATCTTTCTCTTTTATTAGTGTAGATAGGTATATACGCTTTAACTAAATATTTCAATTCCTTTGGTTGTGACACTGTTTATAGTCAAAAATTAAGAAAGCATGTTAGTCGTTTTCTGAAGAACTGCCTGTATAGCAAGTTCCAGAAGAAATATTTAAAAGTACATTCTGCTTGACACGATAGAAATATATAGCTAGTTAAGCACAAAACAATGCTAGTTTTATTTTTTTTTTCAAATTTTTATTAAGGTATTATATGTGTACATATCTTACCATTGCCCCCCCACCCCACTCCCATACATGCCCTCACCCCCCAATGTTTTGCATCCGTTGGTTACTCTTATATGCATGCATACAAGTCCTTCAGTTGATCTCTTATTTCCCCCACCTCTCCCTAACCTTACCGCTGTAATTAGACAGTCTGTTTGATGCTTTACTGCCTTTGTAACTATCTTTTTGTTCATCAGTTTATAATGTTTTTCATTAAACAATGCTAGTTTTAAACAGTGGCAATAGTCACAAGATATTTAATTTCTGCATTTTGCTTTAAAAGATAACATCAACAACGCATGATTCTGAGATAGTTTGCAGAATCTTGGTCCTTCAACCCAGCACCCCTTGCTCTCATATAATTTTGTGTTGCTGATGTACTACTTCTTTGTCAGGCAGAAGATAACTTCAGAGTCTTGAGGAGAGTTTATGAGTTGGTTTTACAGAAGGAAAGAATGTTTCCAAGTTAGCTGAGACCAGCTGCTACCTCCCAGGAGTCTGACTGCACAAAACATTATGACTAATGAAACACAGACTTTCTCCTTGGTTTGCTGAAACTCCCTCTCCTTTAGTCCCTAGCTACATAAAATCTTCCACCTGTCCTCTCTCCTTGGCCTAATCAAATAAAACTTTATCTCCAAGGACTGGTCTCTCAATGTTTTGGCCTATTAGTGAATCATGTCCATGAACCTGAATTTTGGGAGGTGATTCTGCAACAGCATTAGAATCTGTACAAAATTCCAAATATGTTCAGATATTGACCTAATAATCTAATTTTTATAGTTTAAACTTCTGAAATATTTGAAAATTACAAGCTTATTTGTAATTGATAAGGGCTTTAAATGTTTCAGTAATAGAGGATAAAAAAATCATGATACAGCCATACAATAGAATACAAACTAAATAAATGTCCAAAAATATGTTTTTCAGTCTAAAATATGATTTCACTCACATGTGGGATATAAAACTGAAAGTAACAAATGAACAAACATGAGAAACAAATAAAAACCTCATACACACAGACATCAGTATGGTGGTTACCAGAGTGTAAGGGGAGTGGTGGGTGGTTAGGGATAAAGGGGGTCAAATATATGAAGACAGAAGCTAATTTGGCTTTGGGTGGTGGGCATGCAATGCAATTTACAAATCATGTATCATAGAAATGTACACTTGAAAACAATATATTCTTATTAAACAATGTCACACTAAAAAATTTAATTAAAACATAAAGTCCAAGTAAAAAAAAGTCTAAATTTTTGAAATATTTGAAAATTATAAAGGAAAGTAAATAAATGATAAGTGGGAATAAAACTGGGTGGCAGGATATAATATTGCAAATAGATGCATAATTCATAAGTAAATAAATTTTTGAAACTTTGTTTAACCAATATATATATATATAGATTTGCACAGATATGAAATATACATTAAAACTATAAATATTAGAACATAATGACACAAAACCAAAATAGATTAAAAGATCCTGAAGTAATTCTAAAATGTGTTAAGAAATGCTTATTGGGAAAATTTTAGTGTCTTTCCAAATTTGGTATTAAAGACAAATTATTTCAGTAAATGAACAGGAGATATTTAATCAATTAATAATTATATTTTTATCTCATACTCCAAATAAATTTCAAGTGACTTAGGTTTCTATGAAAATACTTAAAGTTTTGATATAAACATATGAGTTAATTTTTAGACATGAGATTTATGAGAGAATGTCACCAAAAGCAACTCAGTAACATTTTGTATAGTAGTAATCTATACATATAAAAGCCCAGTGACTATTATGGCAGAATGACCGTAACGACCATAATGACCAGTCGCTATGATGTGCACTGACCACCAGGGAGCAGACGCTCAATGCAGGAGCTGCCCCCTGATGGTCAGTGCGCTCCCACAGGGGGTGTGCTGCTCAGCCAGAAGCTGGCCTCATGGCTGGTGAGTTCAGTAGCAGTGGCGGGAGCCTCTCCTGCCTCTGCAGCAGTGCTAAGGAGTGGTAAGCCAAGCAATAAGGAGCGAGCAGGTGGGTGGTAAGGAGCAGTGAGCCAAGTGGAAAGGAGTAAGCAAGCGGGTGGTAAGGATCGAGCAGGAGATGGTTAACAGCAAGCAGGAGAGTTCTAAGGAAAGAGGGGTCCCGGATTATGAGAGGGATATCCAATCAGGCCTAAACCAGCAGTCCAACATCCCCCAAGGGGTCCCGGATTGCGAGAAGGCACAGGCCATGCCAAGGGACACCCCCCCCCCCCGCCCGTGCATGAATTTCATGCATTGGGCCTCTAGTTTTATTATAAAGCTGGCACCCACGTTAGCTGGCCTGGCACTGCCCGCTCACCAGCCCCGCACCCCCCCGCCACCGCTAGTCGCCTCCCTCTGTGGGGCGACCAGCGGCGTGATTGGAGGGCCCCCACTCACACCCACCTTAGCTGGCCTGAGGCCTGCAGGCTGGGGGGGGCTTCTGCATTTAGCGTCTACCCCTTGGAGGTCTGTGCACATCATAGTGACCGGTTGTTTTGCTGTTCAGTCGATTTGCATATTAGGCTTTTATTATATAGGATATTTATGCTTAAGATAAAAGTCATAAATGTAAGCAGAGTTTTTTGAACAGTAGTCTACACTGATCTGTTTTTTTTATTTTTAACTAGTGGCCTGGTGCACGAAATTCGTGCACATTAAAAGGGGATTAATTAGAGGAAATAATTTAATATTGCTATTTGCTCTTTCTCTGTAATAGAAGTGTCAGAGATGAAAGAAAATTAGTAAAATGTATATGAAAACCTTCCTCCTGTCACAGTCTGGAGCACACCACGGGACCCAGAGTCAAGTCCCTGCCCACCCACATGCACCTCAAAATCGCGTCAGACCCAGACCTGGCCTCCACCCCCCTCATTGGGATAGATCCAGATCTGGTTAGTCCCACCCTTGTCAAGCCCCGCCGGGCAGGGAACATAGCCTCAGGTCCCCTGGCCCAGCGCTAGGACCGGGGGCATGGCCTGAGGTCCCCCAGCCCAGACCGGGGTGGGTGGGCATGCCTTGAGGTCCCCTGCCAGGTGTGGGACATGGCCTGAGATCCCCTGTCAAGCCCTACTGGGTTGGGGGCATGACCTGAGGTCCCCCATCAAGCCCTGCCAGGCGGGGGGGTGCAGCCTCAGGTCCCCCGGCCTGGCACCAGGAGGGGGGAACAGCCTCAGGTCTCCTGTCAAGCCCCATCAGTATGGGGATGCAGCCTCAGGTCCCCCCTGGGTGGGGTGCACAGCCTGAGTTCCCCCGACCCAGCACTGGGGGTGCACCTTGAGGTCCCCTGTCAAGCCCCGCCAGGCAGCGGGGTGCAGCCTCAGGTCCCCTGGCTCGGTGCTGGGGCGGGGGGTGTGGCCTGAAGTCCCCTGTCAAGCCCCACCTGGTGGGGGACGTGGCCTGAAGTCCCCTGGCCTGGTGCTGGGGCTGGGGGAGCAGCCTGAGGTCCCCTAGTCCAGCACCAGGATGGGAAGCGCACCTTGAGGTCCCCCGTCAAGCCCCGCCGGGTGGGGGGTACAGCCTGAGATCCCCTGTCAAGCCTTGCCTTCCTGAGGTACCTTTGTTAAGTCCCACGGGGGTGGGGGAGGGTGTAGCCTCAGGTCCCTGCTGATTGCTTGTTAAGGCTCCTTATGGGAACTTGGCCTCAGCTGTGGGTGCAGCCATCTTTGTGATGGAGTGATGGTTAATTAGCATATTCCTTTTTACTAGATAGGATATTTTAAACAAAATATCCCTATTTAATTTATGATGTGATATGGAAAGCAAAAACATTAAAAGTTGTGTCTTTGGGAAATTATTATAAACATAGGAAATGTCCATAATGTACTAAGTAAAAATATAGATTTCCATATAAAACTAAATGATAATAAAAATCAAACTTACTATCTTATCACCCAGAATATAAACCCTGTTAACTGTGAGAGAAGGGGTGGTATGGTGACTTATGTGTAGAGCGCATTTATGTATGCAGGCCTTATGTGTGAGGACCTGTATTTTTTAAAATATTTTTATTGATTTCAGAGAGGAAGGGAGGGGGCTAGACAGATAGAAACATCAATGATGACAGAGAATCATTGATTGGCTGCCTCCTGCACACCTCACACTGGGGATCAAGCCTGTAACCTGGGCATATGCCCTGACCAGGATGTGTGTGTTGTGTTGTGTGTGAATATGTATTTAAATCTCAGTTGGTGTATTCATTTAGAACTAGCAAGTAGAAATTGTCATCATATATATTAAATAAAATATAAAATTTCAGATTAAAAGACTAGTATCCATTCATTCTGTATATTTAATTTTGTATCACACAGAAATTCATGATAAGTTCGCCTCTATGGTTGTATTGTTGTAAAGAGTTTTCATAGTAATGTTTTGTGCTTATGTTATGGACAAAACAGTCTATTGGATGATCATATTAAAAGAGAGAGCATTTGTCTGGTTTAAAAAATTAGGATATATCTATCACTGGCAAGAAGAATACTACTCTAGTAATGTACTCTTTCCTATTATAATAACAGTTTGAACTAAATCTTACAAATTAGTTCAGTCCATTAATTCTTTAAGCTTTACTTTAAATAATTTTGAATTAAATTATAAAATTCCAGTAATTTCCCTTTAGTATGAAGTATAATAAAAGTATTATATATTGAACTGGACATGGATGACTATAATTTATTTTTATTTTTTATTTTTGTGCCAAGCTTAGGCAAGCCACCAGATTTATATTGATTTCAGGGGGTTATAATATTCTTATTCATCATCTTATTTCTCACTGTCCCTGAGTTATCAATGGATAAAATGTTAAAATCAGAACATTTCTTTGAATTCTTCATCTGAAACCATGGGCAGAATGGAAATAAACTGAGATGTATAACTAGTTATTTTTTAAAAATTGCTAAAGGTAGGATTTGGATACAAATGGTTGAAGTTGATTAAAGGAGTTATCACTATATTAGTGGAGAAGAAAAAAATGACTAGTAGATAAAAACTTCAAGAAATGAGATGGAAAAAAACCCAAAGTCCTGAAAAGACTAAATTGAAACAAAGGAATTTGAGCTTTGAATGAGCTTGAGGTTTAGGATATAAAATTAATAAATGTGGAAAAGCTGCAATAAAGCGTAGGGAGAGTATCTACCCCACATCGACGTCTATGGAATCTTGAAAATATTAGAAAACAAACTATTAGAAATATTGGCAAACAAAAAACAAACAAAAAACAAACAAACAAAAAACAAATTCTACTATAGAGTAATTACCGAGAAGCACTTTGACAATACAAGAGATTGTACTGGTGACTGAATATGCATACCAGCAGAACACTGAGAGTTCTAGGGTTGGAGAGGATGGGGAATTGAGCTAGAGTAGAAGATTATAGACCTGAATGGCGATGAGAGTTCATAAATAAGAGTGTCAAACATATCACATGGTATGTAATCAAGAAGTGTGCTCTTTAAATTAAGACACACATATCTAAAGCATCTATGAGCAGCAAAAGAAAAGGAAAGTCAAGATAGAGAATGAAAATAACTGCAATAACAGCTAATGCTTCTACATTCATTTTAAATAAAATATATGTCAATCAGGAATAACTTTTACTTATATTTCATTACTTTACAAAGCCATTTACTTAATTCTTTCTACTTGATCCTTACAACTCAGAGTTACAATTGGGAAAATAATCTTCACAATTATCCAAATTTGTCTAGTTAATGAGAAACAGCTGAATATTTGAATCCAAATTTTCTTGTTATTAATTTTTTTTCTTCTTCTCAGATTTTGCTGTTGTGTATAAGCCAAGATACATAGCTCATGAAATAGGACCACTGCAGTTAAAAATAAAGTAATTTACTTTTAAAATATTATGTAACAGTAATATTAGCATAACATAATTATGTTACAAACAAGGGTACTTATTAATTATTCCATATTTGAATATGCTTTGCTAATATGCACATTTATTACATATTAAAATAAGGACTAGCAGATACTACTTGTTAATAACTAAATTTAAAAACAAAGTTTATATTAATAAAAATATAAATCATTATGTAATGGCTAGAAAAATACTGGTGTGTCCTGATTAAAAACATTTTCTGACCATTAAAATTACAAATATAAAGACTGTAGAAACATGGAAGTGGTCATGATGTCTTGCTTATTAAAATGTAGAACATTTACATAAATATTTCATATAATTAATATTATGAAAAAGGGAAGGAAAATTACAAATTACTCAAGATTACAAATTATTGAAAATATTATTTCCTATTTTCCTATTTTCTAAGGAGATAGAAAATGTGAAACAATAAATTTATTTTTAGGATGACTAATTTGTAATTTTCTTTACCTTTCAAAAAGTTTCATAACATTTTTGTCATATTTAAATTATATGAGAAATAAAATAAAATATTTTGAAACTACAGTTTTATCCAGTGGAGTTTCTCTTTGCATGGCTGTATCTACTGGATAACTCTCATCTGTTTTGCCATTACCCATTCTCTAAACTTTATTTAAGGCCATGATCACCATCATAAACACAAATCTGGTGTCTGTAGAGACCTTTAACTCCACTCTCCCAATCCAAAATTCTGTCTTCCTTATTATTTGCTGGGTTAGTCAGGCCAGTGATCCCTCTCCTGTCTGTTGAACAGGGTGGCTCCAAAAGAATATGAGTATTTATCCTCAACTCGAATACATGATTGTTGAGATTAGGGAATGTTTAAGATATTGCAGCTGACTACAGCCATACATTTATTGTAGTAGAACAAGGATGGCAACTCTCATCTTTTAAGTTTTATCATAGCTCAAGCTGTGTCCTTTGTGACACTAGGTTTTTTGTTTTGTTTTTTGTTTTTGTTTTGCTTGTGTTTTAGGATAGTTCAGTTTCTTATTTAGCAGAGAGCTTTATAAACAATTTTACCATACATTTTATTTCATTTTTTTTCTTTATTAAGGTATTACATATGTGTTCTTATCCCCCCATTGCCTCCCACCCCCCACTCATGCCCTCACTGCCCTGGTGTGGGTGTCCATTGGTTAGGCTTATATGCATGCATACAAGTCCTTTGGTTAATCTCTCCCCCTTAACCCTACCCTCCCCTACCTTCCCTCTGAGGTTTGATGGTCTGATTGATGCTAATCTGTCTCTGGATCTGTTTTTGTTCATCAGTTTATGTTGTTCATTATATTCCACAAATGAGTGAGATCATGTGGTATTTTTCTTTCATTGACTGGCTTATTTCACTTAGCATAATGCTCTCCAGTTCCATCCAGGTTGCTGCAAATGGTAAGAATTCCTTCTTTTTCATGGCAGCATAGTATTCCATTCTGATCCAGTCGTCTGCTGATGGGCATTTAGGCTGTTTCCAAATCTTAGCTATGGTGAATTGTGCCACTATGAAAATAGGGGTGTATATATCCTTTCTGATTGGTGTTTCTAGTTTCTTGAGATATATTCCTAGAAGTGGGATCACTGGGTCATATGGGAGTTCCATTTTTAGGTTTTTTGAGGAAATTCCATACTGTTCTCCACAGTGGCTGCACCAGTCTGCATTCCCACCAGCAGTGCACAGTGGTTCCTTTTTCTCCGCATCCTAGCCAGCACTTGTCATTTGTTGATTTGTTGATGATAGCCATTCTGACAGGTGTGAGATGGTACCGCATTGTTGTTTTGATTTCATCTCTCAGATGATTAGTGATGTTGAGCATGTTTTCATTTGTCTCTTGGCCTTCCTTATGTTCTTTTTCAAAAAGTATCTATTTAGGTCCGCTGCTATATTCATGGAAAGTAGGTAAAATATGCAAAAACTAAGATTTCACACTCTTAATTTCACATTCCTTAGCAATTTAGAGTAAATTATTAATATAGAGAATGATTTAATAAGACATTTGCAAAATTCTAAATATGTGAGCTGTAATCATCACAAACTATAATCTAAATAAAAAATAAATAGAAAAGTAATAAACTATGCAACTTCAAATGTACACATAGCTGAGCAACTTAAAATCTCTAGGGGACAACATACTAGTTTTTATTACAAGTTGCAAAATATACCTTCTAAGACCTTATTAACAAAACCCAATCATGTTCAATAATCAGGCATTAATTTTTTTATTTTTGTAATAGTTTATTTTCAGCTATTTGAAAATCACTTACTTACCAAGAGTAAGATAAAGCATTCTGTAGTATTAGCAAAAGCAGAAGGACTCATACCTCTTGTGTAATGTTAGGGTTTTTTCAGGCAATTTTCTTACTTTTAAGTAGCAAAAAAAGTCACTAAAATGGCTTTACAGAAGTGATGTGAGTGAGGGAAGAAGGAATAATTCATGAATTATATTGAGCTCAAAGGATTATTTGGGAAATACATTCAGACATATTGTGACATGAAAGCTCCAGAACACATGGCTTCCATCTGCTTGTGTTTACTCTTGTTGATCCTAAGGAAGAATCACTGTCCCAGTGTGAGACTCTCCTGAGTAAAGTGCCTGACTTATCAATCATGAGCATTGATGTTTCTGGACAGGACAGGTGTCATATGCTGGGAAACTGAAAATCTGGTGAGTTTAGTAATTGGATTATGTTAAATATTATATTAATTCTAAATTCAAAAGGAAATAAAAAATGTACTTAGATATAAAACACATTCCCAGACATTTATGAATAATTTTAAAAAGTCATTAAATTACAAGAGACACCAATATTTAGAATTAATATCTATTACAGATATGAAAAATATTTTTAAATGATCTCTATTAAGAAACATATGTAAGCTTACTCAGTAAAAAAGTTTTATATTTTTGTAATAATTTTAAGTGGGAGTAATAATACCTCCAACTAAAAATAACTTTTTTAAAATAAAAAGAGACATTATAATTTTTGTCTGTAATGGTATTTGATTTAAAAATATATATATAGCTATCATGAAGCATAGAAACATTTTTGTTAACTTCTTTGAGCTTCCTGGATT
This sequence comes from Plecotus auritus, assembly GCF_963455305.1. Classification (NCBI taxonomy): domain Eukaryota; kingdom Metazoa; phylum Chordata; class Mammalia; order Chiroptera; family Vespertilionidae; genus Plecotus; species Plecotus auritus. Next base: position 125,531,573 of record NC_137782.1, read on the forward strand.
TGCATGTCTATCTCCACCACGTTAGGAAAGTTTTCTGTCATTATTTTTTCAAATAGGTTTTCAATTTCTTGCTTTCTCTTTTCTATTTTTGGCACCCCCATGAAGCAAATGTTGGTATGTTTGAAGTTGTCCCAGAAGTCCTCATTTTCTTTTTTTTTTTTTTTTTTGCTGTTCCTATTGAGTGTTTTTGCTTCCTAATATTCCAAATCACTGACTTGATTCTTGATTCTTGGATTCATCGGCTCTACTATTAACAATTCCCTGTAAATTCTTCTTCATTTCAGTTAGTGCATCCTTAGTTTTTGACTGGTTCTTTTTTTATGCTGTTTAGGTTCCCACTAAGTTCATTGAGCATCTTTATAACCAGTGTTTTGAATTCTGCACCTAGTAGATTGCTGGTCTCCATTTTGTTTAGTTCTTTTTCTGGAGTTTTGTTCTATTTTTTTCATTTGGGCCATGTTACTTTGTCTCTTCATTTTGGCTTCCTTCCCTGTTTATTTCTATGCATAAGTAGAGCTGCTATATCTCCCAGGGTTGGTAGCATTGCTAATGTAGTAGATGTCCTATAGTGTCCAGAGGCACAGTGTCCCTGGTGACCAAGCTTGGCTCTCAAGGTGCACCCCCACGATGCACACTGTGTACACCCTCCTCTTATAATTGAGCCTTGATTGCTGTTGGCACATCAATGGGAGGAATTTACCTGTAACCACTGACCACTGACTCTAACCACGGTGGAGGATCAGCTGTGCAGGGGCTCTCCCCACAGAGCAGGAATTACTTCAGCAGGGCTCTGTTGCCCCCTGAGTCCAGACTTTGAGTGTGTCACTTGTGGAGGTGGTTGGGTGGTGATTCTTCAAGTGGTCTGAATATGACGACTTGGTGTGCTGGCTCTGGGGCCTCTGGGAGGTGCAGGCCAAAGTCAGCTGCCACCTACGTTCTTCCTGGGGTGACCCTGCATGAGTTACAAAGTGATCTGCAGGTGGGTGCTATTTTTGCTGGGCTTGGAGGTGCCCAGGTGAGATCAAGCTGTGAATGAAGGCCAGCTGCTGCTTGTTTCAGACCTGGGGCCACTTAGTGAGAGGTTAGGGCCATGGTCGGCAAACTGAGGCTCTCGAGCCACATGCGGCTCTTTGGCCCCTTGAGTGTGGCTCTTCCACAAAATACCATGGCCTGGGTGAGTCTATTTTGAAGAAGTGGCATTAGAAGAAGTTTAAGTTTAAAAAATTTGGCTCTCAAAAGAAATTTTAATTGTACTGTTGATATTTGGCTCTGTTGACTAATGAGTTTGCCGACCACTGGGTTAGGGCATGCTCAGGTGAGATGCTGCTTGTTTGAGAGATTTCAGGATATTTAGAAGCATCAGCTAAGACAGGACATTTATATGGAAAAGCTATTGAAAACAGCTTGGGTGGGTCAAAAAGTTGGGGAGGCAGGATTTCAGGGAATAACCAGAGTGGGGCAAATAGTGTGAGCTAGGTTGATTGGAGTCTCAGATATGGTGCTTATCTGCCCACTCTGTGGGGGAAGGGCTCATCAAAGGAACAATGGTCTCTGAAAGCACTTCTATCTAGGAGAAAGCTGCCCCTGATGCTCTTGTTCTGATGCTGGAAAACTCAGTTCCTCCCCATATGTTTCTGGTGCCTTTCAAGATGCTTCCTTCATGCTGGAGATCAGAAGGACTGAGACCTAGTAAGTTTGTGAATGAGCCCTTTAAAAGGAACTGCCTGGGACTCCAGCAGCTCCTGTCTCCCTCAGCTTCAATCCTCACTGATTTTTACGGCCAGAAGTTATGGTATCTTATCTTTTTGGCACCGGAGCCCTGAACAGGGGAGGCGGGTGTTGTGGGGCTGGGACCACTTGCTCTTCAGGAACAACATCCACATCTGAGATATCCCTCCTGATTTTTATCCTATACAATTAGTGTGAAACCAGCCTATTCTGTCTTCGCTCCTTCTACCAGTCTCAATGTAATTCCCTAGTTGTAGGACTTCCATTCAGCTGGTTCTGAATGATGGTTGTTCTTTGGTTTAGTTGTAATATTGATGTGGTAGTGGGAGGAGGTGAGTACTCTTTTTAACTACACCACTATTTTGGCTGAAATACCAACATTACGTTTAAAGACATATATGGATTGTGATATGTATTCATCCAAAATCTTCTGATGAATTCAGTAAGAGGTATAAATGGAACATTTGTTTCCTTTTAAAAGTCTGAATTTGAATTAATATAGAGTAAAGCAGGAAGGCCATTACACTTTACTGACAGTTTTAAATATAAACCAAGTATTAATTCTATAGGTGGTATGTCTATATATTTCTATTGTCTCTAAGTTGTTGGCCAGTTTGTTATTTGAATGTTTGCTTTCCCATATTATTATTATTATTATTATTATTATTATTGCAGAGTAAGAAACATATATCAATCCCACATGTGTTTATAAGAGAAATGGAGATGTAAAACCAATTTGAATTTTCTTTGTTCATTTTTTACTTGCAAGTTGTCATGGAGAATCCTCTCCTCCCAAAATTCATACCATGTGCAGTTCTAAATTGCTCTTTGCTTTTGACAGGCTGCTGTTCCAAGAATATGGCTATTTGTTTCAACAGGGAATTTTTCCAGGCCACTGAACTTCCTAGTCTTGAAATAAAGTTTTTGTTACATACCTGACCTTTCAACTATCTAAACCTTAAATATATAAATAATTTCCCTTCTATTTCTCAAAATTATACTTACTGTGACATTAAATTTCTTCTAACTGTATATGCATTTTCCAAAAATATGGCAAGGGTTAATGGGGAGGAAGAAGTTACATGTTTGAATTCATGATCCATAAAAAAAAAAATATTTCAAAATGATTATATTTCTCCTGGCCTAGTGAGTAAGGATATCATCCCAATTTCCACTGTCCCTTTTTTTTCTCACTTCCTGTTTATCTCCTAACTATACACATATGTAGATTTGCTAAATGCTGAGACAATAATTTATAGTGTTGGTAAAAGTAAATATGATACAAAACTAAACTCTGTAACAAGAGAGTAAAATTTTCTTAGCTCTTCGCTAGTTGGGGAGGAAAGTAAAAATCCGAAAAAAAGAAAACAGCTAGTTGGAAGCCTTTATCTTTCTGAATCTGAACTCAGCTTATTAGAAAATATTTAGGAGCAAATTACAACACAATATAACAGAGTGGATAATACTGCTCATGTTTTTTATGAGACTCCACTAAAAGTGTAAGTAATAGTCAACTATTTAAATTTAAAACCTATAATTGGAAATCTAGAAGGCTGGGAAAAGAAGGAGTAAAGAAAGAGAGGAAACAGCTAAATCAATCCTGTTTCAAGCAGTTAAGAAATGGAGAAATAAGTATTTAGTAATGTAAAATAATGAAAACATTTTGGTGGTGACTAATTTAATTTCGAATAGAGTATATAGACAATTGGAAATAAACAAGACAAAGAAAAACATATATTTTTCCTTTGGTGTCTTTTTGATTACACCAAAATAATTAAATCTAAAAACAAAATTGTATACAGTTTTTATAATAAAAAAGCCTAAAAATAATAAACAGTATTAGAAAAAGATATGCAGATCAAATATTAGATACAGAGAAGATAAAGCAAAAATTATGTAAATTTAATATACTCTCATTTTTAAGATTTAATAAAAATAATGATTATTGGTGTAACTTTCCATGTGTACTATTAATGACCAATATTTATTGAAGTAGAAAACTTAATTAAACCAACATCCTGTTTTATAGAATTATAATAAAATATTTTCAAACAATATATTTTCAATTGCTTATAATCAAAATCTATAAGCGAAATATGTCATAATATTTAAAATTTCCTAGAGCACAAAAAATATAAATTGGGGGCAGGAGACATACTCATTTACAACTAGTCTAAAGTTACACCTAACAAAATAACAAAACTAAAGAAATAAGAAGACAATCCTCACTTAAGACCAAGTAAATAGTTATTATTATAAATCATGAGAAAGTGGTAGAGATTGTTGAAAATATATTTTATTGTCTATGTAATTTTATGAAAGTGTGTAAACAGACTGATTCTTATCTCAGTAGATAAAATAACATTTTAGCATGCACTTACAAATTTTATAAAAGATTTGACAATGTGATAATAAAAATATGTCATAACAATTTTCAAAAGACAATCTGTAGCCAATGTTGTATGCAATGTTACGACAATCTCTTCAAATTTATACATGTGATCCAATTCTCTTTATTAATAAATAGATTCCTCACATGATCCTGAGAAAGAAGTATGTTCCTGAGGAGGGTATCCTTTACAAATGAAAAAGGCAAATTATCAAAAAGAAATTTTTATTAAATATCTCCATTTTTCTTTTATTGTTTCCTACTGAGATTTCAATGTGACATCTAGAAATTCAGGAATCATCTTGCAACTATGAGGACAAAAGTCTCAAAGAAGGATATAGAGCATAATGAGGGAAGAATTTCTGCTTTTGATGACTTCACTGAGAAGCTTCGGGAGCTTGCACTCCTATTTCTAGAATCCCTCTAGTCCAGTTTTGATTATGGGCAGCAGATTTAAACTCAAATGATTTTAACATAAAATTTATGAGTGGTGTAATTGGGACTATCCAATGGTGAAAATAAAGGAAATAAAGAAACAGAAGGGAAATAAGTATTGGAAAAGAGAAGCCAACATTATCATTTATTACATGAGTGTTCACCAAGCAAAAGACATTATTCATTGAAAAACAACTTACATTGGCAAATATTTAAAAATTAAAAACATAAATCTTATCAGATATGACTTCTTGAAAAATATTGCATGGATACAACTTTCCAATCCCCTTTTCTAAATGTCTACTAAATTTTCTAAGAGAATAAGAATGGATAAAAGCAAACATAAAAAGTAAAAAAATAAAATAAAATAAACTATAACAACACACTTTATAATCACTGAAAATACTAAGAAGAGCAAGCAAAAACCCATAGAGACTAATAAATATGGGCTAGATATATTTAACCCACATTTTGCAAATATTACAGCTGTATTACAGGTCCCATTTAACAAGTGTGGCATAAGATCAAAGGTCTAAGTGTGTAGGAAAAATGCACAGAGAGAGCTAATATATTCTTAGGGTGGTTAAATTCTAGGTGCTCAATGGACATTAATGAAATGTTTAGCAATTTTGTAGAAGGTTTATATCTGCTGACATTATGGGGAACCAATGACTCATTTTATGATTACTTAAAAGTGGAGAAAATGAAGTGGCAGCAGAAGCTAAATGATCAACTAACTAGGGCAGTGGTCGGCAAACTGCACCTCGCAAGCTACATGCGGCTCTTTGGCCCCTTGAGTGTGGCTCTTCCATAAAATACCATGGCCTGGGCGAGTCTATTTTGAAGAAGTGGCGTTAGAAGAAGTTTAAGTTTAAAAAATTTGGCTCTCAAAAGAAATTTCGATCGATGTACTGTTGATATTTGGCTCTGTTGACTAATGAGTTTGCCGACCACTGAACTAGGGAAATGATCTGCTTGAAATATTTCCTAATTTTGATAGACAATAAAATGTAATCCTAGAACTAGGTTAAATATAATTAAAATTATTGACTTTGGTGAGGTCACCAAAGGTGGTTCATGTAGAAGCCATTTGTGGCTGAGGGGAGAACAATGGTTATGCAATATCAGAAAAGCACTAATTTAAAAACTAGACAAAAATAATTTTATGATTTAAATGGTGTAAACAGATGCTATTTAAAAGTGAATAAAATATGAGATATAAGATCTACACTAATAAAAGAGAAATATGCAAACTGACCATACTGCCACAACACTCACCAGCCAATCAGGAGTGAGTATGCAAATTAACCCAAGAAAGATGGAGGGTTAATTTGCATACGCAGGCACAGAGCAGCTGGGGGCGGGGTGGCTGCTTGCACACGTTCCGGGACCAAGCGGCCTGTGTCCTGGGGACAGGTGTCCTCAGAACCCAGGCCGCTCTGAGCCTATAGGCCCACGTGCAGGCCTGGAGCAGCCGGGGTCCCGGAATAACCCCTGGTCACTCCGGGCCTATGCACATAGGCGCGGAGCAGCTGGGGGCGGGGTGGGAACATCCCTGGGACCCAGGCGCTCTGAGCCAGTGCAAGCGCAAGCAGCCAGGGACAGGGTGGGAACGTCCCCGCAGTGAGCAAGCAGATAGCAGGGCCCTGCTTGCCCCTGGCCGTGGCAGCAAGGGGCAAGCAGTCCCCTGAAGTGAGAAAGCAGACAGCAGGGCCCTGCTTGCCCCTGTGGTGGTGAGCCAGAGAGCAGACAGCAGGGCCCTGCTTGCCCCTGTCCCCAGTGGCTAAGGGCAAGCAGGCCCCCACAGAGAGCAGACAGCAGGGCCTGCGGTGGCGTCAAGCATGCAGGTCTGCAGAGAGCAGAGAACCATGGGGAGCAGGCCTAAGCCACCAGTAAGACATCCCCTGAAGGCTCCCAGATTGGAGAGGGTGCAGGTTGAGCTGAAGGACCCACCCCCCCCATGTACGAATTTCATGCACTGGGCCCCTAGTATATTTATATTTCTATATTCTTCATGACTATGAAGAATTTATCAGTTTTGACATATATGAGCATATATCCTTTTTCTTAAATAAAAGTTAACTACAAAATTTAAACATCTGTTTAAGTAATAATGCTACATTGGAGTCAAGGCAAAAAAATTCCCGGGGAAAATGTCAAAATCTTAAAAAATGCTCTTTAAAATGTAGTGTGTTTAAACAGAAATAATTATACTGTCTGCAAAGGCTGCTCCTGCTTCTGTATTTTCTATTTCTGTTAGTTACCATGATCTCCCCATTCAGAAATATGGCCATTGTCTTGCTCACACATTCCAAACTATAAGTCACTATATTCTGCCAACCCTTTCCCTTTTAACATCTCTTCAATTTATTTTGTTATTTCCATTTCTATTGCCTTTCCCTTAGTTCAAATCACCATATCTCACCTCAAATACAACAACTGACAAATAAAACTTTTCTCTAGTATGACTCTAACCTTTCTTTTCTCTGCTGATGCAGTTAACTTTCTAAGATTCAAAATTGCTCATGTCATTCCCCATCTAGATTGATAGTTATGATAGTTTATGTTTTTAAAATGTAAGTGTTTACATTTATACTCTATGTCAGCTGCAATCCCAGTTGACATCTTAACTGACAATATATTAAATAGTTGTGGATGAAAATTTCCAAGTATCTCCAATATGATTGATAGAAGATGCAGTATTCTCTGTAGCTAAGGCAGGATGCATTTAAAAGAAAAAAATAAGATGATCAACTAAAACCATTGACAGCTAACTTTTTTTTACTAAATTAAAAAATAACAGCAAAATTCATGTTCACACCAATTTACGGTAATATACATATTGTGTTCTCCAAATGTCCAAAGAGAAAAAATGATACTGCCATCACAATGAAAAATTCTAGGAGATTCAGCAATTTGATAAATGATTTATTTCTTAGATATATTCCATCTATCTAAGTAACACACAGTTTCTTTTCTACTCTATTCTTTAGCACTTCTCTTCAGTTTTATAACCATTAATGTAGAATCCAAATTGAATTCCAAGACAATGAAAAATTGTAATATCCTTATAGTCCTTCTTCTCTATGCATTTTCTTTATCAATCCTTACATTTTCATATGAAATATCTGAAATGTTGAGGTATTGCATATCATCCTTCTCATGCCGTATCTAAAAAAATAGCAGAATAGTGTTATTTAAAATAAAACCTTGATGAGTGTGTCAGAGCATATTAAGTGTCAAAAGAGGAATACAACGTGAGCCTCCGAATGATAGCCACAATCTAAGGCTCTACTGCCTTTCTAGAAATCAGGACACATTATTGAAAATGTTTGAGTTTCAAATGTTTGCATTTTCAGTAAAACTTTAGATTTATCAATATTCATTTTGTTTTCATTATTTCATATAAATACTATTCAGAAGTCTTCATCAGATAGCATTAGATTCAAAATATGTTTGTATTTGTGGTGGATTATGTAAATTGAATAAGCTCTGATGAGTGTTATGGGTATATTAGAATATTGATTTTAAAGTAATGGACTTTTACACCTGGATGAAAGGATAATGCATTCCATCAAATGTCCACAATAGTTTGTAAGTGTCTATGGACAGTTTTTGGATGTACCAGATCCTATATAATAAAAGCCTAATATGCTAAGTGTTCGGTCGTCCGTTCAACCAATCAAAGCGTAATATGCTAATAATATGCTAAGGCTGCTCAACCGCTCGCTATGACGTGCACTGACCACCAGGGGGCAGATGCTCCGACCAGCAGGTTAGCTTGTTGCTGGGATCTGGCTGATCAGGACTGAGTGAGACGGGCAGGACACGCCCTGGAGCCCTCCCACAACCCCTCCCCCAGGCTGGCTTCACCCCTGATAGGCCCCTATCGGGGCAGGCCGGCCAGATCCCACCCATGCACCAGGCCTCTAGTTCGACATAAAGAGATAAAGTTAAAAGATAATAAAAAAGATAATAAATAATGGAAATCATTCAATAGTTTATTGTAGAAGAAAAAGAATGGGACTGAACATTAATATACATAAATGATATTCATTTGGTATGTTGCTGAAATAAGTGATTTCTGCTTGGGTTGTAGGCAAAGTGCTTATTGGGCTAAATTTATATGCATAGCTGTACAAATCCCCACATATTTATAAAGGTGCATGTCCCAGTCCATCGTTACTCATGGAAAAAAAAAAAAAAAAAAAAAAAAAAAAAAAAAAAAAGAGAGAGAGAGAGAAAGAGAAGCCTTCAGCATGGCCATTGTGGCTCAGTGGTTGAACATTGACCTATGAACCAGGAGGTCATTGTTCAGTTCCTGGTCAGGGCATATGCCTGTGCTGTGGGCTTGATCCTGAGTAGGGGGTGTGCAGGAGGCAGGCCATCAATGATTCTCTCTCATCATTGATATTTCTATCTTTCTCCCCCTCTGCCTTCCTCTCTGAAATCAATACAAATATATTAAAAAAAAAAAAAAACCTTCCAAGGGATATGTTTACATAGACAATTACTCCTTCTACTTCTTCACTATTTTGAGTTTAAATAAGGAATTATATTAACAACAAGTGTTTTAATCATGAAATATACCTCTAGTCCTAAGTTTTTTAAGAAAAAAAGAATAAGTTGATATTAAAAATGAGAAATGCTTTAATACAAATAATTTAATTGCATGAAGCCACAATTGCCACCATAAAAAGTATGAAAATGTTTTACATGTATCTGCCAATATATTAATTTTTATTTTTGTTGAATATTTTAAAATATACTTCTACGTTTTCACTGTAATCTATTATTACAAAGAAATAAAAAACTGCTATAATAAAATAGAAAATTTGTGTAGTTATTGAATACTTTTTCATACAATGAAAAAAGTTTATGCTCCTGTAAATCATGTTTTCTCTCCATGATATTAGAGAAAATGAAGAGTCAAATAAAGAGTCCAGAAATAGGTACTATAATTTTTATAAGTTATAAATATTTAGCATATGTTTTATTTTTATAAATATATACATTGAGATGTATATACATATATATTTTATGAAAATATAGCATAAATATAGCATTCAAATATGGCCAGAATAGTCACTTATGTCCAAAATAAAAAGATAGAAACATAATTATATACATAAAATTTAAGGAAGCATCAACACTAACATATTAATGCTAATATTACTGAATATATGATATTCAGTATATAGAAATAATGAAAGAATAATAAAAGCAAAAATAATTTTAATTTCATAAATATATTGTAGCCTATAAGTGCTTTTTAAGCAAAAATAAGAAACAAGTGAGAACTGCAAAATCATCTTTATAGGAAATATGAAAACCAAATGTGTTAGAAACATAAATAAAAAATAAGTATTTCATATATTACATTTTATAGAAAGCCTACTAATGAATACATTCAAAAAGTAGATTTACAGATGAATAAATGCATATAGACATCAGCATGTTTACCAAACATGTTAGTCACAGGAAATACAGTTCATTTGTATATGTTTTATTTTATTTTATGTTTTTCTTCCTCCCTCTGTGGTGGTTCCATTATGTATGTAAATATATCTATCTATCTATATCTATCCATCCATCTATCTATCATCTATCTATATATCTACCTACCTATCTACATCTATTTATCATCTATCTAACTAAAACATTAACTTGCCCTCAAACGTCAGCGCTGTGCAGAAAGACAAACTCCGGGAAATGTCACCTTTGCCCATCCCTTCTATTATGGCTCATTGTCACCCTCGCCATCCCATTACTACACACCTTTGCAGGAAAATATCCCATTAATCTTTCATCTATCCTTTTTATACTCCTTTTTCACAAATGATCACATACTGGTATATATCCTTATTTCCCCTGATACATAGTGTTTAGGGCTGAATCGTAGACCCCCAAAATTCATGGTTTGAAAGCCTTAATGCCAATGTACTTTAGAAACAGATCTTTAAAGAGGTAATCCAGGTTAAATGAGGTCATTTGGTGGATCCTAATTCAGTCTAACTGATGTCCTTATAAAAAGAGGAAATTTAGACACTCACGGAGACACCTGGAATGTGCACACATAGAGGACACAGCGAGAAGGTGGCATCTGCAAGCTAAGGAGAGAGGCCTCAGAGCAACTGAGCCATCTACACCTGGATCTTGGACTACAAACCTCCTTAGAACTGTGACAAAGTGCACTGCTGTTGTCTATGCCACACAGTCTATTATACTTTGTGACCTGCTTAGTAAGTGAGTTCATATGGTTATAAAGCATTTATTATATACTAGAGGCCCGGTGCACGAAATTCGTGCACGGGGGAAGGGGTGTCCCTCAGCCCAGCCTGCACCCTCTCCAATCTGGGACCCCTTGAGGGATGTCCGACTGCCCGTTTAAGCCCAATCCTGGTGGGATCGGGCCTAAATGGGTAGTCAGCCATCCCTCTCACAATCCAGGACTGCTGGCTCCCAACTGCTTGCCTGACTGCCTTCCTGATTGCCCCTAACTGCTTCTGCCTGCCAGCCTGATCACCCCCTAACCACTCCCCTGCCAGCCTGTTTGCCCCTAACTGCCCTCCCCTGCAGGCCTGGTCCCCCCCAACTGCTCTCTTTTGCAGGCCTGGTCACCCCCAACTTCCCTCCTCTGCTGGCTTGGTCACCCCTAACTGCCCTCCCCTGCAGGCTTGATCGCCCCCAACTTCCCTCCCTTGCAGGCCTGGTCCCTCCCAACTGCCCTCCCTTGCTGGCCATCTTGTGGTGGCCATCTTGTGTTCACATGGGGGCAGCCATCTTGTGTGTTGGAGTGATGGTCAATCTGCATATTATTCTTTTCTTAGATAGGATAGAGGCCTGATGCATGGGTGGGGGCCAGCTGGTTTGCCCTGAAGGGTGTCCCAGATCAGGCTGGGGGTTCCCTTGGGGCGTGGGGCGGCCTGGGCGAGGGGCCTGTGATGGTTTGCAGGCGGGCCACGCCCCCTGGTGACCCAAGCGGAGGCCCTGGTATCTGGGGTTTATTTATCTTCTACAATTGAAACTTTGTAGCCTGGAGCGGAGCCAAGCCTTCTGCTTGCTCTGTGGCGGCAGCCATTTTTTTTGGGGATTCATTTTTTTGGGGATTCAGCCATTTTTGGGGGGATTCATAATTGAAATTTTGTAGCCTTAAGCGGAGGCCTGGGCCCGCCAGGGTGTGCGGAAAGCTTGGCTTCCTCCATCACCACGGGCAACCCTAGCCTCCTGTTCTTTCCAGCTCCGTGGGTGCTGCCATTTCTGTTTGGACTTATGTATCTTCTATCATTGAAACTTTGTAGCCTTGAGTGGAGGCCTAGGCCGGCAAGGGCAGGCAGAAAGCTTGGCTTCCTCCATTGCCAGGGAAAACCAAGCCTCCCTCCTGCTCTCTGTGGCCTTAGCCATCTTGGTTGGGTTTATTTGCCTATTCGCTCCTGATTGGCTAGTGGGCGTGGCTTGTGGGCGTGGTTTGTGGGTGTAGCGGAGTGATGGTTAATTTGCATATTACTGTTTTATTATATAGGACTAGAGGCTTGGTGCTTGAGATTTGTGCACTCAGGGGGGTCCCTCAGCCCCGCCTGTGCTCTCTCCCAGTCCAGGAGCCTTCGGGGAATGTACAACTGCCTTAGCGCTGCCGCGGAGGCTGGAGAGGCTCCCACCACCGCCACTGTGCTGGCCAGCCATCAACCTGGCTTCTGGCGGAGCAGCACTCCCCCTGTGGGAGCACACTGACCACCAGGGGGCAGCTCGTGCATTGAGCATCTGCCTTCTGGTGGTCAGTGCGCGTCATAGCAACTGATCATTCTGTGGTTCAGTCGATTTGCATAGTAGCCTTTTAGTATACAAGATTTGAATTCAAAGATTAACATTTAAATTTTACAAATAAAAATTATCAGGGATCATTTAATTGTTAATCTCTAGAAGCAATCTAAATATATGAAACAAGAATAGTTGCTGTGAAATTATATTACTGCTAGTAGATAAAAATTTATGTAAGTGTTATTAAAATGGGTTTAGATAAATAATCACAAAATTCTTATGACCCTCAATGCTAATTGGTTCAAAACACTTTATTTGGAAAAAGAAGAAGCACATGGAAAGACTGCATCTGTTGTAGCTTTAATGTATGTTAACAACTTTAACCTAAACTCTATAGGAAATTCACAAATTATTGTTTCTGACTTTTTATGTAAAAGTCTTTGAAAATTATATCATTGACTGTCCAGCTACTAAGGCAAGATGGCAGCTGGGTCACAGGGAAGGAATGCTGGGAGAAGTGAGCTGAGCAGCAAGTAGGAGTGGAGAAGATTGCTCTGATCTTTGAAAAAGGCTCAGATGCAGTGCTAGCTCCACCAATTCTGTCAAACAAGGCAAGAAGCAATACATCACCCTGGCCAGTGTGGTTCAGTTGGTTGGGCATCATCCTATGCACCAAGAGGTCCCCAGTTCTGTTCCAGGTCAGGGCACATGCTAGGGTTTCCAGCTCAATCTGCAGTAGGAGGCCTGCAGGAGGCAGTCAATCAATGTTTCTCACTCATCGAAGTTTCTCTCTCTCCCCCTCTCTCTCTAAAGTCAATCAAAACATTTTTTAAAAAGAAGCAATATATGAGGATGGGAACAATTGTTTCACATACTCATAACTGTAAATTCACTTTTGCCCACCCCTTATTTACTATTTAAAAGAGTAAAGTGATGGCTCTGGGGGGAACAAAAAGTGAGTAAAGGACCATATTTCCACTGCAATTGTATAAATAACACCAACTGCTGAGTCTTCTTTTTTCTTCCAACAGAGCCAGGTATGATTGAAACAGTTTGATAGTGAAGATTCTTTTCTATTTTCCGTACTATTATTCAGCTCAAGTTCAGTATTCGTTGTACTTCCCAATATCAATCTTGTTTCATGGTTTTAACAGTCAGTGGAGAATTGAGAAATGATATCCTTGAAAACAAGCAGTTTCAAAGGTAAAATTGGAAATTATTTTGAACAGTTGAAAGCTCCATGTGAAAAGGAAATTCTTTAAAAGTGGAAGAAACATGGATAGCTTTGCTACAAGAGATTCAAGTATCCACAGGAGCAGTCGACAAATTCCCAGCCCCATGGTCCATTTGTCTGTTCAGTTGTGGAAGGGAAAAAAAAATGGCATGATCAATTTGAGTAATTTGAGGAGAGTTTAATAAATGGGTTATTTTCAAAGATATGAGAAGAATTCAGGTAAATCATAAAGGGCAGTATGTTATCACCATACTAATAAAAGGTGGGAGGGAGAGTCTGTTACCACTTCACTGTGGGAATGAGCAGAGGAAAGGAGATAATTAGTGAATGTGAAAAGACAGTCTCCGTGGCAGGAAGTGTGAAGTCTATGATAAAACATCCAGTAGGAAACCAAGTGGCTAATTCCCGGACCTCATGCCTTCTCCCTCAGATCTTCCGCTGGAGTTCATCATTGAATAATCCAAACTTGACGTCAAACAGAATAATCGTTAATTTTATGCAACAACTAGGCTATAATATAGTAGCCAATTTTGGGCCAAATTCTAGTCAAGATGTTCCTGTGAAAGTATTTTTTTATGTGATCAGCATTTAAATCAGTAGATTTTGAATAAAGCAGGTTACCCTCCACAAGGTGGGTGGGCTCCATCCAGTCAAAGACCTTAAAAAACAAAGCAAAACACTGAGGGCCCCCTGGGAGGAAACAAGTCTGCCTCCAGACGACCTTCAGCTCATGACTTCACCATCAGCTCTTGCCTAATGTCTAGCCTGCTGCCAGATTTTGAACTTGACAGCCCCCCCAAAATCATGTGAAACAATTCCTTAAAATCTCTCCCCTCCCTCCCCTCTCTCTCTGCCCACCCCCTTCTCTTTCTCCCTCATCCTCTCACTCTGCATATAAGGAGCTCCTAGCAGCTGAATGCTTAAAGGAAGGATTTGTGTGCAGGTTTTCGCATGTAGCTATATCATACTGACTATCGTAAAGACAGTTTGAAATCATCCAGGGAATACTAAGAGGATAATCAAAAGTCTTGAAAGTTCCCTGGCTGGCAGTAAGTAAGCCATGGCCTCCGATGAAACTGCCTTTGTGTTATGCTAAAGTAAGTACCCAAGGCAAACCTCATTATTTTATAGCAACAATACAGCAGCAGCAGCAGCCCAGTCTGGGAACTTGTTAGAAACGCAAGTTCCCTGGCACCACCCCAGGTGTACAGAGTCAGCCACTCTGGTGTTAGGACTTAGGAACATGCATTTGAACAAGTCATCCGTGTAATGAAAATGCATACTAAAGTTTAAGAACCATGATTACAAAGTAAAATTGGGAACCCCATATATTTGAACATGGTGCCAGCTTATATTTGTCATCATGTAACTTAACTTGTGACCATAATAAGAAATAAAGATCATTATGCCATTCAAGTATAGTCTAGCAGTGATGTAGATTTTTAATAAATGACAAGCAACAAACTAAAATTGGGGCTGCTAGTGGTCTTTTGTCCCAAGCCCATCACTGGAGATGCCACAAAAGCCACAGGGAAGTATAGGAAAGGTACACATTCATAACAATTTTTGAAGGTGGTCAAAAGGTACAATCGTCTAGTAATAAAATAAATGCCATAGGAATGTAACCTAGAGCATGATGACTAGTTAAGAATACTGTATTTTATATTTGAAAGTTGCTCAGAAGATCGTAAAAGTTCTTATCACAAGAAAAAAATGTAACTATGTAAGGCGATAGGTGTTAATTACACTTATTGTGGTGATCATTTCATAAAAAGCAAATATTGAACCGTTATGTTATGTATCTGAACTAATATGATGTCACATGGCAAATCTATCTCCATAAAAACAAACATAATTTTTAAGATAAGGTTATACTTGGGAAGAAATAAAAAAGGCAACTCTGACTTACTATAAGAGGGAAATGGCAGTAAAGAGAGCCATGTGTCAAAATTGAGGGATGGACATATCTATAAACATGAGTATTTATCTGATCAGAATCTCCTGCCCAGTACCAGCCAGAGATGGTGAAAGAAAAAACGCTGTTGGAAAAAACAGTGCCTAGGCTGAAGGTACAAGGCAGGGTGTGGCTTGCTGTCAGGGGAGGTGGGCAGTCCCAGAATGTGGCGCTGAGGCTGTCTGCTTTAAGCCACACATCAACTGAAATTCACCAAAAGGGCATAAGGAGAGACCTGGACTTCTGCCACTCTTTTCAGGTTCATATTAACCGCCAAAGTAGCTAATCTCATCAAGGGACATGCACATGGAAAAATAATTAGGTAATTGGGAAGTACAACCACTATTACAAAGAAGGTGACAAGCCTACAGGCTGATAATAGGCAAAAGGAAGCTACGGAGGGCATTGAGTTCATTTTTGCAATTATGAAGACTCAAGTGGAAACAAAGTATTGAAAACACGTTATAAAAAAAAGTGCTCAAAAATACGGAAAAAAAACCAACCACCTAAATAAATTATTAAGCTGGAAGTGAAAGAATAAAACATTTTTTCTTTTTCAAGTCCCGAGTAAAGAGCAGACAGAGCAAATAGTGCTCTGACAATGGGAAAGAGACCCTTAAAGCTGTCCCAGGAAACAGCCCCAGACAGAGCAAATAGTGCTCTGACAGATAAGATATGAGATTACCAGATGGGACTGTTGACTGAAAACTTAAGCCCTGTCATTAAACATGTTATTAACGAGCCCTGTTGGAATTTCCCGGCGGCTTTGTCCTCTCTTCCTCCCTCACATGTGTGACCCCTCCCAATGTGTGATTTTTGCCTTTATAAGCCTGTAAAATTTTCTGCTCGGGGCTCGTCTTCGCTGCTCTAGTGTGAGTTACAAGTCGAGCCCCAGCGCGCTGGAATAAATCCTCTTGCTGTTTGCATCAAGTGACGCCTCCTGCGGTTGATTGGGGTCGCCATCGATCCGTGGGACAGAGTGAGGGTCTCCCTCCGGGGGTCTTTCATTAGATCTTCTTGAGAAACTTTTTTCTTAACAGACCCTCCAGCATGCCAAACACCAAAAATTATGAACGATGCCCTCCAAGATCACCCTGCCCCAAGCTGGCCTAAACCAGAGCTGTCTATCTCCTGTGGCTATATTTGAAAGTTGCTAACAAAGTGAATCCTAAAAGTTCTCATCACAAAGGAAAAATAAAACATTTTTTTTCTTTTTTTTTTTCCTGGTAACTATATGTGGTGATGGAGGTTAACTAAAGTTATTATGGTAATCACTTTTCAATGTATGAAAGTCAAATCATTATGCTTTATACCTTAAACATATACAGTGAAATATGCCAATTATATATCATTAAAACTGAAAGAAAAAAATTAATCCTTAGTGTGATCAAAGAAATGTGCTTATTCTGGCGGGGGGGGGGGGGGGGGTGGGGGAACTTCACCGAATCTAAAGTGACTACTATTCCAGAAGTCAGACCTCTATATGCTTGGCTTGTTTATAGAAAAGGAGCCCAGCAATATCTAACCAAATATGTAATGATGGATGTTTGTTGACTGAGAAGGTTGACTTAAATGTGTTTACTGAAGAGAGTTGTCAGGGCAATTCCCTTCAATCACAGAACAGACTGATGACTGATACAGGGGAGCAGGGGAGGCTAGGTGAGAATGGTGAAGGGATTAAGCAAAGGAAAAGAAAAGACTGACTCATGGACTCATGGATACAGAAAACAGTACCATGATTGCCAGAGAGAAGGGATGGAAGATAGAAGAAGGTAAAGAGGGAGATGATGATGGAAGGGTGATAAATATACAATACAATACACAGATGATGTATGGTAGAATTGTATTCCTAAAATCTATATAATTTTATTAACCAATGTCAACCCAATAAATTCAATAAAAAACACAGGAAACAAAATACATAAGTGAGAAATTAAATCCAAATAATATTGTTACAAATCACTGTTTTGTGGTGGTTTGTGATGCAGTAAATATTTATACCCAAATGAAATCACAGGTAGCCTCATATTACATGAAAGTTCCAGTGCCTACACATCTTTGACAGCAATTGTATGGTCAATCTTTATTTTTTTTTTAATCCTCCCCAGAAGATATTTTTCCATTGATTTTTTTTTTTTTTTTTTTTTTTTTGTGGTGGGGGGGAGTGAAAGAGAGAGGGAAATACAGAGAGAAATAATCGATGTGAGAGAAACACATCAATTGGTTGCCTTCTGCAGGAACCCCGACCAAAAGAGGCCTGGCCAAGGAGAAGCCTGCCACCAAAGTACGTGCCCTTGACCGGAATTGAACCCGGGACCCTTTGGGTCTGCAGGCTGATGTTCTATCCACTGAGTCAAACCAGCTAGGGCTATAGTCACTCTTTTCAATTTTAGTCATTCTTATAAGTATATAATAGTATTTCATTGAGGCTTAACTTATATTTCCCTAATACTATTGATATGAAGCATGGTTTCATGTCCTTATTTACCATCAATATATCTTTTTTTTTTGTAAAGTGTTTGTTTAAATCCTTCTTGCCTATTTTTTTAATTACTGAGTTTTGCGAGTTCTTTATATGCTGTTTATGCGACATATTATTTGTAAATATTTTCATCCAATCTGTGATCTGTTTTATCATTCTCTTTTTTATTTGAAGTATGGTAGCAACCATACTTGGGTAAAAATTGCTGTTTAATATTTTAACCTTGCTGTTTTGGGTTCTGTACTCATTTAAAAGTTATTTTGATTTTCTGAACTTATGTGTGATTGAATACTCCCTTGATGGCAGTTTGAATATTCCATTGATTGTGATCTCACTGGTCATCGAAGCACATTCCTCTGGGACCCAGGACAGATAGTGATCCTAAATTGTCTCAGTAGCTACAGATAACTGAATTTCGTTTGACTCAGTGGTCCCGGAATCTGGACAGCCAATTATTCTAAATTGTCCAGGTGGTCCCAGATAATGCGTTTCTGTTGATTCAGTGATTCGTAGATACTTTAGATAACTAAGTTGCTCAAATTCTGCTTCTGTAAAAATGCTTTTTCGCGAAACAGGTTCCTCTTTCCAGACCCAAAGATGTAATTGATACTTTTGTGATATTCTGCATATAAGCCAGAAGTGGCAAGCTGTTCGGGGCTGTGAGATCTGGAGTGCTTTTGCTCCCTCGTATGCCGCCGGCTTTTAATAAATGACTCCATAATTTGACCTTTTTTTTGAGGCGTCCTTTGTAAGATGGGGGTTACACTACAACATATTGATTGGTTGATTTTGGGTAGAAGGTAGAGAGAGAAAGGGAGAGGGATAGATTTTCCCCCACTTATTTTGCATTTATTGGTTGATTCTTGTATGTGCCCTGCCTGATTGGAGATCAAACCCTATGCTCTCACCAACTGAGCTACCAGGCCAGGACCTTCATTCTCTTAACTGTCTCATTTAAAGTGCAGAAGATTTGAATTTGATGAAGTCCAATGCATCAATATGTCATTTTTATGGATTGTACTGCTGTCAGTATGTCTAAGAAATTTTAGCCTAAGCCAGGATCACAGAGGGTTTTCCTATTTAGGGCCTGGATCAGTGTGAGGTGATCAAGTCACCTAACTAAGGCGCACAGTGTACATAGACACACCCTCAGCGTCAGGCAGATGTACATGCACCTCTCCCCTTCGCTCCAACACTGAACTATAATCTCTCTGAGGGCAAATATTTTAGTCTATTTTGCTCTGGTCTACATTCCCAGTCATTATAACAGTTCCTGGCATATACTAGGAACTCCATGAAGTATTAGTTAAATGAAATAATAAAATAAAGAACAATATTTTCAACTTTAGGGAGTCTGCCAAAGGTAAACATAGGCTATAAAACATTTATTGTACTCCCACATGTGAGAATTTAACCATGTTGAGAAAGTAGATAGATAGGTAAATCAATCCCAGAAAAAAATGTATCTTTTATTTGTAATAATCATGGGATTAGAAGTCAAAGTAATTTTTTATCCTCTTCTTTTTGAAAATTTTAAAATAACCATCCATTATGTTTTAATTGAGAAAAGAGGAGAAATGGAGGTTTATTAGTTCCATTTCACTAGTATATCAAGGCACACTCCCACATCCTTTTAAATGGAAAATGTAACTTTTTATATTCTTAAAAGTTCCAGATTCATGTACTGCCTGAGGTATATTAGAACTAGATAAAGATAAAAAGGACAATGGTTCATTATTCAGTTTCAATAAAGAAAGCCTTGTATTCTCCCATATTTTAATAGCCACATGAATACCATGAACAAATCCTTAACTATTTAACAAGGAATGATAAAATTATCTGTGTTTAGATCAGGAGAGTTGTCTACAGAAAATGCACAAAGTTTTACATTCCTTAAAAAAAAAAATCTCTAGACTCTAACAAAGCACATTGCTTCAGTAGGTGCTATTATTTTTATCTAGATGTACTCTAAAATTTTTAATGTGCATTCAATGATTAGAGCTTCAATAAAGAAAGCAGTTTCTTTCTTTATGTCATTCTTTTTTCCCCTAATAATTCGACCAATGAAATATACTTCTGATGTAATGGCTACGGAGGGATGTGGTCTCATGCCTCTATCAATTTTTTCAACATTCTTTGGGAATGACACCGTTAGCTATAATGCTACCAAAGTTTACATTTGGTTTATTTGTTGCTGCTATTATTATAGTTTGTTTTGGTTATTTTAATTTATTTCTTCATTGATAGTCTTTTAATAAGAACATTTTACCCAAGTCTTGAGTTTTATTCAAGAACTTAAAATAATAGTAATTGCAAAAAAAATGTGAATGTTTGACTTTAGTCAAATAGAAAAGAATGTTTGTATTAGTGAAGCGGGAATTTTAAGAGGATATAGGCAGGCTTAGGGATTTCCTAGAATTGGGGTCCATGGGAAGCATAGGGTCACAGGCTGGGAGAAGGTACATTTCCATAACACAAGGAAGCCAGGTGCAGTTACATTTCCATAAGACAAGGAGGCAGCAACAGGTATATTTCCATAAGACAAGGGAACTGGAAGTAGCCAAGAAAGGTCACATTTACAAAATAAAGAGAAGGAAGCCCAAAGGGAATATTGACCAATCAGAGAGGATATCAAGGCACCAGGATTTGCAGCCTTTATAAGTTGTAGGGAAGAGGATTTCTGTGGGACTCTCCCTACATGGGAGTCTGTACTTGTTCTGCAATAAATCTCCACCTTTGCTATACCACTTTCTGTCCGTGGATTCATTCTTCGATTCCGACTGACAAAGAATCCGGGGTCCAGTCCAAAAATTCGGTATCACTAGTATATGTGTGTGCCTGAGCATATGCAGTTATAAGAGCAAAGCCTATAATTTTAAATTATTTTCTTTATAAGTCTAAAACTAGTTAGTTATTATTGTTTAATAATTAATTATGACTTATAGAATACCTAAATATTGATTGTGGAAGAAAAAATGGCATATCTTTGGTTTTTATTATTATTTTATAGAGCATGTTGAAGTATGGTAGCAATCATCTCAGGAAGAAACTGCTGTTTGGGTTCTGTACTTATTTGTTTGCTAAAACAATAGAAAGTTATTTTGATTTTCTGAACTTATGTATGTTATCCCAATACTCCATTGATGATGGTTTGAATATCCCATTGATTGTGATCTCACTGGTTACTGAAGCACATTCTTCTGGGAACCAGGACAGCTCAATTATCCCAAATTGTCCTAGTAGCTACAGATAACTGAGTTTCGGTTGACTCAGTGGTCCCAGAATCAGAACAGACCCTAAAATGCCTCAGTAGCTATAGATAGTGCATTCCTGTTGACTCAGTGATCCCAGAATCTGGACAGCACAATTATTCTAAATTGTCCTGGTGGTCCCAGATAATGTGTTTCTGTTGATTCAGTGATTCGTAAATACTTTAGAAACTAACTTGCTCAATTTTTGCTTCTGTAAAGAATGCTTTTCTACCTTTGTGATATTCTGCATATAAGCCAGATGTGGCGAGCTTTTTGGGGCTGTGAGGTCTGGAGTGCTTTAGCCCCTCGTATGCCTCCGGCCTTTAATAAATGACTCCATAATTCGACTTCTTGAGGCATTCTTTGTAAGATGGGGGTACACTACAACAATGTAACCTAAATAACAAAGTTTCTGGAATACTATTTATATTATTTTATATTATTAAACTGATAATTTTAATTTATATAAAATGAGTATATTACTCAAATCTATCTTGTAATTAAACAATAACTCTTTTTTATTGATTTTAAAGGTTCTATTTATATGTGGTAACTAAAAAATAAAATAATAATTAGCTATCCTTTTCTTTTTTAATGAATATGTGGCCTAGAGTTTAGAGAGTTTAAGTCCACTATTAAAGAACATAGTTAGCTTTCTACCAAAAGAAAATATGAAAATACATTTACCTTTACATCTGTATAATTTATTCCTGGTTGTTGGTGCATGTATGACAGATAAAACCTTTATAAGATCTCTGTTTGGAGGAATGTTGGCTTGTTTACCCAGAACAAATTTCTAGCTAAACACAATTTTTAAATCCTATAATTATTTTTTTTCTAATTTCTTAAGAATGTTAAAGATCTGAGGAGAGAGCAGATAGATGATTGCCAACTAAATCTGAGATGATCTGAGAATCTATAGAGATAAGAAAAATACCTCTCAATTAACTTTTTGCCCTGAGGAAATTTTAAGGATAGAGAAAACTGAGGCTTTAAGCCAGTGGCCTTTAGAGGGAAGAAGGTGTAAGTCTAGGTTCAAGATCTACCCATTTTAGGAAACCCATCTCTTATAAGCTGTGAAGGCAAAGGGACATAAAATTAAGATAAAATTAAAGAAACCACTTCTTTCCCATGATTACCCCACTTCTAGGAAACTGGAATAGTGGGGTTGATTTAAAAAAAGAAAGAAAAGAAGGAAGGAAGAAATGAAGAAAGGAAAGGAGGGAGGGAGGGAGGAAGGTAAAAAAAATAAAGTTCTTGAGAAATTGTGGCTACAGATCATCTCTCTTAAGGATTTATTTGGGGCTGGGTGGGGAGAGGGAAGGAGAAGGTGAGAATTTTTAATGCCATAATGTATGGTCATTTAAGATAATTTCTGACTTCAAAGACTTGAGTGTCTTGCAGAAGCAAATGATAATTCTTTATGAAAGGAACTAGAGGCCCGGTGCACAAAATTTGTGCACAGGGGGAGTGGGGAGGGTGTCCCTCAGCCCAGCCTGCACCCTCTCCAATCTGGGAGCCCATGAGGGATGTCCGACTGCCCGTTTAGGCCCGATCCTGGTGGGATCGGGCCTAAACGGACAGTCGGACATCCCTCTCACAATCCAGGACTGCTGGCTCCCAACTGCTCGCCTGCCTGCCTTCCTGATTGCCCCTAACCGCTTCTGCCTGCCAGCCTGATCACCCACAAACCACTCCCCTGCCAGCTTGATTGATGCCTAACTGCTCTCCTGCCAGCCTGCTTGCCCCTAACTGCCCTCCCCTGCAGGCCTGGTCACCACTAACTGCCCTCCCCTGCAGGCATGGTACCCTCCAACTGCTCTCCCCTGCAGGCCTGGGTCCCCCCTAACTTCCCTTCCCTGCAGGCCCGGTCACCCCCAACTTCCCTCCTCTGCCAGCCTGGTCACCCTTAACTGCCCTCCCCTGCAGGCTTGATCGCCCCCAACTGCCCTCCCTTGCAGGCCTGGTCCCTCCCAACTGCCCTCCCCTGCAGGCTTGATCGCCCCAACTGCCCTCCCTTGCAGGCCTGGCCCTCTCAACTTCCCTCCCCTGCTGGCCATTTTGTGGTGGCCATCTTGTGTCCACATGGGGGCAGCCATCTTGTGTGTTGGAGTGATGGTCAATCTGCATATTACTCTTTTATTAGATAGGATAGAGGCCTGGTGCATGGGTGGGGGCCACCAGGTTTGCCCTGAAGGGTGTCCAGGATCAGGGTGGGGGTTCCCTTGGGGCGTGGGGCGGCCTAGGCGAGAGGCCTGTGGTGGTTTGCAGGCCGGCCATGCCCCCCAGCAACCCAAGTGGAGGCCCTGGTATCTGGAATTTATTTATCTTCTACAATTGAAATTTTGTTGCCTGGAGCAGAGCCAAGCCTCCTGCTAGCTCTGTGGCGGCAGCCATTTCTGTTGGGATTTATTTATCTTCTATAATTGAAACTTTGTAGCAGAGGCCAAGGCAGGCCAGGGCTTCTGAAGCTTGGCTCCTCCATCGCCGGGGGCAACCCTAGCCTCCTGCTCTCTCCAGCTCCGTGGCTGTCGCCATTTTTGTTTGAATTTATTTATCTTCTATAATTAAAACTTTGTAGACTGGAGTGGGCCAGCCAGGGTGTGTGGAAAGCTTGGCTTCCTCCATCGCTGGGGAAACCCAAGCCTCCCTCCTGCTCTCTCCGTGGCCACAGCCATCTTGGTTGGGTTAATTTGCATACTCGCTCCTGAGTGGCTGGTGGGTGTCGCGGAGTGATGGTTAATTTGCATATTACTCTTTTATTAGATAGGATGATCTTCCTTCAAGGTCTCAAGAAAACCACAAAATTATATAAGCATCATTCCATTAAAAAAAATTGGGCCCAAAAGATCGCATATATGAAAATACCTCAGATCAGGAATTATTAGACATAGAATATAAAACAATAAAGTATCACATTTTAAAAGAAATAAAGCACAAATTTTAATTATAAAATTAAGAAAATTATAAAACATACCACATAGTTAAGAAAGGAAAGTTAAATATACAAAATAGGAATTCAGTGGTCAGTTGGCAACAAATATGATGCAAAAAAAAGGTGGTAATCAGTGAACTGGAAGATAAAAGAGAAGAAATTGAAGATTCTGGTCAAGATTGTGTTGTTGGTAAATGAAGTACCAGTATCTCCCATAACCACATCAAAATTACTAAATTATAGAACAACCATCAATTTCAAAATGCCTGAAATCTGGTTGAACAGAAGTCATACAACTAAGGATAGAAAGATTGAGACAGGTAGGAGGGGCAGAGAAGGGGAATGGGCTGGTCACACACACACTTGGCAGTTTTAAACCAGGAGAGGTATCTCAGCTTTGGATGCTCCTCCTGAGGAGCAAGGGGTCCAATGCCCCACATCAGGGCCCCCAGCCCAGGATTCCAGTGCCAGGAAGACAATATTCCATAAAATCTGGCTGCAAAAACCACCAGGGATGCCCTGGCCAGTGTGACTTGCTTGGTTGGAGTGACATTCTGTGCACCAAAGTGTTGATCTTTGGTCAGGGTGCATGCAGGAGGTAACCTATCAATGTTTCTCTCTCATCTTTCTCTCTCTCTCCTTCCCTTTCTCTCTCTAAAATCAATAAAGCCATGTCCTCAGGTGAGGATTAAAACAAACAAACAAAAACCAGTAGGGATTGTGGCTGAGTGAGATGAGGGCTACTAGAGTGTCAGGCTTTCCTCTTAAAGGGCCTGTGCATGGGCTTACTCAGACTCACTCACTCAGAGCTCCAATGCTGGGGCAGCAGCTCAAAAGGTGCCAGGGACATATGGGAAGCACATGAATTGTCTGGCTTAATGATGAGGGCTGGAAGGGTAGCTTTATCCCAGATAGGAGTGCTGGTAGCGGCCATTGTACCCTTTCTGAGCCCTGCCACCACAGAGCCATATCTGAGTTTTCATTAACCGGGCAATCACTTTTAGCCTCACTTGGTGATTCCCTGAGACCCACCCCACCCAACTTTCAGGCCCACCCAAATCATTTCCAGTGGCTTTCTACACAAAAGGCCTGTCTTGGCTCATGCTATAGACCTTCCTAAAATCTCTCAAACAAGCAGCATCTGGCCTCCACTTAATGGCCCCGTCATGGCTCTAATAGCAGCCAGCCTGGGTTTGCAGCTTGGCCTCTCCTGGGCACCTCTCAACTAGCAACCATCTGCAGAATGCTCTGTAGTTTATGCCAGGTGGCCCTGGAAGAGATTAAGACGTACAAATTGGTAGTTACAGAATAGTCATGGGGATATAAAGTACAGCATAGGGAAATAGTAAAAAAATATTATAATAACTATGTGTGGTGCCAAATGGGTACTAGATTTATCAGGGTGATTATTTCATAAGTTATATAAATGTATAATCACAAGGTTGTACATCTAATCTTCTATTATTTTGTATGTCAACTGTAATTTAAGAATAAAAAAATAATAAAATATAATAAGAATTATCCAGAATACAGCTCAGAGACAAAAATTTTAATGTAAGAAAAAAGATTTAAAGGATAGTGTAAGAAAAAGTAAGATATATTTATGTGGAATATTAAAAAAAGAGGAAAGATTAAAACAGGGGCAATTATTCAAAGAAATAATAACATAGAATTATCTGGTGCTAAAAAAAAAAAAAAGACCAGGTTCCAAATGCAATTTCACAATGAATCTGTGTTAAATAAAAATATTTTCACACAAATAAAAGAAAGAAAAGAAACAAACAAAAGGTAAGAACTGACTGTAAAAGTAGCCTAAGAAAAAAGATAGATTACTTTAAAACACTGAGGACATTTTATAATTTAATGGAAACCTGAATGTGCTAGGGTTATTTTTCAAGTGAGCTGATAAAAATATCCACCTGGACTCCTAAGATTAGTAAGAATTTATTACAAAAATGAGGATAAAATAAAAACATATTTCTAAAATACAAACACACACATGCACACACACACTTATGAGTTAATTACAGTAAAGCCTCAATAAGTAAAAATCTAAAGAATATATAAAAATAACTCAGGCAGATGGAGAATGCTTACTGCTGGAATAAGAAAATAAGTGTAAAGGTAAAGTGTTAAAATATGAGGGTAAATAATAATAATGCTTTGTGAGGTTTGATTTAAAATAGGATAGAATTAAAAGTTATGAGGAAAAAATGACATGTAAGTTGTAAAGTGTGCAAATAATATAAAGTGTTTTAAATGTATTATTGGGAGAAAATTTATTTTTATTTATTTATTTTATTAATTTTTTAAATAATTATTTATTGTTGAAAGTATTACATATGTCCCCCTTTTCCCCCCTAATCCTTTCCATTATTTATTTTTAATTGAATTTACCTTCTATGAAATATTTTACTCATGATTTTGTTTTTTGGCTTTCATATTGATATGTAAGCTTTCATGATAACAGCATCTATAATAATAAAAGAATAATATGATATTTAGACCAGACATCTTCTGGACATCATTCCATACATCCTTCCTGATGAAGCCAGGGCCAGAGGGAAGCCAGCCTGGATCCCGGGTGCCTGTGGGTGGCCTGAGGGAAGCCAGCCAGGGTCCCGGGTGCCTGCACACAGCCCTAAAGAAGCCAGCCTGGGTCCCAGGTGCCTGTGGGCTGCCGGAGCAGGCAAGCCCAGGTCCCGGGTGCCAGAGGGAAGCCAGTGCTGGCAGCCGGGGGAAGGAAGTCCTGCTCTTGCACAAATTTTTGTGCATCAGGCCTCTAGTCTATAATAATAAAAGGGTAATATGCTAATTAGATTGGACATCTTTCCAGACTACCTTCCAGACCAAGTCACGGCAGCGGGGGCCAAGGCAGAGGTCCCCGGTCACCGTGGCAGGTGGGGCCCAAGGCAGAGAGGCCCTCAGCTGCCATGGTGGCAGGGCCAAGCTGCCTTGCACGAATTTTCTGCATCGGGCCTCTAGTATGTCATAAATTTGTGTGTCAAATATTGCAGTGAAATATACATATTGTCAATACTGTCTACCACTTTATAACTTATTTTTTTATTCTTTCATGTGGCTAGACTTGGTATTAAAATTACATCTATCAATAAATCTTTGGACTATTTCTTTCCTCTAGTGTTCAAGTATTTTCTTTATAGTTTTGTTAACATTTCAGATGAATATTTAGCTCACTAATATCATTTGCATTCTTTATGTTTTTACAACAATTAATCCATTCATTTTTTGAAGCTAAAAAATGGAAAAATATGAAGCTTCTAGTGAAGGGGACAAAAAGAAAAAATCATCCTAACAGAAAAACTAAAGAGGTAAGAAATGTAGATAGGAAAAAAATGCACAAATGAAATACTGCACTTAACTGAAATGTCAGTTATTACTTTAATTCTATATGGACCAAATGATCCATTAGGACAAAATTAGAAGTTTGGAATAGATTTATTTTAAAAAACTATTCAAACTATTTATGAATATCAATTAAAATCTAAATCAAAAGAATAAAGTACAAATGGCTTGTTTTAAAAATATGAAGAATGCAAATGACATTAATGAGCTAAATATTCATCTGAAATGTTAGCAAAAATATAAAGAAAACACTAGAACACTAGAAGGAAGAAATAATTCAAATATTTTTTTGATAGATGTGATTTTTAAAACCAAGTCCAGCCACATAAAAGAATAAAAAAATAAGCCATAAAGTAGTAGACAGTGTTGGCGATATGTATATTTCACCACAATATTTGACACACAAGTTTATGACAGTATGCTGTTCTCACAAAAACTTATAAAACAGTATAAAAGCCAAAAAATAGAAGCATGATTAAAGTACTTCATAGAAGGTAAATTCAATTAAAATTAAATAATGGAAATATTTTAAAACCTATTGGAATCAAATAAATGCAAATTAAAATTCAATCTCCATTAAATTGGAAAAAAATTTTAAGTCTGTGAATGTGAAGTGTTAGTAAGGATGTGTAGTGATGGGTAACTTCATATCTTGCCTTTGGAATATAATACATTGGTAATATCATTTCAGGAAAAATATATAGACATTATGTACTAAAGTTGAAGTACTCATATCCAGTGAAGTAGCAGTTTTACTGCTAGGCATAAAACACAGATCAGACATTGTTAGGATTTACATGCATGGACCCTGCAGCAATCTGATAATGCCTGTGGACCACTTCTCAGGATAAAATTTTAAATGAATCAATTAAAATATATAAATTTTCAAAAAAACAATTAGCAAAATATTAATAGAAAAATATGTGCAAAAAGGAAATGTCATAGAGTGAATTTGTTCATTTAGCTTACTTGGCATTTTAAAAAAATTATTTGGCTTTATACTTACTATATAAAACTAGATGTCAGGAAACAACAATAACAACACTTGCTGAGTATGATATGGTACAAAAACCCCCAAAACATCAAGTTCTTTGGGATGCTATTATGGGGAATATTGCTGACTCAGTGGAGTACACAGAGATTAGATTTGACTATCTCATATCTACTTATAACAAACTAGTGGCCAGATGCACAAAGATTCGTGCAAGTATAGGCCTTCCTTCCCTTGGCTGCTAGCACTGCCTTCACTCCAGCCGGAGCCACCTTTACGCCTCTCACCTTGTTGCGTCAATTTGCATATTCCCTCCTTACTGGCTGTGATCACCGCCATCTTTGTTGTGGAGTTACAGTCAATTTGCATATTCCATCTTTATTAGATAGGATATCTATCAAGGAGCTCTTATATGCCAGGTTTACTATACATTCTTAAAAAAAGTCGAGATTCTGTTCTCTTTTAACAGATAGTCTAGTGTTGACAGACTATGATATCAAGTAGTAATAAATGCTTTAAGAAACATAAGCCTGAAAAAGGGGATATGTAATACAGATGTGAAGGATTGAACCATGATTTATAAGAATATCTCAGGAGAAAACAAAGAAGGCGGCATAAGGTATACACCTGTACTGGCTGCCTCTCACAACCACACCAAAACTACAACTAAAAGACAAAACGTCTATCACCCAGAACCACGGGAAAGCTGCATGAGTAAAAGTTCTACAACTAGAAGGAAAGAGAAAAGAGCATTGAGTCATGCACAAGTGCAGAAAAGCTGAGGTACGGAGGTGCGCGAATCGGGCTGGTGGCTGGTGACTGGGTGTGCTGTTTTTTTCAACCCGAAGGCAGACACAAGCTCCCAATTACTCTGAACTCCAGTTTCCGGCGAGATTCTGGGGACCCAGACCCCTATGGGGAGAAGCTGACTGTCTGCCATCGGTTTGGAAAGTGAGGTTGGCTTTCTTGCAGAGGTGCACGCAAGAATCATTGTTTACTGAGCTGGGGCGGGGAACGCGGGGACGCAGAAACTCAGAGATACAGAGACGGCTAACTGGCAGCCATTGCTGTTTGTCACGCCCTAGCCTAGTGACTCCCTGAGACCCTGCCCCACACAATTTACAAACCCACCCAAGCTCTGCGACGAGGCTTCTGCATATAAATGACCTGCCCTATCGCAGCTTAACCTAACAAACTGCAGCTCTGGTCAGACAGCTCCAAAACCTCCAAACCCCAAGCAAAGAGGAGAAATCTGCAGATCTCGCTGTAGCTCCTGCAGGGTGGCCTCAGACAGTAGCTGACCTGCACTCCATTGGAGATCCAGAAGCCCGTGTACCTAGTGGTCAGTGTGAGACGACACCAGATTTCAACTCTTCACATCCATAAGTGACACATTCAAGAGGCAGACTCAGTGAGCACCAAAGCCCCACTGAAACAAGTCCTGCTCCATAAGGGTGTCTCCAGCACAGCAGTTCTTCCATTATAGACACAGCGGGTCCTCACAGCCAATTGGCCTGGAGGTCAATTCCTCCCATTGTACCAACAGCAATCAAGGCTTAACTACACCAAGACTTTGCACTCAGCCCACAAAGGGGTACACCAAGAGTGTCTACCTCAGGTGATAGGGGAGGCTGAACCACTGGGCCCTATAGGTCACCTACCACAGAAAACCACCCCATCAACACAGGGAAGCAGCCAAAATGCAGAGACAAAGAAACATGTCACAAATGAAAGAAACAGATTAAAGCAAACTACTGGAGTTCAAAACCACATTTATAAGGTTACTCAAGAATCTTCTAAAAACCTCTGAGGAGCTTAGTGAGACCTTTAAGGATCTTAATGAGAATGCCAAAAAAATGGAAAAGGACCAGTCAGAAATTAAGCATACACTGTCTGAAATAAAGAATATACAGAAATTCAACAATAGACCAAAGAACCCCAAGAATCAAACCAAAGATTTGAAATATGAGGAAACAAAAAACACCCAACCAGAAAAACAAAAAGAAAAAAGAATCCAAAAATATGAAGATAGTGTAAGGAGTCTCTGGGACAACTTTAAGTGTACCAACATCTGAATTATTGGGGTGCCAGAAGAAGAGAGAGAGCAAAATATTGAAAACCTATTAGAAGAAATAATGACAGAAAACTTTCCCTACCTGGTGAAAGAAATAGACTTACAAGTACAGGAAACGCAGAGAACCCCAAACAAGAGGAATCCAAAGAGGACCGCACCAAGACACATCATAATTAAAATGCCAAGGGCAAAAGACAAAGAGAGAATCTTGAAAGCAGCAAGAGAAAAACAGTTACCTACAAGGGAGTACCTATACGAATGTCAGTTGATTTCTCAACAGAAACTATGCAGGCCAGAAGGGAGTGGCAAGAAATATTCAAAGTGATGAACAGCAAGGACCTACAACCAAGATTACTCTACCCAGCAAAGCTATCATTTAGAATTGAAGGTCAGATAAAGAGCTTCACAGACAAGAAAAAACTAAAGGAGTTCATCACCACCAAACCAGGATTACATGAAATGCTGAAGGGTGTTCTTTAAGAAGAGGAAGAAGAAGAAAAAGGTAAAGATAAAAATTATGAACAACAAAATGACAACAAATACATACCTACCAAAGAGTGAATCTAAAAATCAAGTGAATAAAAAATCTGATGAACAGAATGGACTGATGAATATAATAGAATCAGGGACATAGAAAGGGAGTGGACTGACAATTCTTGGGGGGAAAGGGGTGTGAGGGGTGCGGGAAGAGATTGGACAAAAATCTTACACCTATGGATGAAGATATTGGTGGGGGGTAAGGGCATGGGGTGGGGTGGGGAATCAGGTGGAGGGGAGCTATGGGGGAAAAAATAGGAACATCTGTAATAATCTGAACAATAAAGATTTATTTTTTTAAAAAGAATATCTCAGGAAAGAACATAAGTATTTCATAGAAAGTTTATCAATGTTTCAAAAAATGAGCAGTTCTGAGACAACAACATAAAATCAAGGAACAATAGTGATAATTTATTCTAAAGGCAGTGAAATGAAAGGGAATTAGTGTTATTACAAATTATAAAAATTAATTCACAGAACCTTAACCTTTAAAAGTGCATTTTAATAAAGTGCCTAATTAAAGAAAAATATAATTTAAATGACAAGGTCCCTGAGTCAAGAGTTAGTTATACCAGAGGCCACGAAAGGGAAAGGTCAATGAAGGAGGGCTGACAAGGCAGCAAAAAGTGAAAACATGTATAGGTTCTCATTGTATTATGTAGATTTCACCAGTCCACAAATTCCATTGTTAATTCCCAAAACCTTTAAATGTCCTAATCTTTCCAACTGTCTTACAGATAGATAAACTGGAGATACTGAGAATGTTCGCATATGAAACAAAGCTTCTGCAGGAAAAAGCTAATGGGCATCTAGCAGAGAGATTTCTATTAAATTACTTCACAATTTCTGCCTTAAACATGGCATTTGGAATGTTTATAATATATGCTATTGATTTTATTCTTTCTTTTACTATAAACAAATTTATACTGATCTCTGGAGTCAAAATTTATGAGTAATGAGTTCAATACTTTCACTTAATATTGATGTTTTCTGAAAAAGTGACCTAATATCTTTGAAATTTTTGTTCTTTTTTTAAATTGGTAGTGATAATCCCTTAATATTATTATCACAATAAGCATTTTAAATGTATACTCATGATATATATCTCTAAAGTTTATCATCCCCATTTGTATATATAGCTTATACAATTTCTGGTGTTGAATTTTATTCAATATTTAAGGTTAATATAAAATAGTTCGTGTTTGCATTTTTTAAATATATATTTATTGATTTTTTTACAGAGAGGAAGGGATAGAGAGTTAGAAATATTGATGAGAGAGAAACATCAATCAGCTGCCTCCTGCACACCTCCTACTGAAGATGTGCCCACAACCAAGGTACATGCCCTTGACCGGAATTGAACTCAGGACCCTTCAGTCAGCAGGCTGACACTCTATCTACTGAGCCAAACTGGTTAGGGCTGTGTTGGCATTTTTGATGTCACAAAATAAGGTATTTGTAAAGCAGAAGTTTTAGCATATGCCCATATAATTTATACAAATATGTATTTAAACATATCACAGAGAAAAGTGCCCAAACTGTAAGTGTATGACTCAAAGAATTATCCAAAGTAAATGTCATAAAACACCATTCAGGTCCAGAAAGAATCAGAATAAAAAGTCCCCCTGATGTTCCTGCTGGTTCATGAAGCTCTCCATCCTCATGAAGGGTAAATGCTGTCCTGATTTTCAACACAACAATTTTCTGTACTTTTTTAAACTTTGGATTGACAATCACAATGTTATCCCTAGGCTATTTTACTCAATAGTATATCTTCTGAGGTTAATTAATGTGTTATGCATAGATTCAGTTCATTCATTCCAAGTGTATTACCCCATTGTTTGAATATATACAATGTTTTCATCAATTCCACTGTAAATGGATTTTGAGTTTGAGGGATTGTTGTTTTTATTTTTTGTTTATAATTGCAGTTTAGAGCTATTATGGATGAATAATACTGCCATGAACAGCTTGCTCTTATCTCTTGGCACACATGTGAATGTGATTCCTTGAGTGTATTCTTGGGAGTAGAATTAAAAGATTATAAGATTACTGTAGAAAATTTTTAATAAATAATGTAGAAATGTATCCAAAATGGTGTCCCAATTTACATTCTCATAAGCAGTTTATGTGATTTAATTCCTCTGCTGTCTTGCTAACACTAAAAATGCCAATATGTGTCTTTTTTTTATCACTCCAGAGATGTGTTTTGCAGCTTATTACAGTATAGATTGCATTTACCTAACTTCCATTAATATTTAAGAATATTCATATAGATATTAAACTTTATAAATTCTCTTTTGTAAAAGAATTTCTCAAGTCCCTTGCTCAGTTTTCTATTGTGCCATCTTTTATACTGAGTATAAATATAGCTAACTTAAGAAAGTGCACAATACACACATACATTCACACATTAGGAACAGATCCATTATTGTGTATATTTTCTATAAAAGTATTATTTTTCTCCCATTATGTGCCTTGACTATACTGTTGTAAAGTTGTGTTTTATAAAACAAATTTCTGAATTTATCATAATCCAATTAAGCCATTATTTTTCCTTTATGGTCAGTGATTTTTGAATTCTATTTAAGAAATCATTGCCACCTGTGAGATAATAAAGGTATTTCTTGTAGTTCTTTTTTTCCAGAACATTATTATTTTCCTTTAACTATACCCTCCGCCAGGAATTCTATTTTTCTTAATTCTCATCCATTTAAATTGTAGATTCCACCAATGCTCCCTCTATGCTTCACAGAAACTCTTCAGGAGGAATCATGTAGAGCCCTTTATTTATCAAGTATCATCAAAATCATATATTCAAGCAGTTTTATTCCACACTTCCTAGCATCTATAAATTTCAAATGATTTTAACATTTGCTTTCCAGAATTCAAAAATGCAAAATAGGTGGAGGATGAGAAGGAATAAACAGAATAAATATGTGTGTGTTTGCAAAATTGTGTGTGTGTGTGTGTGTGTGTGTATTTGATTATTATTATTTTGTAATTATAACTGGTCCCAATTATTCCCCTAGTAATGCATTTGTTTTTAAAGTCTCCAAATTTAATGATTTGAAGTGTTCTTCAATTACTTTATCCTCTGTAATATATAATGTAGGTTGCAAAATATGTGAATAGGCAAGGCTTCATGGGTAGTTTACGAAACAGAAACAAAGAAGATAGTGCTCTTGTAAGATAGTGCTCTCTGCTGTTTGCTGTATTTAATGGGTGGAACCAAAAGTTTTGTTGCTAGTAAGTATAATCTTGGGACAATTACCCAGTCATTTGAAGTGCTATAAAGGAGCTGTTGTCAATAAAAGACGTGATTATTACTATAGTTTCATTCCATTTCTGTGGTAATTAGTTATTATCATTATTTATTACTTTATTTTATGGTTATTGCTTGCAGTTTCAGACTTTAAATACTGAAAACATAAACAGTGCTAATTTAATCACAGTATTAAAAATTTTAAAGCTACATTCAGTGTTAGGTTTATTAATAAGTATACTTCAGATGAATATTCTTATAATAATTTGTATTTTTGGCTGATTTCTTGATCATTATAATTTTAAATAAGTTGATATGTTTGTAGTCTTGAAAATTGTCATGCAGAAATAAATGCCATTCTCATGGGGCTGGTTTTAGGAATTAAACTTTAGGATGTTTAAAGTTAAGTAAGGGATAAAACAAAAAACAAAACAAAAATCTAATATTTAATAAACTCTAGACTTATTATCTAAAGACATCTTCTAAGAGATACCTAAAAACTTAAAATATCACCTCATATATGCAGCATAAACAAGGATGATATTTAAAACCTCCTCACCTGTTTTGCTTTTGATAAGGTATAGGATCTCTATTAAGTTTAAGATAGCTTTGTTTAAGATATAGCTTGAACTTGCTGATTCTAATTAACTTTGTACTTCCAAATCCTTGTAATGTTGAAGCATCTGTGATTTGCATCATTGGAAGGTTAATGGGTTTCATGAGTGAGAAAAATAATCCCATTTGAGCAAATATAAATTAGCCAGGAAGAAAAGTGAAGATGGATGGCATTTAGGATGTTGTGAAAAGTTTCTTCCCTATCTTAAAAAAAAAGATAATATATTAAGAGTAAGGATATCAATAGTGTGGCAATATTCTCTTGTAACAACATCCTTGGATTGATTAGAGATAGAAAGCATTTCTATGAGGAGTATGAAGAACAGAACATGTCATGTTCACATACATACACATCTACACACATACACACACATATCCTCAGAAAATAATATTTCAGTGGGGTTTCCCGGTTCATAAAAAGCAATATGGATATATTTTGGTGGAGATCAAAATGTATCTGAATGACTTCACTCAGATTCTCTAGGCTAGGTTGAGATAGAAGTGTGAACAGTCGAAATTTATTAAGGAGTTTTCCCATGAACATCTGTGAGAAAGAAAGGGAAGCAGGGCTGAGAGGGAGAACTGATTTCTTCACCTGATTTCATGAAAAACTTTAAAATTCTTACACTCCCCAGAATTGTTCCCCCTTGAGGCACCCTGGAAGTCTTAGAACTACAATGCAGAATAGTTACTGGAGGTTAACTGCTCTGGGTGAGAGTGTGTAAACTCATGCAAAGCAGCTCCCCAAGGCAAATCCCAGGATGAGACTCCAGTCCCAACCATCAACAGTCAACAAGACGGGGAAAAAAGACCTGAATGGTACATTATAGAAATTGCTCTAGTATACTCAGTAATGAGAATGATATGCATGTGAGAAAATGAAATCAACTGATTTCTCAGCAGAAATCTAGTAAGCCAGAAGTGAATGGAATGATATATTTAAAGTGCTACAAGAAAAAACAAAACAAAACAAACAAACAAAAAACAACAGTATGAAGGAGAAATTAAGATTTTTCCTAAATAAACAAGAATTGAGAGAGTTCATCACCACTAGTCCTGTGTTATAAGGAAGTCCTTCAAGTTTAAACAAACGGAGACAACAACAGAAAGCAAATAAAGAGCTTCTGCAGTAAAGCTAAAAACATGAAAAAATTTATCTACACTAATAAAAGAGAAATATGCAAATTGACCATCACTTCACAACGCCCAGCAGCCAATTAGGAGCGAGTATGCAAATTAACCCAATAAAGATTGTGGTGGCCCCGCCCCCCAGCCACTCTGGGCAGCATGCATGCAGGCAAGGAGTGGCCGGGCAGGGTGGGACACCCACTGTGAGGGGGAGGGCGGGGGGGTGGAGGGATCTACAGGAGCGGAGCTGAAGACTGAAGGCAGCGGCCAGAGAGAAGGCCTGGGTCCCGGGTGCCGGATGAAAACTGGTGCCAGCAGCCAGGGGAAGGAAGGCCTATTGCATGAATCTTCATGCAACTGGCCTCTAGTTAACCTATAATATTGTAATTAGGGTGTATAAAATTTAAATGAAATATTTATAAAGTATAAATCTATATTAATGGGTAAACAATATATAAAGCTGTAATTAGTCATGTGGCTAACACAAAGTAGGGAGGGTGGATGTGTAAAGGTATAAAGTTTTATGCAAATAATTAAGATATCTATAAAATAAAATATTTTATGTAATTACAATGGAAACCACATGGAAAGTATCTATAGAACATACACAAAAGGAAATGAGAAGGAATCAAAGTTTACCATGTCAAAAAGGAAGGCAGCAAGGGATGAAAAAGTACTAAATGGTAAGACATTATATAAATGATTAACAAAACGGCAATACATAGTTCATTCTATCAGCAATAACTTCATTACTGGTCTCCAGAAAGGGATAGTCCTAGGAGAGTTGGATTCACAATTTGTCAGCATGTTTAGGCTATGCTATGAAGTAGCTGACTTTACGGTGCTGGGATTTTACAACCCGATACAAAAAATGAGATTATATGAAAAGAATAGCATTTATCTTATTATTTCAAAATTTGACATTCACATGTGATCTGTATATAGGAGGTATCCCCTGAGGTGTAATTGGTTTGTGAAGGATAATGTGCTCTGTTAAAGGAGGTGCCTTAATACCCTCCAATGAGGCTATCCGTTATTGCCAATAATTTGAAATTATTCTTTTATCTATTTTTTTTCACTCAGTTTAATAAGGATGCTACTTTTGCCCTTTGGATAAGTGAAACAATATCATGATGTTTTTAATTATATTCATTTAAAAAGTTTTGACATTGCATACTTTTTCATTTATATATAAATAAAATATATATGTACCCTGAGTTTATATTTTTAAATGTGGACTGCTTTAGCAACTTGTAGGTTATTTTACAAATACCATAAAAGTATTATAATTATCATTAAATTTCTGTATATTTATTGCCAGAATGAATAATAGTGTAATTGGATTGATGATAAAGGAATTTAGTATTATAGTCTACTATTTAATTCATTGGCAATCTTCTTAATAACATTAATTAAGCTAGAAATCTAAGCATCATCTTTGACTTATCCCTCTTTATACTGAGGATCTTTGATAGATATCCTCTTCATTCCTATGGCATATCATAGATTTAATAATTTTGTACAAATTTTGACTCAGTAATTACCCATCTGCAATGTGGTCTATATGTAGAAAAACTTGTTATAAAAGTTATATCAAGGTACTGAGGACTGTTTATACAATGTGACTAACTAATATCATATTATTCTATGAAACATATTTTATAAATTTAAAATACCTTTAAAATATAAATTAAAGAAAATATTTAAATATATAGACCATTTTGTCATTTTCAAAACCACATTTCTATATATATGTGTGTGTGGATATATACAATATGTATAATTATATATGCTTCTAAAGCTCATTCACAGAACACAGAATATTTATGCCATATATAAAATACAGGGTGAGGCAAAATGAGGGTTAAGATTACAGTTGTGAGTATGTGAAACAGTTTATTCTAGTATTATTATTTACCACTAGAGGTCTGGTGCACAAAATTCGTGCATGGGAGGGGGTGTCCCTCAGCCTGCCCTGCACCATCTCCAATCCACAACTCCTCTGGGGATGTCTGACTGCCGGTTTAGGCCCGATCCTTACAGGTTTAATTATTTATTTATTTATTATCTATCTATTTATTTATTTATTTATAAATAAATAAATAATTAAACCAGCAGTCAGACATTCCTCTCGCAATCTGGGACCGCTGGCTCCTAACCCCTCTGCCTGCCTGCCTGATCACCCATAAC
This sequence comes from Plecotus auritus, assembly GCF_963455305.1. Lineage (NCBI taxonomy): Eukaryota > Metazoa > Chordata > Mammalia > Chiroptera > Vespertilionidae > Plecotus > Plecotus auritus. Next base: position 125,569,905 of record NC_137782.1, read on the forward strand.
CTCTCTGCCTGCCTGAATGATTGCCCCTAACCACTCTGCCTGTCTACCTGATTGCCCATAACCACTGGTCTGCCTATCTGATCACCCATAACCACTCTGCCTGCCTGTTTGATTGCCCCTAACAGCCTGTGTCTCACCCCCGCCACTGTGTGGATTTGTCTGGAAAGACTTCCAGATGGTTGTCTGGAAGATGTCTGGTCTAATTAGCATATTACCCTTTTATTAGTATAGATAATTTAAGTATAGTACTTGTTATTTTGTTGTTTTAAATAATAGTATTATAAATGTTTTCATTGTGATTGCTGTTTCAGCATTTTCTAACGACCATGTAATTTTCACCTTAGAAAATATTATATTTTAATTCATATGATTATAAGTATAACAATTAGGTTCAGTACAAATAAATATAAAATTAAAATTAAATAATTAATATAAGCAAATAAGAATAATAAATTAGAAAACAAATGCATACATAGAGTATTATACATCTGCTGGAGATGAACCATAAATTTAGTTCTTCTTTAGACATCAAACCACTAAGTCAATAACAGGATTACTAAACAGTCAAATCAGTGAAGCACAGGTTTTCCAGGTGGAGGAGTTGAGTTTATTTTGCTCTTTTTGTCCACTAAGAGAGGATACTGGAATGTGTAATTTGCGGCAGTACTACTTTCTTACAACAGTAACAGGTTTGATTATTCTGTCTGCAATAATGTTTGATGGCCATAGAATAACAGTACAAAATTTAATATTTTGAAACTGTAAAAAAATATATGCCTGGTAAGGTAAACTAGCATATATATATATATATATATATATATATATATATATATATATATATGAAAAGGGGAATGCTTTAAAAACAGATGTCAAAATTCAGTAATTCTTCCAGATCTAGTTTGATCTTGATTATATCTTTAGAAGGTTAACATTCCCTGTGGGAGGCTCCCTTTTTGGGTAAAATGCTCTATTTAAAACTACCCATGGTGAAAACCTACATGCACCCTGGAGAAAACTGTTGTGAGATATTTAAGTAAGCTATTATTTGGAGAAGTCTTCAAAATAGAACTTTTCTTGAAATGTATTGAATGTTAAGTTCAGAAAAATTATTTCAACTGCCTCTTTATAATTCTACGATGAAATAATATGGTCTATAAAAAAGATCCTGGAGCAAAAGTTAGAAATATGGAGGAGGATGTGTATTGTTTAACCACCTGCTATAAATTTAATGTGGTAACATTATTGTCACAAGAATTTTATTGATTTTTTTTCTAAGTTACTTATCTACACATTTATTGTGTCAGTTCCCAAATTTATTTTACTCTCAATTCCAGTAAGAACATATAAATTAACTGCTCTTTAAAATGAATGTAGAGAAATATGATTTCATTTGAATAAGGATTTAACTGAATACAAGTATTGTGTTGACATTTAAATGGGTTTTTCCCTTGACTTTGAAAAATGTCACATAATTAGAAATTTATTTTATTAACATATGCAGCATGATTCTCTTTGAAAACATTTCACTTTGTGTTCTCCATTGTATGGTATATTTACTAATCTAAACTTATTATTCCAATTATTGTATGGTATATTTACTAATCTGAACTTATTATTCCATTATCATTAAAATATATGGATTCTAATAAGTTGTGTTTTTTTTTTGTTTTAATAAAGGAAGAATAATCATACCAAGCATTTAGTGCTAACCAAGAAATAGCCTTTAATTGATATCCTTTAATTGACATTCTCTTTTCCCAATTCTTAACAAGAAATTCCATACAACAATATGGATGCCCTTTTAAGAATCTGGCTTACAAAGATAGATTTTTACTTTTTAGGCTATTTGAATCTAAACCCCAAACATTTTAACCTCTGAGATATCACAACTTTTTGTTTCTTTCCTTCATTCAGGTTCTGGGAGGGAGGGGGCTTAAGATGCTAATAAGTTAGAATGTATACAGAACTTCAGCTTTCCATACAAGTTTTTATATTTTAATAATTCTCTAAACTATATATTTATGATTTATGTATTTTCTGCATATATCTTACACTAAAAGGAAAAAGAAAAACAAAGCTGTAATATATCCTCTCTATGCTAAAGCTGACAATCTAACACCTGATTTTAGCATTCGTGCCTAATAACAACCTTTATCTGTGTTTCATGGTGTTTGGCCCATGCTTTGGATATTGGAGTTTAAAGGGTAATAAATAACACCACTTGTATCAATGAGCTATTGCTACAAAAGTGCTGCACACTACAGCATGACTGAAAGCTGTGATCGTGTATTCTCATGGATATACAGATCAGCTGCAAATTGCTTGATCTAGATAGTTTCAGCTGCGCGGCTCCACTTTGCATTGGGGTTTTTACTGAGATTAAGTAAGGCCATCTCCCAAGTGTGTTCAAGCAAGGGTCCATGCAGAACAGTCAGCAGCTGCAAAGGAAATCTGTATTTTGAAAAATGCAAACATCCTCAGGCCGAGATTTGGAACTGATACATTGTCACTTCCTCCCTATTTATTTAGTCAAAGACATTTTTCCCCTACTGGCTTTCTGAGCAAATGAAAAGGAAGAGAGACAGAAATTAAATAGTTGGAGAAAAAAATGAAAAGCAAAATTGGGTTGGTTGTGTTTCACCTCTTTGTTAGTCTAATTTAACTTACATGTATGTGGCATCAGCAAAATAGTAAAACTAAACTTACCCCGTTGAGAATTCCTATAATCTATTGCACTGTAATGCTGATTTGCATATACATGATTATTCATATAACTCACCAGTCAGGTTAATTACTCCTTTTATTCTTTGGGTTGGCAAGGAGACAGATTATAGAAAATTGATAAAGATGAAAACATGGGGATGGAGAATGAGTGTCAAAGAAAATAAAATAATAGAACTGAATAAATTAAGGTAAAATATATAATAACTAGAGGCCCAGTGTATGAATTAGTGCATGGGTGGGGTCCCTTGACCTGGCCAGTGATCAGGACCTATGGGGGAGCCAGCTGGGGGGTGAGAGGGGTCACGAGAGGTTGGTCAGCCATGGGAGGGTGGCTGTGGGAGCGCACTGACCTCCAGGGGACAGCTCCTGCATTGAGCATCTGCCCCCTGGTGGTCAGTGTGTATCATAGCAACTGACACGCATTCCGGTTGTTTGGTCCTAATGTCGTTTAGGCTTTTATATATATAGATAACAAAAAGGTATAAAAATTAACACAGATGAATTATGACGAGAAGAAAATAGAAGTAATAAAGAAAACATGTTGAAAAGATAAATAAAATGGCAAATTCCTGAACAAACACATTTAAGACTATGTTATGGTGAGGTTAAGTTAATAGATACATGCCAATTGTACTACACAGTAGAGATGTAAAATCTCTACTGATTGCTGAAATTCTTACAATCACAGATATACAATAGCACCCCAAATCTCCTTAATTCTTAGTGTGATACAAATAATATTATTTACTCTGGAAAAAGCTTCACTGAATCCAACATGGCTGGTATTCCTGAAGTCACACATCAGTAATGTTCAATTTTAAAGCATAAAAATTTTTTACAGACTTTGTTGTTATTTTCCACACAATGCCCAGATTTACAATAAAAATAAATATACAAAATGCAAAAAAGCACACACCAACAATCCATTGAAAAAGATAAAATAATTGTCAGAAAGAGTCACTAAGGTGTGCCAGATATTCTAGGATAATAGACTTTAAAATAACTATGATAAATATGTTAAAAGTTCTTGTGGTGGGGGAAAAAGACAACACTTTGAAAGAGATTAGGGAAATTTAAGAGAAATGATAGAGTGAAATGGAAATACTAGAAATGAGAAACATGTTACTAGAGATGAAGAATTCCTTTACTGGGATTATCATAAGAACAGATAAAGAAGAAGAAAGAAATATCAGTGAATGAAGATAAATCAATATAAAGAATCTACATTGAAATGAAAACATGAGTAAAAATAGAACATATTATCCAAAAGCTATATAAGAATATAAAATGATCTATAAGACACACACAGAAAATTAAAATCCTAAAAGGAGAGGAAAGAAAGAGAACAAGGCAGAATGTATTAAAAAAGATAATGAATAAGAATTTCCCAAATTTAGTGAAAGACAAAATCCCATGCATTCCGAAGCTCAGAGACAGACACGTAGAAGAAATATAAAGAAAAAGTTATTTGATACAACACAGTCTGACTTCTGAAAACCAAAAATATAGAGAAAATATTGGAGAAAAGAAATTTATATATACAAGTATATATAATACTAGGGGCCCAGTGTACAAAATTCGTGCACGGGTGGGCGGGGTCCTTCAGCCCAGCCTGCCCCCTCTCACAGACTGGGAGCCCTCAGGGGAGCAGGTCTAAGACACAGTCTGGCCTCCCTTTGCGGGAGGTGACCGGGCTGATCAGGGGAAGGCACCAGCCCCATCAACCCGCTGCTGCAGCCACTGCCAGCCACCGCAGCCGCCAAGGCGTTTTCATTAACACAGACTCCAGTCCCTTCACCATGAAAAAATGAGAACTTTCTTTAGGCATTTTCAAGATGTCTCTTTCATAGGATATGACATTTCTTTCTTTCTTTTTTTTTTTTATCCTCACCTGAGGATATGTTTCCATTGATTTTGGAAGAGAGAAGGAGAGACAGAGAGAAACATCAATGTGAGAGGGACACTTTGATTGGTTGCCTCCTGACCTGGGCCCCGGCCAGGGAGGAGCCTGTAACCTAGGTACATGCCCTTGATCAGAATTGAACCCAGACCCTGTGGTCGGCAGGCCGAGGCTCTATCCACTGAGCAAAACCGGATAGGGCAGGATATGACATTTCTTAGCCCCTCCAGCTGCAGACCTTTGTTTTTTCCTCCAGGAGTGTGGTGGAAAAACCCTAGATCACAGTTTTGGATTCTTATTACCCAAGTTACCAAGAATACTGCAAGTGGCAGCATACAGGGAACTTAGCCAATGAGCGGTCAGAAAAGGTTTTTACACTCGAACTGGTTTGGCTCAGTGGATAGAGCGTCGGCTTGCAGACGGAAGAGTCCCAGGTTTGATTCCTGTTAAGGGCATGTACCTTGGTTGGGGGCACATACCCAGTGGGGAGTGTGCAGGAGGCAGCTGATCAATGTTTCTCTCTCATCTTTGTTTCTGTCTATTCCTCTCCCCTCTTCTCTGTAAAAAATCAATCCTATCTAATATCCTATCTAATAAAAGAGCAATATGCAAATTAACCATCACTCCCCTACACCCACAAGCCACACCCACAAGCCAATCAGGAGCGAATATGCAAATAAACCCAACCAAGATGGCTACGGCCACAGAAAGCAGGAGAGAAGCTTGGGTTTCCCCGGCAATGGAGGAAGCCAAGCTTTTGGCCTGCCCTTGCTGGACTGGGCCTCCACTCAAGGCTACAAAGGCTCAATGATAGAAGATACATAAATCCCAACAGAAATGGCTGCCGCCACAGAGCAAGCAGAAGGCTTGGCTCTGCTCCAAGCTACAAAGTTTCAATTGTAGAAGATAAATAAACCCCAGATACCAGGGCCTCCGCTTGGGTCGCCAGGGGGCATGGCTGGCCTGCAAACCACCACAGGCCCCTCACCCAGGCCGCCTCACACCCCCAGGGAACCCCCACTCTGATCTGGGACACCCTTCACGGCAAACCAGCCAGCCCCCACTCATGCACCAGGCCTCTATTCCTATCTAATAAAAGAGTAATATGCAGATTGACCATCACTCCAACACACAAGATGGCTGCCCCATGTGGTCAAAGATCCTGCCCCCATGTGGACACAAGATGGCCACCACAAGATGGCCAGCAGGGGAGGACAGTTGGGAGCGACCAGGCCTGCAAGGGAGGGAAGTTGTGGGCAATCAGGCCAGCGGAGGAGCGTAGTTGGGAGGGACCAGACCTGCAAGGGAGGGCAGTTGGGGGCGATCAAGCCTGCAGGCGAGGGCAGTTAGGGGTGACCAGGCTGGCAGAGGAGGGAAGTTGGGGGTGACCAGTCCTGCAGGGAAAGGCAGTTGGGAGGGACCCAGGCCTGCAGGGAAAGGCAGTTGGGAGGGACCCAGGCCTACAGGGAAAGGCAGTTGGGAGGGACCCAGGCCTGCAGGGGAGGGCAGTTGCGGGGGACCCAGGTCTGCAGGGGAGAGCAGTTAGCGGAAAACAGGCTGGCAAGGGAGCAGTTAGGCATCAATCAGGCTGGCATGGGAGTGGTTAGGGGGTGATCAGGTTGGCAGGCAGAAGTGGTTAGGGGCAATCAGGAAGGCAGGAAGGTGAGTAGTTGGGAGCCAGCAGTCCTGGATTGTGAGAGGGATGTCCGACTGCCCGTTTAGGCCCGATCCCACCGGTGGGATCGGGCCTAAACGGGCAGTCGGACATCCCTCGAGGGGTCCCAGATTGGAGAGGGTGCAGGCTGGGCTGAGGTACACCACCACCCCGTGAACGAATTTTGTGCACCGGGCCTCTAATAAAATATATTTTTTTTAAAAAAGAAAAAAGGTGTTTTCTCTGCAGCTCATGCGCAGAGGACCCCCTGCATTCTGTCCACTGGGCTGGAGGCATATCCCCATGGCCGGCAGCTCCACATTGTGTTCGCCGGGGTGGGGTCGTGGACCCAGGCTGCTTGGTGCCAGTGCATGCGCAAGAGGCCATGGGGTGGGAACATCCGCCGTGTCACCATGGCGATGCAGCGGATGTTCCCACCCAGCTCCCAGCCGCTCAGTGCCTGCGTTGTAGGCCTGGAGTGGCCGGGGGCATTCTGGGATCCCAGCCTCTCAAGGCCTACACGTAGGCCTACAGGCTAGGAGCAGCCTGGGTCCCAAGGATGTTCCCGGGACCCAGGCTGCTCAGCACCTGCATATGCAAATTAACCTGCCATATCTGTCGGGTTAATTTGCATACTCACCCCTGATTGGCTGGTGAGCATGGCGGAGGTATGGTCAATTTGCATCTTTCTCTTTTATTAGTGTAGATATGTATGTATATATGTATGTATCCTATATAATAAAAAGGTAATATGCAAATTGACTGAATGGTGGAATGACTGGTTGCTATGATGCGCACTGACCACCAGGGGCAAACACTCAATGAAGGAGCTGCCTCCTGGTGGTCAGTGTGCTCCCACAGGGGGAGCACTGCTCAGCCACATGCTGAGCTGATGGCTGGTGAGCACAGCGGCAGTGGTGGGAGCCTTTCCCACCTCCGCAGAAGCTCTAAAGATGTCTCACTGTGCTTAAGCCCACTCCCCGTGGGGAGTGGGCCTAAGCCATCAGCCAGACATCCCCCAAGCACTCCCACACTGCAAAAGGGCGCAGGCTGGGCTGATAGATGCCCCCCCGAGTGCACAAATGTTGTGCACCAGGCATCTAGTATACATGTGAGTGTGTGTGTGTGTGTGTGTGTGTATATATATATATATATATATATATATATATATATATATATATTTTTTTTTTTTAACCTAACAAAGATTAGAAGAATATCAGACATTCTTCAGACACTTTTCAAGTAAGGAGACAATAGAGTGATATTGCTAAAGAATGGGGAGGGGAGACTATCAACCTCAAATTCTATTCCTAGTGAAGTAACCTTTTAACTCAAAGTCAACATATGTTTTAACATGAACAAAAGGTAATGGTATTTATTGCTAGTATTCGTAAAGTGTAATGATTGTTGAAGGCAGTTCTTCTGGCAAAAAAATGTTATAACACCTATAGAAATAAGGATCCATAAAAATAAATGAAGCAAACAAAAATTTTAAAAAAACATGGTTACATAAAAATTATTATATTTTAAAATATATTTAAAAGATGATTGAGTAAATAGGGTAGAAAACAAAATGATATCTAAAACAAAATTGGCACCAGTATGTATCCATGAAATAAAACATAAGCATAGGACAAAAAGAGCTAGAAGACTTAAATTTTTATAAATTTTCAGTAGATACTCATTGAGAAGATTAGTGGGTCCTACTGAAAGAAACAGTGAAACTATGATGATTTGTACTCCTAAATTTACATCATAGGGTATGAAGATGACCGTGATAAGGTTTGAAAATACTATAGAAATCTTAGTCTTATGAACCGAAATAATCATTAAATATCTACACGGAGGATTTTTGCTTGAAGTAGAAACTAAATCAGGCAGAACAGAGACAAAGAGCAAGTGCACACAAAAGGGAGACTAAAGCAGGGGAGGCACCTGTCAGAAAGTGGGAGGGAACATAGTCATCACAAAAGAAAGGAAGGCGCTGTAGAATTGCACAGGTGGAAAAATTACTCTGAAACCTGTTTCCCCACAGAAACTGTGAAAAAAGTATATTTCTTAAAAAAGAGCAGTGATAAAGGACTGTACTCAAAACCCATGCAAATTTACTATCTATTCTATATAATAAAGAGCTAATATGCTAATTAGACCAGACGGCAGAATAACCTTCCGGATGACATTCCTGAATGACCAGTGGGCAGGGCCTCAAGGCAGCCAGGACTGTGATGGAACGAGCCCCTTGCACAAATTTTGTGCATCGGGCCTCTAGTATAATAAAAGCCTAAGCAACCCGACCGTTAGGGTGGAATGACCAGAACGACCAGTCACTATGATGTGCACTGACCACTCAACACAAGAGCTGCTCCCTGGTCAGTGCGCTCCCACAGCGGGAGTACCAATCAGCCAGAAGCCATGAGCTGGCTCATGGCTGGGGAGTGCAGTGGCAGTGGCGGAAGCCTCTCACACCTCTGCGGCAGTCAGACATCCCTCAAGGGCTCCTGGACTGTGAGAGGGCACAGGCCAGGCTAAGGGACACCCCTTCCCCCAAGTGCATGAATTTCGTGCCCTGGGCCTCTAATCCTAATATATAAAAACCCAGGGTCCATAACATTCCAAAATGACCAAAGGTTCTACCAAAGGTTCTGACTTCGGTTGAAGTCAGAGCTGGTTGCCATGGTGACCCAGCACTGACTTCCACCTCTGTGGGCACCCCAACCCAGCACTGACTGCTCAGGAGACTGCAGATCAGGCCCAAAAAGAGGCCTGGAGAGAAAAGCAGGGTCTGATCGGTAGCCTCTGTGGCAGCTGTTGATCAGCACTTGCCTCTCTCTTTAGTTCTGGGCCTGGCCAGCACCATGCCTCTCTTTCTCTCGGCCTCTGCTGGGGCTGCTGATCAGCCCTGCCTCTCTGATCAGGCCTGTTGACAGGCCCAGAGATGCTGACACCAATCAGAACCAAATCTGGGTGAAGTATGAGGAGCCAATGGCTGCCTAGGAGGCGGAGCTTTTGATGCTGACTGGCATAGAAACTGACCAATCAGAACCTAATCTGGGTGAACTGTGAAAGCAGAACCTAAGGTGGGGGCTGAGGAGGGGTTTTAAGGGCAATAGCTGTTTGGTGTAAGGTGTAAGAAAGCGGTTCAATTTTTTTAATGACTGGTTTGGCAGTATAGTGCATATGGCTGGCTCTCAGTCCAGATATAGGGATTGTGTATTTTTGTCTGCCAAGAGCATCTCCTCCTGATGAAAAAGGCTTCCCACCCCCTTTTAAGCAACCCTATCCTATATATTCTAGCTATACTACTAAAAAGGTAATATGCTAATTAGACCGGGTTGACTGGACATCTTCTGGATGTCCAACTTCCTTCCAGACAAAGCCATGGTGGTGGGGGCCAAGGCAGAGGCCATTAGGGGTGATCAGGCTGGCAGGGGAGGGCAGTTGGGGGCGAGATTAGGCTGGCAGGGGAGGGCAGTTGGGAGTGAGAACAGGCCGGCAGGGGAGGGCAGTTAGGGGCAATCAGACAGGCAGAGGCAGTTAGGGATGATCGGGCCAGCAGGGGAGAGCAGTTGGGGGTGAGATCAGGCCGGCAGGGGAGGGCTGTTGGGGGCAACCAGGTCGGCAGGGGAGAGAAGTTTGGGTGAGATCAGGCCAGCAGGGGAGAGCAGTTAGGGGCGAGATCAGGCCGGCAGGCAGAGAGGTTAGGGGCAATCAGGCAGGCAGGCAGAGGCAGAGGCAGTTAGGGGCAATCAGGCAGGCAGGCAGAGGCAGAGGCAGAGGCAGAGGCAGAGGCAGAGGCAGAGGCAGTTAGGGGCAATCAGGCAGGCAGGCAGGTGAGCAGTTAGGAGCCAGTGGTCCCAGATTGCAAGAGGGTTGTCCAACCACAGGGATCAGGCCTAAACTCGATTGAAGAGGATGCAGGCTGGGCTGAGGGACCTCTCCCCGCCACCCCGCCCCGTGCATGAATTTCATGCAACCGGCCACTAGTATATTATAAAAACATAATGAAGACATGCTAGAAATGTACATCTACAAGATAAATAAAAACCATGTTTTAATATTTTTAGATAAGCTGAAAGACTATTTAAAAATCTAAAGTATATATACTCTAAAGAAAATTTTTTTTAAATATATTTTATTGATATTTTACAGAGAGGAAGGGAGAGGGATAGAGAGCTAGAAACATCGATGAGAGAGAAACATCGATCAGCTGCCTCCTGCACACTCCCCACTGGGGATGTGCCCGCAACCAAGGTACATGCCCTTGACCAGATTCGAACCCGGGACCCTTCAGTCCACAGGCCGACGCTCTATCCACTGAGCCAAACCGGTTTCGGCTAAAGAAATTTTTAAAAATCAAATTGATGAACTGCCATAAATATTAGTATTATAATCTAATAAAATATATTAACATTAAATAAATGTTATCTTAAATAAATTTATTATTGTCTTGTTATTCCTAAAATACACTTTATATGACTTAAAGTCATATATTAAGAGAGTACCTGGGAAATTGGTGTAGAATGGCTAGCACTTTAGGTAACAAGTACTTAAATGTGTTTTTGTGAGTGACGGCAGAGAAAGGGATATAGAGATTAGTAGTGAATTTTGGTATGTTTTCTAATGGAAAACAGTCACCTCATCAAAAAGGAAGATAAGACTAATAGTTTTAATATTTATTGATGTAATACGAAGGTAACAGAATGAAAAAAAATACAGAATAAAATCATTGATATATATATATGTATATGTATAGTGTGTGTATGTGTGTTTTCGTGTGTGTGTGTGTGTTTGTGTAGAAAGAGAGAGATCTTGTTAAGATCATTATGATTTTGCATAGAAAGGGATTACTTTTGCGTAAGAAGGAAATCTTTATATTAGAAAACTAAATGCCAAATAACTCATTTTTCCCTGTGTTCATTTATAAATTTGATGTGAACCTAATCAAAATAACATGAGAAGCTTTTCTCTTATTACATGGGCAATATCTAAAATTCTGAGCAAATATTCTCTTGACAATTCTTTCAGAGTATAGGCACTTGCATAAATTCCTGGTCTGAATTAAAAGGAATATAACCCTGGTTTCAGCTTAGAGATGTAGAGAGCTGGAAAAACACCACTGTCTCCCACCCTGCAAATCAATGACTTTCCTTGAACTCATCAAATAACTAAGCTTGTAAAGCCAACAACCAAATCAAAGAATAAAATGTGATATGAGAATGAGGTTTTGAATTTAAAATGAGTGTTAACTCCCGATAGAGGTTAGGAGATTGCATGTAACTAGGCAGAAATATTTAAAGGGAATGTGTTTACAGAGGTTTGGTTCTCTTTTATTTATTTGATTTTTGAGAGGAGAAAATGGTCTGGAAGCATAACTGTGTGGAAAATGAGCACTGATCTCATTTCTACAAAGAAGAAAAATTCACTGAGTTAAGCTAACCTGCAGCAAAAGATTTCAGAAAATAAAAATATTGCACACTCAGTTAAATTGAAATGTCAAATAAATAACATATTTCATATATATGCCCCATACAATATTTGGGACATTCTTATATGAAATGATTATTCATTATTTAGCTGAATATAAAATTTATTTGGCTATCCTACATTTTATCGGATAGCACTCTTTACAATGAATCTGATTAAATAAATTCATGCAACTAGTGTATTTAGAATATAAATTTTACTCAGACACTCTGCAAATTAGTTCTAAATAATGCATTTTTTAATTTATCCTTGTTGTCCTGAACATATGTTTCTATATTACTTTATAATCCTAGCTTCTGTTTAAAACATAAAAATATTATAAATATGTCTAGTTGGATTAGTATATAATACAAGTGTGATTGAGTTGCTCAAGAATTGGGCATCATGACAAATTTGGTTATTTGATCATGAACAGAATTAGGGGATCCAGTTGTTAGAGGAAAAGGAAGCAGCTGCAAACTGTAACTTCATATATCAATTATATTAATTTTCCTTAGTGACATAGTGAATATCCAGGGAATGCCTAATGCCAAGAGTGGAACATAAATAAAGCAGAGGGAGTAGTATAATGTGGAACAAAAAGATTCTGGAAAAATCAAGTGCAAGCTCAAGAAATAACTCTCTTTTGACCTCACAATCAGTATGTACTGAATAGAGGATTAGCAAAGCAGTGAGTCCACATAAAATTTCATTCTGCATTTTAATAGGCTGCAAAAGATTCGCCAGAGGCAAATTATGCTTTATCCAGAAGTCAGGTGTCATTGCTATAATACATTTAGAAATATGTATGATGGTTTTAGTTGTTTGGTTTACAAAAGAAAAATCGTAAAAGATATATCTTTGGGCTTTATATTGCTAAACATGTCTTGTTTCCCTCTCTCTCTCTCTCTCTCTCTCTCTCTCTCTCTCTCTCTCTCTCTCTCTCTCTCTCTCTCCCTCCCCTTCTCTGAACCCCTACTCCTCCAGACATTCAGAAAGTATGTTGTTTGGAAAGAGAGGTTATTATTGCTTGCCATAAGCTTTGGTCAGTGAGCAACTCAACCATCACTGCAAAAAAAATATAATTGAACAGATATTTGCATTCCCATATTCACAGCAGCATTATCCATAGTAACCAAGATAAGGAAACAACCTAAGTATCGGTCAATGGATGAATGGACAAAGAAAATGTGGGATATCGACACAATAGAATTGTTTGGCCTTTAAGAAAGAAGAAAATCCTGCTGTTTATGAATACAAGATTAAACCTGGAGAACATTATGTTAAGGGAAATAAGCCAAACACAGAAGGACAAATACTGCATGATCTCCCTTACATGCAGAATCTAAAAAAGTCAAACTAATAACAAATAGAATGGTGGTTACCAGGGGCTGGAGGGTGAGAGAAATGGGAAAATGTTGGTCAAAAGATACAAACCTTCAGCTATAATAGAATAAGCTCTGGAAACTCATAGTTACTATAGTGAATAATAATGTGTCATGGACTTGACATTTGCTAAAAAAATAAATGAATCCCAAGTGTTCTCACTCCACACAACACACACACACACACACACACACACACACACACACACACACACACACACGCGCGCGCGCACACACACAGGGTATCTATGTGAGGTGATGTATATGTTAATTTTCTTGGTTATGGTAATCATTTCATTATATAAACAAAGATCAAAACATCATGTTTTACATTTTAAATATATATGTACATATATAGACTTTTAATTTGTCAATCATACTCAATAGAGCTGGGGGTGAGAGAAGCATATTTGGACTACCCAGATCTCATTTATTCTTGTCTTATTTTGGATACAATAATAGGACTCAGATTCTAAAAATAAGAACAATGAGGCATAGTTCAATCAATCAGAGAAATAAGATTAGTGAAATAATTGGTTTGGATAATCTCTAACATTATTTTATTTTACATTTAGCTAATGAGAATTCCTATAGCAGATTTATGGTTCCACTTTTTAATTTCCTGCTTATCACATTTCCATCACTGCTTTTTTTAAAGCTATAAACATTTTCCATAATTCATTTTATTTTTTACCAACATTTTAAATTAATAAACTATTTGATAATTATTTCCAATTAATAACCATTCATGTGCCTTTAATCTTCTGAGTGACTTAAAATTTTATCTCTTGCTTAACAGGGTGTTATAATTACTTCAAACTTAATTCATTTTAAAATGTGTTTGGTCAATGTGGAAAAATTTAAAAAGCTAAGGAACATAATAATCATGTTCTTTCCAACCATAGGCAAGAAATATTTGCTGCAGATATATTAATTTATTCAATAACTAAATTAAGAATATGCCTGGGCATATTTATATGTAAAACAATTTCATCCTATGCTATTGATGTTAATACTGGATTAGCACACGGCATGCAAATTAATTTCCTCACCGTATTCCTACACACCATTATCATGTCCAGTTTTTACCATTTAAATGGAACAACAATCATAAATTCAATCTTTATGCCCATACTTTGGATAGAGTTATGAAATCACGGAAGTCAATAAGATGGTTTTAAGGTTTCTCACTATTGCAAACATACTCTAGATGGATTGGACAAATATACAATTCATCTAGCAGTGTATGAGAATGCAGGTAAACTCAATTTTTTCTGCTTGTGTGACTCCAATTCCTTTTTTGTTTTTAATATTTACCCACAACTTCACATCATTGCCATTCCAGAAAGGCTCTCTTGTGTTCTGAAAACAAAGGTAATTTTTCTCCTTTTCTATATTTACAGTTCTTTATCATTGTATTGTTGAATTTCAAAGTGCAATGTTAAGTATTAGCAGAAATCATTAGCTGTTTTCATCTTTGCCAATTTGCTACTTAAAGTTCGTTTGGTCTCTGGCACCAAGTTCTATCTAGCATGAAATGTGGCTAGAATGCCTTTTCTCTCGGCCTTGCAGGTCTATCTGGTCATGGCATTTCTGTTCTCTCCAGAGCCACCAGGCCTGCGTCCATGTTTCTGCTGCCTCCTTGTTTGGTCCCAGACACTTCAATACCTAGAGCTTTCTTCTCAGCAAAGTCTTCCATTGTGACTTTGCTTTCCCATAACTGTTCCACCTCCATGGAAATAAATATACACTGAGTGGCCAGATTATTATGATCTCTGAATGCATAATAATCTGGCCACTCAGTGTATATCCTATATAATAAAAGGCTAATATGCAAATTGTCCCCTTGACCAAGAGTTCGACCAGCAGGCAGGCCAGCCAACTGCCCATGTCCCCTCCTCCTGGCCAGGCTGGCGGACCCCACCCATGCACGAATTCATGCACTGGGCCTCTAAAATATATATATATATATATATATATATATATATATATATATATATGCATACATACATATATATATATATATGTGTATATATATATATATATATATATATATATATATATATATACTGAGTGGCCAGATTATTATGAGTTCAGA
The DNA here is from genome assembly GCF_963455305.1 of Plecotus auritus. Classification (NCBI taxonomy): domain Eukaryota; kingdom Metazoa; phylum Chordata; class Mammalia; order Chiroptera; family Vespertilionidae; genus Plecotus; species Plecotus auritus. The sequence goes on from NC_137782.1 coordinate 125,585,129, forward strand.
GATCATAATAACCTGGCCACTCAGTGTATATTGAATCTGTCTTCTAGTTTGCATGTCTGTTTGTCATTAATTTGTCCATTTGGAATTTTTTTTTTTATGAAAAAAATAACAACAACAACAACAAAAGGAAATAGCAATGAGATTGTAATTGGCCTCAAAAGAAATGTGTTACAACCTCATTTTTTACCTTAACTCAAGAAGGGAACTTGAAGGAGAACTTTGAGGGTAATAAATACCTAACAGTTGTGTGATGATTAAAGAAGATGCTGCATTTTCTGTCCTTTGTTTACGATGCCCCCCTCATCTCCCTGGCAAGCTTTTGCTCACTGGGTAGGTCTCAGTGGACTTATCACAGCATTTATTTCTGTGCACTTCAAGAAAAATTAATTGCTGCTTTCTCTGTGTTCCCAAAGCACCTTACTCACAAGTACTTACCACATCATTAGCTACGTTGCAGCTTGCTGTTAGCTAGCCCAGAATTGTTTGTTTTAAAAGACCAATAATAAAACCTACTTATCTTTAAAACCCTAGCACCTTTCACTTTGCCTAGCAAAGGAATAAAAAGGCATTCATTGACTTGATTTGAATTAAGTTGTCACTTCTGTAGAAAAAGTAGTCCATCATTATACTGTCAGAAAGTTGAATCACTTTAATTCAGAGCAAAGGAGTAAAAATGACTTCAATCATCAAGCTGATTGTCCAGCCTTCCTGACTATTTTCTATGGGCAAGCCTACCAGACTGACCAGAATATCCTCATCTGGTTTCCTGGTGAGGTTCCCTCCTTCTTTGACAGATGTGAAGACACACAGGTCATGTATTTTCTTCTTCAGCTTTGTTTTATGGACATTCTGAAGATAACTCATTGTCTTATTCCATATCAATTCATTGTTTCCGACAGTCAGATTATATTACAAATGATTATTCAATAGCTATCATTTTTCTTCCTGTTCCACATCTCTCCTGTCCTCAATCTATCTAAAAATCAAGTTAAAAATGGTAAAAAATAAATAGGTGTTTCTTTATGTCTTTAAATTGGTGGATAATTTTTATATTACAATAAAAAATTAATATACCTCACAAATGCCAACTTATCATATGGTTTCTTTCTGGTGCCCTAACCTGAAATATTCAATCCCACACAATAAAATTACTGTTTATTATTGTGCCTTATTTATTTTCTTTATAGAACTTACTACCATCTGAAATTATATATGTTTGGGTTGAACAATAAAAAAATCTAAAAATAGCTAATAATAATTGCATTCTTATAATGTATCAGTTCTTGCATATTATCTATTTAAGCTTCTTTCTCACCTCATGAAGAAGGCAAGATGATTTGTATTTTATAGAAACTATTCTGAGACATTTAGAAGCCAGCAATTATCAACTGGTATGCAACAAAAAATTTTAAAACATACAATACCTGATTATTTAGTCAAGGGCACTGACCTCTTTCCCTTAGAATGTCAAATTAGAAAATGACATAAACCTCTGAAAAGACCCTATAGGGTGAGGAGGAAAGGGGATGGAAATCTGAAGACACTTTACTCTGACACAGTACTCAGTACTTTTCACTTCTAAGAACTCCCCTTTTTCTCTCCTCAGATCTAGGGTCCATAAAATTGCAGGGCATGTTTAGAAAATGCAGTGCTACTAAGAGGGTGGAAAAAAGCCACCACATCTGAGCAAAGAAACTGGTACTCCTAACAGGTACAGGAAGCATATGGGGAAGAAGATGTATCTCTCGCCTCCTCTTGCTTTCCAGTCTCCCTTCTGGGTTTTCTATTGGAAGAAAATGAGAGAAGCATATGATGATGTTGAAATGAAGTTTACAGAGCTTTGACCCCATCATTGCAAAGCATAATATAGAGAAGGACTTGAGGTGAGTGACAATCCTATATAATAAAAGGCTAATATGCAACTAGAACGAACAGCGGAACAATTGGAAGAACCAAACAACTGGTCGCTATGACATGCGCTGACCACCAGGGGGCATGTGCAGAACACGGTGGGCATTGGCCATGGTGGGATGGTGGAGCAGGTGAGCAGGGGCGCCAGACCAAGGTGGGGCACCAGTTGCTGTCATTGGGGTGAGCCTGTAGTGGTTACTGAAAAGTCTTACATGCCACAGTCCCACCTAGCGCTCGCACCTGCTGCCGGTGCCAGAGCCACCTCTTGCACCCTCTGCCGGTGCCAGAGCCACTGCTTGCACCTGTTGTCAGTGCCTGGCACCAGTCCTGATCACTGGGCACCATCAGCGGGTGTGAGTGGTGGCTGCCGGCCCCATTCGCCCCTGAGGATTTCTCCACCTCCCGGTGCTCCTGAGGGGTGATTGGGGCAGCAGCTGCCACTCACACCCATTGATGGCACTGGCCCTGCTCACACCTGCTGCTGGCGCCGGCCCCAATCACTCCACACCATCAGCGGGTGTGAGCGGGGTCAGCACCAGCAGCATGTAGGAGTGGTGTCAGCAGGAGCAGGGCTGCTTGCAGACAGAGGACCAGGGGCGGCAGCGGAAGGGGCCGGGTGGGGGCGCGGAGAATGGTCTGAGATGCACCCCTGTGCCTATTGTATCCTCACGGCCCACAGTTCCTTTCAAGGTGCACGAATTCATGCACTGTGCCCCTAGTTATTGAATAATAAGCATACCATTTGACTGTTAATATACATTTATCACCTTAGCTTCATTTTTTTCTCCTTTCCAATGTGTCTGTTTATGTATATGTATATATAAACAGTAAATAAGCATATGAAAAGATGCTTATTATCTTATATAATTAAGAAATTTCAAATTTCAAAAAAGAATACATAAATGTATACACATTCACACGTACATATACAGACACACACACATACATTTTAATGAATTTACATAATGTAAAATATGGGAGGAAGTGCCCAGGAAACCCTAATCAAGACAAAATATTTCATTTGTAATATTTAGAATAGACAATGGATGTTGGAATCATTATACTTCTCATTTCTATGTAGCTCAGTTTTACTTTTTTGTTTTTTTTTTTAATTATTCCAAATTGATATTGTGTTTATACTACAAGAGTATAGAAATCATAATATATAAATCAACAATGAGACATACATGAAATATAGTCATCATACATAATATGCAAAATTGCAACTTTCCTGTAAACATCTTGAAATTTGCCAATACATATATATGTTCTTGGGCTATGCATTTATTTTTTGAAAAATTAACCATTCAAATAAGTTAGATAACAAGCCTTAGTAATTTAGTAATGTATTACAAAATAATTCTCAGAATTAGATGATTTGTGAGAGTGTGTGTGTGCGTGTGTGTGTGTGTGTAGAAGTAACACTGCCTACAACAGAACCTAGCATAGTAGTTACATAATGTATATTTGTTGAATACCTAAATAGGAAATATTTTCCCATATAATAAAGGGTAATATGCAAATTGTCCCCTCAACTGGGAGTTCGACCAGAGTTCAACCAGGGGGTGGGGCTGGTCCACCAACCACCCAAGGCCTCTCCCCCTGGCTCGCCCCAACCCCAATGAGCCTCCCCCCCGCTCTGATTGGGGGTAGGGTTGGTGGGCCAACTGCCCACGGCCCCACTTGGGGCAGGCCGGCTGGACCCCACCCATGCACGAATTTGTGCACCAGGCCTCTAGTAAATGTATAAGTACATATTAAAAGTGCATTGTGATGCATAAAAACAATGTAATAACTGTGCTTCCAATCCCTAATTCAAAAACTTCAAAGTCAGTTAACCTTGGGTGATCAATAACTAACTGCCAATCATCATGCTAAGCACCTTACAAACAATTCCTCATTAAACCTCCTAAGATCACATGGCCAGTTGGTGACAGTGGCAGCATTGAAAGTTATGTCTATTGGCCTCCAGTTCTTAACAATTGATCTCATCTTCCTGCAGTAATGTCACCTTAGCACAGACGACCATCAATGAGATTTTGTTTTGTTTTTGGCGACTTGTGATCATCCAGAGTATAAAGTTAGTAAATGGCTGAGATTCAAAATATGTGTATGGTATAGGTCAACAGTGCTGCCCTTTTCTTTCACATGCCTCCAAGTGGGAAGGAAAAAGCAAAGTTCTCCTTTGAAAGTCAGTTGGAATTTCTCTCACTGCTCTCTGCTTTGGATAGTGTTTGAGAAATGGGTGAAGAAAGGTGTCAGGGTGAAATAAATGATGGATAACTGGTTCTGAAGACTGTCCAGTTTGAAACCAGAGATTTTAGCTGTGACCTTCTATCCTAAATGAATGATTTTCTCCAGTTGCACATGCTAATGCAGATGTAGGGTTATAACAGTTATCCACTTTTTTTTCCCCCCTGGGTATTTGTGGCTGAGGTAAGGCATTAAAAGTCACTAGGTATTGGTAAGAGAACATGTAAGTGTAAAACATAAGATACAGATTGAATGGGTATTTAGCTGATCTGTATTCTGAGAAACATAGAGGGGTCACAAGAGCATAATTCTACAAGTTCTACCATCTGTGAATGAGAGTGCAGAGATAAAATGTTATGAGGTTGTGGCCAAAGATGATAGCATTGGATTTTAATATTTATATGGTGAAAGAGCCCTTGGAGATAAGACTATCTAGCTTAGTGTTTCCCCAAGTGTGGCAGGGAGAGTTACTTGAATCAGAATTGCTTAGAGTTTTTTATAACTATGCAGACCATAGGGTCCCTTCCAGATGTAATAGAAACTCTGAGGGTGCTGCCAACAGCTCCCCATTGTTAACATAAACCAGATAATTGTGTATAAATTAGAGTTGAAAAATCACTGATAAAGCTTATGACCAGTAAGAGCACATCAGATATGAAGTAAAGTTAATTAAAGCCTACAAATTTTAAAATAAGGAGGGTAAAAGTCTAAAACTTTAAATCTTTGACATTAATGATTGATGTTCAAGTGAGGAGAAAAAATAAAATAAAGAATAGTGAATCTGTAAAATGACAAATGGCCACATGCAAGTCTGACTTTCCTTGCTAATTTTGGTGATCTGAATTAGGTGATATGATTGGATTATGTTATCCAGGTGGATAGAAAGCTGAGAAACAATGAATCAGAGACCAAGAGTAAATACAAGGGCAGAGCTTTATGCAGCAGCCACTGGTTCATTCAGTGTGCCTTCATCAAATAGGTATGTCAATTTAATGATTACTGTCACCAGCTTTTAGAATACCAGAAAATTCAATATTCTAGAACATCCAAAATATCTTACTTCATCATTCCAGCACTATTAACATTTACCCATTCTTGCCCCAAGGAAATCAGCTGATCACATGAAAAGCTTGGTATGGCCTTGACCTTTTACTTAAAGAAAGTAAGATAAATACTCAGGGAAAGTGATTGAGGATTTGAATATTTGGAGCAACATACTAGTAGTCTGTAACTGAGAAAGCCTGGGAGTGGCTGCCATCATGAGCACCTTGGCAGGACCAAGTTTAAGGCATTCTGAGTACCAGAGAGTTCCCTACTCTTTTTTATGAGGAAGTTCATTGCCTGGTCCCTTTCCTGTACTGAATTAGATCAGGAACGTGTAAAACTAAAATTTGGAAATTTGGCAGCCTGGACTTCACCTGGAAGGGCGACTGACATTCAGAGGCAGATCCATTTAACTTTCAAATGAAGCACCGATGTCTACCACCATGACCCTTGGTTTTAGTGCTCTCCGGTGTGGAAGGAAGTGCATCCACTTTGGAAGCAGTTTTGCATAAAGGAAACATGTGGCAGTTTGACCGATTATGTGGAGCAGAGGCAAACCAAACAGAAAATAAGCAAAATCACAAACTTAGGAACTCAAACACATTGGATAGTGTGGAATAAAAGGTGTGTTTTAAATATTAATACCAGGGTTAAAAAAGGTGTCTTTCTCTTATTCCTCAAGTTTCAGTTCCTCAGTGTAAGAGCTCTCCAGACCGAAAACTAAGAATACACTGAAATGTGTAGTCAATTGATCTCACTCAATTTGGTTAGTTACCTATAGAGGGAGCCTACTGTGTTTCCAGGATTTCACATTATAGTAGACTCCAATAAAATGTATTTTTGTGTGTGGGGTGGTGGGGGGATGATGGTGTGAGAAAGAGAGAGAGAAAAACAGAGAGGAACAGGGAAGAAAATATAGGTGAGCGTGAGTGTATGGTGTATAGTATGACATGTGCAAAGCCTACATCTTCATGTATTATTTTGCATTTTGCTGATGTGCTTACTGAAATATCAGCGGTCAGACAGGCAATGAGAGTTACTTTTGCTCAAGCTATTTTAGATACTGGGATATTTTCAATGTATGGAAGTGTTGCGGTGGAAATGGTGTTCTTTCACAGAGTTGCAGGGAAAGCATTCCGGAAGACCCACATATGGGAGGATGTGGTCTAACTGTGCGATTTATTTGGGTGGAAATGAAAGACTGCTCCCAGGTTCACAAAGTCTCATCTCCGTCCGCCATGAAAAAAAATCCAACCCTGTTTTCATCAGGCCCAGAAATAGGACCAGTGTCCAGACATTTTGTGCCATTGGTTCAGTCCCTGTCTTTGTACTCATCAGCTAGTGTGGTCTGTGTTCCTGGCTGAGTTCTGGCTGGCACTGTGCCCAGGCTCGCACGTGGAGCTCACACAGCCAGGCTGCAGCAGCTGCTAGGGCTACATGGTTGCTATGGAAAGAAAAAGTACAGAGAGAGAGAGAAAGAGAGAGAGAGAGAGAAAGAGAGAGAGAGAGAGAGCACTCTTTGTTAAGTTGATTATCTTACCTCAACCTTGGGAAAGACCAGGTATCCTTTCAAACTAACTAATCAACTTCCCAATCTTTCATAGGCTACACTAACCAATCCATTTCCTGTATCTTCCGAGGTTCTGATCCTTTTCCCAGGCTAGACAGATAGGTCTCTGTGATCCCCATCTTACTGGTAGCTCCTACTGGCATACCTCAGAGTAGAAGGACCTTCTGCTGTGCCACCTTGGCTTCTACTGGGCATGTTCTCAGAGAGGAATTTCCCCTTTATTGTTCTACCCCTTCCCCCAATAATCTGCTGTAGGGACCTATGGTTCCCTGAGGAGTGGTGAAGCTCTAGCTTCCTAGGGAAGCAGACCCAATATTGGATTCAACTTTCCAGTTTACTAGGCTTCTTGGTATCTGATTCTCATTTCTCCCTTCCTTTATTAATACCTAGATACTACACTAATAGGAGATCCTTGATATATTCAACTCTTTGTATTGATTTTTAGAGAGAGAGGAAGAGAGAGAGAAACATCTATGTGAGAAACATAGATCAGTTGCCTCCCATATGCACCCTGACCAAAGATAGAGCCCACAACACTTTGATGTATAGGATGATGCTCCAATCAACTGAGCCACCTGGCCAGGGCTGCCATATTCAATTTGTAAAGCATGAGTGAAAGTGTTATTACAGCTGTAAGGTGTTACAGTGCCATGTGCTGTGTACAGAAATATGGAAGGATTAAAACATAACTAAATTTTCTTTAATAACTTTATTAAAGTTTACTAAGATGCTCTCTGATTTAGAGGTAATTAAAACAGACAAATATATAACACTATATAAAAAAGTGAAATATAGAAAAAAAATGCTACTGCTAACACTAACTACTAAATAGTTCTTAACCTGTGTATTCACTAATTTCCTTAACCCAATCCAAGTAATTAAACAGATGACTCTTCGGTCACAATGTTGTTTCCTAAAATATTCAATACAATATTTTCAATGCTCTTAGATATAAGCATAGTTTTTTGGTTTTATTAAAATAGCTTGATAGCCATTGAGATTATTACTACCAAACCTACCTAAATCAGCGTTTTTAGTTACCTGGAAGAAGCTGCCCAACTGCTGGTTGTCAATTACTTGTAGGCAAAATCCTGATGCTCTGAGCTCACTTGAATGCTGCCCCTCTCAGATACCCAGCTGGTTCCTAGAAATCTCTTTGCTGAAGCAACTAAAGAATCGATTCCTGGCATTGCTGGCGTATCTAGGATTCTGCTCCAGCGGCAAAGCCAGCCTGTAGTCTGATGGGTTAAGAATTGTTTAAGTTCTTGAATATTGCCTCTGTTCTAAACTATCATCATTTGAACTCATCAAAATATTGGAAGGTGATATAGCCATAAAAAGCAATGAAAAACAAATAAACAGAGGCACACTTTTTATTTTGTTTTATTTTATGTTGATGCTGAAACTCACAGTTTTAGGAAACTGAACCGAACTATATGCAGCAATGTGGTTTTTGATAAACTGTTGTGGTCAAAATATCTTCACACCAAAACAACACACTTATTAATTACAGGGGAGGGTATTCTATAAGAGAAAGGGAAGAAAGAGCTCAGGATTTAGCATTTGTCTCAAGGGCCTAGTGATGATTGGCTTAGGTTGCTAGACTGCTGCTGGTGAGACTCTCCCTTCTGGCTGTCAGATGGGAGGAGAGAACACATAGCAGACATCTGGGCCTGCACACAGGGGGCGTGCCTTGGGACCCATTGCCGCCTAGACAGCATATGGGCAAGGCAGAAAAGAGACTTCTGATAGCATGCCTGGATCTTATATCATAAAGTAGGCCGGGGCTCACTGCAGCATAATGATGTGGAAAGGAGGAGAGTGGAGACAGAGAAAACCAACTCCATGCACATCAGATTCGGCACACTTGGATCCTGCCAACAGATAAGTCACTATCCTGCAATCCATCACTCAGTTTAGAATTAAAATAGCCCGGCCGGGGTGGCTCAATGGTTGAGTGCCCACCTATGAACCAGGAGGTCATAGTTTGATTCCCATTCAGGGTACATGCCTGGGTTGTGGGTTCCATCCCCAGTAGAAGGCAGCCAATCAATGATTCTCTCTCATCATTGATGTTTCTCTCTCTTCCTCTCTGAAATATATATGTTTATTTTTAAAAGTGAAGTTTTCTCAGTGAGTTAAGAATTTGACCTTATTCTTGCCTACACATACTATAGGGATAATAAACATAGCATTTTCATATATTTTCTTATATTTTGCATGCCATGCTTTTAAACTCACCTTTGCATAAATGTTGAAGTTGTCAGAGTTGGGACTATAAAGAAAGAGGAAGGTTGGTTGCTAAGTCAGGACTTCACAAAGGAGTAGAAACTTGAAGGTGAGAATCTGACCCTTAGTTTTAGACATGATTTTTCTTCCTACACTTACTTTCCCCAAGTTTTCAAAAGAACTAGTGTATAAACAAGCATTTCTTCTTTCCTCTACAGAATCAGAGCAAGGAAAGTTACCTGGAGAGAACAAACTATGGGGTCTGATGTGTGACTAATAAACACCTTTGTTTATTTTGCTCACTGTGTCATATATTGATATCATCCATTATTCCTTCGATTTGCTCCCACCTATAGATTTATTAGTCACACTAATACACAGCACTGTTGTAAGATGCCCTTGCTATCTAGTTCAAAACACCTTTGTTTGTCTGAGCACAAGACCCTCCGGAGAGAGCTCAAGACACACTGATATATTCCTACACTGAGAAATTCTCACTTTGCTTAACTGATTTTATTGTACATAAAGTTTTCTACATTACACTTCTTTTCATAAAACTGGTCATTTTAGCCAGGTTTAAGATGACGTAGTAGCCATCTTGCTTAGATTTAGATATATTGTGACTCATCTAATTGCAGGACATCTATTGGAATGAATCACTTCTGCAGATAATACATCAGATTCATTAGGTATTGGTTTTTAAAGCTTATCTGTCAAATGGTCATTTTATAATCAATCTCTGAAGGAAACTTCCTCTAGCCCCCTGTATTCCAAAAAACATTGTTGTACCATCCAATCCCTAGAATATGCAGGATTTTTACTTAATTTTTTTTTAAAACCTCAGCTGAGGAAGAGTGCCTCTTTTCTAAAAAATATATTTTATTGATTTTTTACAGAGAGGAATGGAGAGGGAGAGAGAGTTAGAAACATCGATGAGAGAGAAACATCAATCATCTGTCTCCTGCACACCCCCTACTAGGGATGTGCCAGCAACCAAGGTACATGCCCTTGACCGGAATCGAACCTGGGACCCTTGAGTCCACAGGCTGACACTCTATCCACTGAGCCAAACCAGTTAGGGCTTACTTAAAATTTTTATGTTGTTTTGTTTTTTGTCAAATCTTACTCATTTTATTTTGCTCACTGTGTCATATATTGATATCATCCATTATTCCTTCGATTTGCTCCCACCTATACATTTCTTAGTCACACTTCATCATTAATTTAAGGTTCTGTCACCCAACTCATTGTTTGCCTCTTTACTTCAAATCTAGTAATCTATCATAGGAAGTAATTTAAGCATCCAAACAACATCCAACATGTGAACTTCCTTAGTTCTGTAACATTCTCAACTCCTGGGATCTTCACCTTGACTCTATTTCAGCCACCTGTTTCCATCATTATCTAGAATGTCTTCAATTCTGCACTCTTGAAATCAAATATCCCACCTCCTCATCAAATCTGTCCTTGCAGCTCTCACATGTGGCTGCCAACTACATGTCTTTCAATCTTACCAGGAGTTATAGTCTTATCACTGCTCTGTACCTCAACATTGATTAGCCTCTTCCCCAAATCCCCACTACTGCATTTTCTATCTTTCCTATTTTTCTAAATTTAATGGTTCATCATTTTAATCATTCTCTTGCCAACATATTCATTTTTTGTTTGCGTTTCTATACATGCTGCCAATAAAAATGCAATTTTGCAGAAATCTAAATATTAGTTTCTCAGCCTTCCAACCAAGCTTTTAATAACTGCTGGAGCAATCAATTTTAGGCAGACTTGTGACATCAGGCTGCTCATGACTCATTCTGAATTTACCAGATCACAGTAACTATTTAAAATATTCTTTAATTTCCTCAAATAATCTATTCTACTGTATTTGTCCTTTATTCAAAACAACATGACAGAGTAATAGAAGCCACTTTCAAGGGACATCATTAACTTTTTACAACCACTTCACATCACAATATTAATTTGTGTTGACACCACAAATGCACCTTCTATCATGTATCTTTCTGTGCACCTAACCTATTAATGTTTAAACACATTTGATAGTCTCACACATTGAAAAACCTATTTCTTGACTCCATGTTTTTCCCAAATAATAAGCAAAACAAATAAAAAACACTTATTTTTTTAAACTTTTCATAAATACTCTGCCTGACTCGATTTTATATCTTGTTTCTAATTTTTACCTTCTCTGTACTCCTACCGTTAGGAATATGAGCTGCCACTCCAGGAAATCTATCCTTGTCTGAGTCACAAAAGGCACATGTGCTGTTGATTCCAGTGAATACTAATTAGAATTGATCACACTTGACCTCTCTAAAGAATCCTTAAAATGTAATCATGAAAATGTATTTTTGCCCTTGACTTCTAGAAAGCTATGCCTCTATTACCCTCTCACTGCTTCCAAATCGGTTTCCTAGCTTCTTTGTTTGGTTCTCTTCTGTTATCCCTGGTTTAAATTCTGCCTTTTTCTGAGTTTTTATCCTTGAAACTTTTGTTCTCACCATATGTATTTACTGGGTAATGGCATTCGAATGTCTTCATCTGTTAACTTTTTTTTTTTGGTTTCAATATATGCCCTAAATTGAGAACATTCACATTAGTAATAACTGACTGTAAAGACAGTAATTTTTTTATTAGAGACAATTCCACCAAACCACTATTCCATGCAGCATCTTGAAAGGTGTAAATATAGAAAATGTATAGATTGAAAATGATATCCCTGAAAGTAATAATGGATAACAACATTAGTTTTTCTCTTGATTCTAAATTCTATATATTAAAAGTGATATTAGGCATATCCACTTGATACTCTTGCTGTTACTTTAAACTCATCTTGTGAAATATAAAAATAATCATTAACTCCTAACCCCTCTATAATTGCCAAGATAGTATAGTGGCTACAATAAACAACCCCCAATCTTGCACAATAAAGATGAACACATGTGGTAGGTTGAATGAAGGCCCTTCACAGATGTGTAGGCCCTAATGCACAGATCTGTGAATATGTTATCTTACATAGTAAATGAGACTTTTGAGATGTGATTATTATAGGATTTTGAAATGGGGAGATTACTCTAGATTATCCAGGTGACTGAAATGTAATCATAAAGGTCTTTATAAGAAGGGGACTGAAGAGTCAAAGACAGAGGAGAAGATATGAGGATAGAGGCAGGGGCAATAGATAATGACTGGAAGTTGCTTTGCTGCTGACTTCAAAGTGAAGAAGGGGCCAGAAGCCAAAGAATACAGGCAGCTGAAAAATGTAAGGAAATGAAGTCTTCCTTGGAGTTCCTTCCCCGCCCCCCCCCCCCCCCCAAAAATGCAATCTTTCCAACAAGTTGATTTTAGACTCACAAGACTCATTTCCAAGTTCTGATCTGCAGAAATGTGATACAGTGAATGTATGCTGTTTTGAGTCACTAAAGTTTGTTACAGCAACAATAGAAAACCAATACAAAAAACACAAAAATTTACTTCTTATAACTGTAATCCAACACAGGTTCTCCTTGCTTGCCATCAAATGATGCAGATTTTTGATCATTTGAATGTGTCTTTTGGAATGTCACAAGAGGAAGAGAGATTCTGGATAATCATGCTTGAAGTTATGGCAAAGCCTGGAAATAGGATTTATCACTTCTTTATGTAACCCATTCTAATTATAAAGGAGCCAAAGATAGATAGTTTTGGTGGATACCCAGAAAAAAGTACCTGATATTAGTGAACATCTAGCATACCTCTGCCATTATCTGCCCATCCAGTCACTGCACTGAGGCCAAGGGTAAGGATTTCTGGATAATAATCAATTACTTTCATTAAGTTTAATTTTTTTCCCCTCTGGCAACCAATAAACTTCAAAAGACAAGTTATTTGTACCCTGTTTTCATTTATACCCCATTATGCAAAGATGTAACAGGGACAGGATAAGCCCATAAATTATCCCAATCAATAAATGTGAAACATGCAGTAGTCAGTACTTACCAGAAATTCTAAAATTCTGAGCAGATATTGTGAGGGGCCCCTTTCCTGGAGTGAGAGAGATTTAATTAAGCCTTGATTCCAGTCTTTGGCAGAAATCACCTTATGCTCTGTTCTTCACAGTCACTTTGTTCTAACGATCCTTTTAGAAAGACCTTTATTCAAAATTTGTATCAAATTACATCCGAAACATTGTTGTTCTCAATATAGTCGCCATTAGGTTGAGAGGGAGACATTTGGTGCCGAGAAAGTGGAGAAATAAGGCAAATTTGAGTACAGTGTCAATGGAAGAACTTTGGGTAGAATTCCTAAAACATGTAACAGTTGAAAAGTTTTGTTAGAATAATCAGGCCAAAGAAAACACAAACCTAGACCCCCTGACCCTTGCCAAAGGAAAAAACCAACCAAACAAACAAAACTATTCAAGACTTAACACAGATTCTGAGAACTGAATTTTCCATGATCAGGAGGCAAGTTTTCAAAACTACGTAGCCTCCATGGAGGATATTACCTACAGAATCACAAATTTTAAAAGAGGCTTTGGGGATACAGGCAAATAAGCATATGATTGTTAGTATTTTCACTGTCAAGAACCCACAATAAAGAGGACATATTATGATGCAAGAGTGGTGGTCAAAGTTAGATTGATGATCCTGAGGACTTACTTTTTTTTTTTTTGCAGAGCACACATGTCACATTTTATTGCACTTTTTCCACGACCATTGAATCCTGCTGGGCTGTGCCCAGGCCTGTGGATGGCGGGACCTGGAAGCCGTTCCCCCGAAGGGGCTGCCCGGGGAACCCCGCGAGGACGCCCCGTTGGGGAGAACCCGTGGAAGACGGAACCCGCCCTCGGTGGCCCTCAGGAGGGCCGCCTCCAGGATGCTTCCCGCAAACTGGGCTGAGGACTTACTTTGATGACATAAATTCTATTTAGAGTTGAGCTGTGGAGGATGTAAACTGTGGTTATTTTTCCTTTTCTGCTCTCATCAACTTTAGTTTTTCAAGGCTAGAGAATTCTGTGAAAAGGTTCCAATATACTTATATATTTCAGTAGAAAAGTAGGAGGGTGTCAAAGCAAAAGAGTATCTTTGGGAGAATAATTTGTGACCACAGGCAAATGGTTAGAAATACCACCTCCAGCAATGATTGCCAGTATATCATCAACTCAACAAAAGCCAGATGAAACCCATTTGCTCTCACTGTCATCGTCCTGGCAAGAGGAGGTCATCAATTTCATGCAGGCCCCACAGAGTATTCTGAAGACACCATGTGTGTTTGTGGACATATTCTGTTGCACAAGGTCATGTTTACAGTACCACTTCTCCATATACCCGTCTGACACACACAAAAAAGAGATGTGGAATCAGAAAATGAATTTTTATCAAAAAGCATAAGTTACTGCCTGCAGCGGTGGTTCAGTGATTGAGCATTAACCTATGAACCAGGAGGTCATGGTTCAATTCCCGGTCAGGGCATATGCTTGGGTTGTGGGCTCGTCCCCAATTGTGCAGGAGGCAACCAATGATTCTCTCATCATTGATGTTTATATCTCTCTCTCCCTCTCCCTTCCTCTCTGAAATCAATAAAATATATTTTAAAAAACAGTAAGTTACCAAAAGACATGGTGATTGGCCATTATGACAATTTTCCTTTTCCGCACCTCATCCTTTCACCAAGTACAGAGTAAGGGGGATAAAATCAGCTGCAAAGGAATGAAGAAAATACATTTCCTTTGCACATGTAATGTTAATATTAGGAAATTTATGATTTCACTGGAGTTGTACTACAATTATTTCACTAATTATAAAATTCAATTGAGAAATTTAATTACTTTAGATTATAGTTTTTTCATTAAGTGACATCAACAGACCTTTTGATTACTAAGTTTCTTTCCTATTTACAATTACACAAGTCCTTTTATATCTTCAAATTTTTTTCTTCTATCCTACCACTTGCTTGTCAGGACTAATAGGATGATGTCTTATTTATTCTTTCTTTGGTGAGTTTGTTTGTCTAGCAGTATAAATAGTTTTCTCAACTGGTAGATGATTAGAAGGATGTACATTTGGGTGCTGCTAGGTGGGAAGAGAAAAAAATGCCTTTAAGTTCAGCCTATACACATTAGCTATATGTTAAGATTTAAACCATCTAATTTACATAACAAACATTTTATGACACATTATTTGCACCTGGTTTACAAATTTACTGAGCTTTTCACAACAATTATCAATGATCATATCAAAATGTCAAATATCCCAAAGTGACATTTTGTTAGGCAGTTATAAAAAAGATTTATTTTCCCTCTGGTATTTCTTGACAGTTTCATTTGTTGCAATTTATTATGTAAGGAGAACTATTGAAAAATACATCTCTTTTTTTATTATTTTGGTCAAGGAAAGAATGAAGAAAAAAAAAGATAAAATTTTAGACCTCCCAATATCACATTATTTAATACTGAGGCATAAAGAAATACATACATCTTTTAAAATATGTTAATGAGAAAAATAACTGGTAAGTTAGAAAATGTAGCTAAGCAAACAGCATACATTTTACAGCCTAAATCTCACTACATAAAAATCATTGTTAAATTTACTTTTATTTCTCTCAGCATTTTAAACTGTGCCTTTATTCTTAAATACAATGAATCAACTATACACCCAATTTTGTAATTCTTTCATTTATCAATATGTCATAAATAAGTTTATGCAGATAGATATTTCTAGTAAACAGTTTCCAATTTATATTGCATTTCATTGTATTACATTATAATTTATCTAAACAAAGCTTTATGTAGATAACTATAGCATTCCTAATTTTACTGTTTTAATAAAGAGAGTGATGAACATTGTGGCAGTGCAATCCTGCCATAGGACTGTATATTTTTTCTTGACATAAATATTTTGCATGTGAATTCTCAGGTTAAATTAAGATAAAATCTAATACTCTTTAATTAGTATTGCTAAATTGCTTTCAGTAATTTTTGCAAGGAAAAAATATACTTAAAAGTGCTTATTGTTGGTATCATGCTTGGATTATTTCTATTTTACATATGTTTTATCATTCAACTTAATAAATTAGTACATAGAGATATGTATTGAGAAGAATTATTGAGACTAGTCAATGTTATGGAATCTGTTGAGTCACAGGAGAATGTTTATATGATATGTTCGCAATATCACAAAGATCCTGAAATATGATCTCAGATCATTAGGAAAAGCAAAGGCCTCACTCACATTGACCCAACATTGGGTTTGAGACCGAATTGTCAGTTTAATAGATTTGTTGAACATTAATGAACACCAAAGAAATTCCACAAGTAAGGAATTAAAGGTTTTCTAATACATGGTACAAAAATCTCTTGCTGATCAATTTCCAAAATGTTCCTATCTCTGTGGAAACAGCCCATGTTTAAAGCTTCCCAAGCCTTCAGTGCCCACGCTGTTGTGGACCAGAGCTTTGATGAACTTGATCTTACTTCTCCAAGCCTACCTCAGCGTTATATCTGAGGCCCAGCTTCACACCTGAGGAAAATGAACAAGTGAGTTCCTGAGATGACAACCTGCCTTTCATTGGCCATTTCTAACTTAAAATCCACAAGCCTAAATCTGGAGGAACTGGGACTTTCCCTGACCTGGAACATGTGAGAAATATAGTGTCCGGGTATACTTTAATTGCACTAAATTCAGATTCCCACCATGCTGCCTTCCTTACAGTTTCATGTTTTCATTTTGCTTTTTTAAAAAGATAGACATCACTGTTTTTCAATACAACAAATATGAGTGACACAGAGCTCTAGATAAACTCTTCTCTGGAGTTTAACTATTAATTTACCTGAGGTCCCTCATAGTATATTTTAAAGGCATAGTAGATTATTTGAGACATT
The DNA here is from genome assembly GCF_963455305.1 of Plecotus auritus. Classification (NCBI taxonomy): domain Eukaryota; kingdom Metazoa; phylum Chordata; class Mammalia; order Chiroptera; family Vespertilionidae; genus Plecotus; species Plecotus auritus. Next base: position 125,602,012 of record NC_137782.1, read on the forward strand.
TAATTCCATCTTTCTCTAAAATTGAAGACCATTATTTGTATAATTGAAGATAATAATCAGTTGATTTTTAAATATCAATCAAAAGTATACTGAATAAACAACACATTTTTCTGGTTTTGTTCAGATTAGTTTATTCAAGTGCAGCCAGCATTTATTGGGCACCAGCTGTTTGCCAGGCATTTTCTTTGCTCTTTGGCTAAAGTGGCTCTTAGGGACACATTACCCTCCCAACATTTAAGTAATATATGCCCAACATTTGAACTCAGGAGATCAGAAATTAAAAAAAAAAAAAAATGCTATGATCCACCTTTTCGGGGGGGAAAATAACCAAACTGTGAAATAACTGATAGTAGCAATGATTGCAAGTGATCTTGCTAATGACCTTAATGACTGTTTTGTGTGAACATTAATATTTGGACAAAATCCACTTATTTTATAGCTGATTCAGAGCCTGTGGATTGGCATATTGATCATACCATTGATTTCCTGTCTGGCACCCAAGAAAGGCAGTTAATAGCTGTCAGTTAATACTTTTGAAAATATGGAGCTGAATGTGCTCATAATACTGTTTTGACAATTTACTGGTAAAATGTCAAAATATTCACAAATCAACGTATTTAATAATGTCACTTTCATGTATTGCTAACATAAATGCCAATGCATAGTCATATTTGAAAAATTGCTAATTTACTCTTTCTTCCATGATGCCCATCTCTTTACAATTGATATAGGGTAGAAATTCCAAAACATATGATGAAAATGTAGTCAAGGCAAAATTAAAAATTTATTTAAGGTAAAATTTTGACCTTTATATAAATGTTCCAGAAAAGTAACTAATATTAATTTTCTGAGAATGTCTTAAGCATTTGCCTTTATAAAGCATGATTTTGAAACTGATCTCAGAACAAATATGCATAAAAATGAAATAACACTTAAGAATTTAAATATAAATTATTACCCCAGATAATTGTGCTTTACAGATTTTAAACTGCATGCACGTACACGCACGCGCGCGCACACACACACACACACACACACACACACACACACACCCCACAGTTGAACTAGAAGATATGATTTTTGGCTGGCATAATGAACTAAAAAAGAAAGAAATGAACTTTTTATCAAGCACCTATAGTATGCTAAAACATGGGCTATTTTTCTTTGCCATATGTATTAGTTGAGCGAGAGGAAGGAAGGAAAGTAAGAAACCACAAAGGTGCATTTAGCAGCTACTGTAAGTCAAGCCTCATTCAATTTAGTTTATACAACCATGTAAAGTAGAAAGCACTTAGGGGAAAAGTTTAAGGTTTCTCTGAGCAAGTTAGAAAAAATGAAGGTGGATAAGGGGGCTTTCCAACGCTTGTGCTAATTAATTGCACTAACTAGGTATGATGATAGTATATGGCATAATATACAATCATAGTGCAAGTTATTAAGTGGATTGCAAAGGAAAACCCAAGGAGTTTGACCATAACAACTCTAATCACGGTGATGAGTCTAAACTCAGGACTGGCAACCTATAGTACAAGAAACACATTGAATTTATTGTACACAACAGGTTAATTTTTGTGAAGAAAAAGTTGAGGGCCCAAGCTGGATTTCTCAGTGGTTAGAACATCAGCACATGGACTGAGGTGGCAGGTTCAGTGCTGGTTAAGGGCATATCAGGTTGCAGGTTCCCAGCCTGGTTGGGAGTATGGAGGCAGCAAATGTATGTGTGTATCTCATATCGATGTTTCTCTGTCTCTCTCCCCATCCCTTTCAATCTTTCTAAAAATCAATGGGAAAAATATCCTCAGGTGAGTATTAAAAAAAAAAAAAGGAAGGAAGGAAGGAAGGAAGGAAGGAAGGAAGGAAGGAAGGAAGGAAGGGAGGAAGGAAGGAAGGAAGAATTGATGGTTGAAATGGTTAAGAAACATAAAACCCAAAAGGGCCAGTATTTATGCAACACTGACTGGCTGTGATAGATCTGGAGTCTAGATGATAATTAATGATCTCAATGTTGCTATATTGGTGAGCTGTATTTTTTTTAAGAGAAGGGATGATTCATTAGTCCTCTCCATAGCTTGGTTAAAATGTTAGTTATTATTACTTGACTATTGACCTGGTGCATGAAATTCGTGCACGGGTGTGTGTGTGTCCCTCAGCCCAACCTGCACCCTCTCCAATCTGGGACCCCTCCAGGGATATCCAACTGCCCATTTAGCAGTGGGATCAGGCCTAAATGGGCAGTCGGACATCCCTCTCACAATCCAGGATTGCTGGCTCCCAACCGCTTGCCTGCCTGCCAGCCTGATTGCCCCTAACTGCTTCTGCCTGCCAGCCTGATCACCCCCTAACCACTACCCCTGCCAGCCTGATCTATGCTTAACTGCTCTCCTGCTGGCCTGATTGCCCCTAACTGCCCTCCCCTGCCAGCCTGGTCACCCCTAACTTCCCTCCCTTGCAAGCCTGGTTGCCCCCAACTGCCCTCCCCTGCAGGCCTGGTCACACCCAACTGCCCTCTCCTGCCAGCCATCTTGTGGTGACCATCTTGTGTCCACATGGGGGTGGCCATCTTGTGTGTTGGAGTGACGGTCAATTTGCATATTACCTCTTTATTAGATAGGATTGTTTTTGTTTTTCTATGTCTTTTTCCCCCATTTTACCTAATACAGTGGTTCCCAAATTGTGGTTACAGTCTCAACAGGGTCCATTTAATTTTTCTGTATTTAGAATTTTTTTTTAATTCAGCCTCTTTACCACTAAAACAGAGGGCTAAACCTGGAAAATTTAGATATATTCTAAGCCCAAATTGCCTCATCTATAAAATGGGAAAAATATATTAATAGTGGTGATGTTCATATTGTATGAACCAATTTCACCAATGTATAAAGCCACTTATTGATATCAGAGTGCATTCATTATATATTACTATAATGATTCTTCTATAAGTGAGGTAAATATGTATGTATTTAAATTTAAAATGTTATATAAGTAGGATAGAAATGGCCCTGGCTGGGTAGCTCAGTTGGTTAGAGTGTCATCTGGATATGCCAAGGTTGTGGGTGTGATCCCTGGTCAGGGCATATACAAGAATAAATCAGTGAAGACCTAAATAAGTGGAACAACTCAATGTTTTTATCTCTGTTTTCCACTCTCTATAAAAAGGAATCAATAAATTTTTTAAAAAGCTGGCTCTTAAAAAAAAAAAAACAGGAAAGAAAAAAGCAAATGTCAAAATGTTAGCACTGCTGATTTTAAAAGGTAATACTCCAGATTAGAAGTCAACCAACTAAGAACAGGCCAAATCCAGGTTGCTAACTGTTTCTCTATACTAGTAAGCTAAGAATTGTTTTTACATTTTTCACATAGTTAAAAAAAACAAAAGTAATAATATTTGGTGGCATGTGACTATTGTATGAAATTTATATTTCAGTGGCCATAAATGAAGTTTTAATGGAACACAATCAGGCCTGTTCATTTGCATGTTTTCTATGACAACTCTTATTATAAACACCATGTTGAGTAATTGAATCAGAGTCTATATGACATGGCCCAGAAAGCCTAAAATATTTACTATCTGGCCCTTGATGAATTTTTGTTTGCGAATTTCTGCTCTAAGTTATTTCTGTAATTATTTTAATGCGTGTCCTGATTTTTCCAGATTTCCCAAATTTGGTTGAAAATTATTTTGTAAAATTAAAGTAATTTTCTATTAACCAATAATTGTGAAGTCAGTTTTAAAACACCATCCTACTCCACTGAATTTATAATTCCATGACTCTCTAAAGTGTTTATTGCTATTACAATACAGTAAATATAAAGGCATTCCAGTTTAATCACTTAATTTCAAAAATATTTCAACAACTGTTATTTTAAAATTTTAAATGAAAATTCAATAGATATAATTAGATGTATGTTTATGCTTTTCATTTCATTGCTTATTTGTTTTCTAAAGTTGATGTAGACAGTTAAAGTTTCTGTTAATGCCAATATTTGGCAAAATTTTAAGGTTAAATAATCAAAGTGAGCCCAATAATTTTTCTACTTGGCTTGTAGGCAAAATAATCTCTTAAATGGAAGTATCCTGGGAGAATTATCTGGCCACCCTTTCAAATAATAAATGGTTCACTACAGTTATAATCACTGCTGTCCTTCAAAAATGCCCCCCTCCCCCATATAGAACACATTGAATTGAAATAAAAAGTGTATTAGCTCCTATGAAATAAGACAGTTGATTATGGCTTTTAATGCACCAAATATAGAGGTATGGGTATATGTGTGCACATCCTATGTAATGAAGAGGGAATATGCTAATTGACCCTCATGCCATCGCAAAGATGGCGGCACCCACAGCCAATAAGGAGGGGATATGCTAATTGACTTCCACGCCCTCAAAGATGGTGGTGCCCACAGCCACAAGATGGCACTGCTCAGTCCCTTCAGCCCTGCTGGGGCAGCAGGCACACAGGAAAGCCGGGCCTGCCCCGAAGCGGGTCCAGCCGCTCTGCACGCCTGCCTCCGGAGTCCCCCAGTCCCCGCAGCCCCCCTGCTGCCCAGGGCCAGCCTGAGGAACAGGCAAGCCTTGGATGGCGGCTGCCCAGCTGATGCCCAAGGCGCAGGCAAGCTTCAGAGATTGGCTGCCTGGCCAGCCCGAGGCACAGGCAAGTCTCAGATGGATGCTGCCTAGCCGCCCAGGGCCACCCAAGGCTCAGGTAACCAGGGCTGGAGGTGGCAGCAGCAGAGGTGTGATGAGGGCATCCTGAGAACTCCTGAATTGTGAGAGGGGGCAGGCCGGGCTGAGGGACACCACCCCCCCCCCCCCCCCCCCCCGTCCAGTGCATGAATTTTCATGCACCGGGCCTCTAGTATATATATAAGTTTCCAAGTGAGAGAAAAGATGTCCTCATACATTAACTCCTTTATGAACAATTTGCTAATTGTTAATATTCACTAGGCGATACTACATGTAATATAAAGAAAAATATATATCAATTTCATTTTGAAATATAGAAAGAAGTCATCTGAAAAAGTAGTAGGCAAACTTATCAGATACGTATTGCTTTTGAATATTTATGTTTGCTAGAAGAGGTAAAGTAGGGGGCTAGGAAGAGGTGTGACTTTAATATTCCAAGAGCAGACAAATAAATAAAGAAGATACATAATATATTATGCATCAAGCTCTCCAGGGGACAGCAATTTCATAATCTCCATTTGCTATGTATTCTGCTTCTGTTTGATAGATAGAGGAATCCAAATAGTATACATAATTTGCACCTTTGCTTATGTCTTTCAAGATATCTAGAAAGCTTTTATGCATTGCTTTGATGAACAATGCGTAGTCTAATGATATTTATTCTAGGGGTGGCAAGTCAAAATTGGATTCCAGGAATTTAATTATAGATCATTTTGGTGCCTCCTTCTGAGTCTAACAGAGAGGCTAATTTGATAGCTAGTTGCAGGATTTCATTGAAGAAACTTCCCAAATGAGATGTCCCACTCATGCCTTGCATTTATGTTTATGCAGGTTGGTCAATGTTAGAATTGTTAAATATCAAGAACCTCAATTATATATTTTTCTTTTTAAATTTGTGTTTATTTTTCCATTGACTAGAATTTAATATTTTTCAGACATAAAGAAAAGTCTTTTATTTTAAATTAATGTAATCAGGTATCTTCTATGTATGTGACAGCAGGTTTACATGGAAGATACAGAAATGAAAAGGTGGTTGGCAGGTTTGGCTCAGTAGTTGAGCACCAACTCATGAACCAAGTGGTCATTGATTAAATTCTTGGTCTAGGCATGTGCCCAGGTTACAGGCTTGATCCCCAGTGGGAGGCATGCAGGTGGCAGCCATTCTCTCTCATTGATGTTTCTATCTCTATCTCCCTCCCCTTCCTCTCTCTCTCTAAAATAGATTTAAAAATTAAAAAATTAAAAGTATACATCTCATAGTAATTTTTTCAAGTCATTAGAATTATTATGAATGGGAGGGAAAAAGGGGAAGGGATGTGTTTTTACTTGTAAGTAGTAAACTTATTTAATACTAGAGGCCCGGTGCATAAAATTTGTGCACAGAGTGGGAGGGGTGGTGTCCCTCAGCCTGGCCTGCACCCTCTCCAATCTGGGACCCCTTGAAGGATGTCCTACTGCCGGTTTACAAGGATCGGGCCTAAACTAGCAGTCGGACATCCCTCTCACAATCCGGGACTGCTGGCTCCTAACCACTCACCTGCCTGCCTGCCTGCCTGATTGCCCCTAACCACTCTGCTTGCCAGCCTGCTCACCCCCAACTGCCTCCCCCACCGGCCTTCTCGCCCCCAAATGCCCCCTCCACCAGCCTGATCACCTCCAACTGCCCCCCGTGCCAGTGTGCTTGCCCCCAACTGTCTCCCCTGCTGGCCTGCTCGCCCCCAACTGCCCCCTCCCCTCTGTCCTGATCACCTCCAACTGACCCCCCCCACTGACGGGGTGAGGGGCTGAGGGCTGTTTTCAGGCTGGCCACACCATCTTCAGGGTGGGGGTACCCACTGGGGTGCCTGGCCAGCCTAGGTGAGGGGTTGATGGCTGTTTTCAGGCTGTCCAAGCACCCCAGCAGGGACCCTCACCCCATGGGAGTGTGGCCAGCCTGGGTGAGGAGCTGAGGGATGCTTTCAGGCTGGCCACGCTCCCAGGCGATCCAGGCTCCCAGCCCCTCCTTTTTTCCTTTTCTTTCTTTTTTTTTCAGTGCCTCATTGAGCAGAGGCCAGGGCCAGCTGGAAGCAGTTATCTGGGATTTATTTATCTTCTATAATTGAAACTTTGTAGCCTTGAGCAGAGGCCAGGGCTGGCCAGGGTGGGTGGGAAACTTGGATTCCTCCATTACCAGGGGCAACCCAAGCCTCCTGCTTGCTCTAGCTCTGTGGCCGCCACCATCTTTGTTGGGCTAATTTGCATACTCACTCCTGATTGGCTGTGGGTGTAGTGGAGTGATGGTCAATTTGCATGTTTCTCTTTCATTAGTGTAGATCAGACTATGACCAATTTAAAGTTATGGGTTATTCCTAGATTTGGAACAAATAAGCAATCCATATTGGGTAGTGGAAGATCTGTGGTGAAGCTAAATGGGCTATGAGAAGTTTGGGAAACAGATACATTTAACTTTTTTTTTTTTTAATTTGAGGAGGTAATTTTTTCAGTATGTCCCTGGAAAAAAAGTAATCACTCCACTTCATTTTGCTGATTCTTTCTTCCTATTATAAGAACAAAAATAATCAAAAAATATTTAAAAACACAGAATAGCTAAAGGATGACAGAGCTTTCCAAAAGTTTAACAATATTAATTAATCACATGGTGTCTAATACCATTGTAGCTCGGTCTGAATCCCGGGACCTCTCTGACAAGTTCTCTGCACTTAGCCATGATCTTCAAGTTTTCTGTTACCAGCCCCTACTTGAGGTCATCATTGGATGCCCTTGGCCACTAGAGCTGATAGACATTCAAGGAAAACCAGAATTTTCTGAGAACTTCATGACCTTGGGGACAGTGCATGACTGATAACTGATATAAGGGGTGGCCAAAAGGCTAGTTGATCCTCCAGAATGCCGTAAGAGACCAGGAAGAGCCTGGATATCACCTGAAATCAAATGCTTCTTCGGCTTTCTCCCTTTCTTAGCCTGCTTCCCCAGTCTGTTACTAATTTCTCTTGGAGCAGCTGTTGCTAAATCATTTACACTCAAATACCTGGTTCTACTTCTGGGAGGACAAAATAAATACTAAAACATACATTTGCACCACATATAAGGTTGTCTTTTTCTGAGGCTTAGTCACCAATAGCACTAAAAATAATGTGTATTTTCACAATTAGGCTCTACGGTTAGTTGCAACATATATCTATCATTTAAAATATGTTTCCAAATGAGTCTGGTAAGACATCTATAGTCAGAGAAGATTTATGAATACTTTTAATTTTGCATATTAATAAAAAAAACTGCTTAGAATATTGTATGGAATGATGGATTAAAAATATTTTTGTTTTTCAATCAAATATTTTAGAGTCTGGAACATAAAAAAAGCTGAATAAAATTTTGTCCAAATAGCCCAGCCAATGTGCTCAGTGGTTAAGTGTTGACCCATGAATCAGGATCTTATGGTTTGATTCTCCATCTGGGCACATGCCTGGGTTGCAGGCTCAATCCCCATGCAGGAGGCACCAGGCCAATGATTCTCTATCACTATTGATATTTCCATCTTTCTCTTCCTCTCTTCCTCTCTCCAAAATAAAAAACATATTTTAAAAAATATTGTTGAAATATCTGCCAAATAATAATAAAGGCAAGAAGAAAATAAACTCCATTAATTTTACAATTATTATTTGATGATATTGTTGATGAGTTTTGTTTGTTTATTTTTTACCAAAGTAATTAACTATGCTTTGTTCTCTTCATTATTACAACAGCCTATGTTAGGTTTTTCAGCAAAGTCTATTTCCAGAGAGAGTTCCACTTATAAATACAGTACTAATAATTCCTGACAAGTACCCGTTTATATCAGCTGCAGGGAAGGGCCAAAGTTTTCTTCCTTTACACCTAAGATCACCTAATTAAAGAAAATTATCAACAGATTAGCTATGTTACTAAATAAAAAAACAACAACACTAAAATATATTATGGTAAGGGGAAAAGATATGTTGCAGGAATTTTTCTTCTACAAGAAAGCATTAGAGTATCTTATCAAAAACATCTTGCATTAGAGAAAGAAACTGATGATCTACATTATCTGAGCCAGGAATAAAGGTGCTATTAAAAAAGATACTTAAATCAGAAACTATAATTCATGCCTGTAGCAAAGAAACTTGTTATTCTTCTTTCAGAATAGAAAGTCGCTGTAAAATTTAACCTTGTAAATGAAAATTAAGAGTTGACTGTTGAGGATATTGGAAAAGTCTAACAAATCCTCAGTATAATAGATTTTTCAAGTTTAATATCTTCTGTCCCTGAAACTTCCCTGTGTCTTAAAGAAAATCTACTTTCTAGGATCTCAGCTAGAATTCGTATTTTGCTGGTAAATGATAAAAGGATGCTTGAAAATTCATAAACACGGTGATAACGAGTAAGTACTCTGGTGTCAGACTAGAATCAGGATCCTGACACTTAGATCTGTGTGACCTCACAGGGTCACAGAATCTACTTTGGCACCGTGGGTTTCAGGTGTGTTAAAGGACAAGCGAGCAAGACAAAGGTGGGTGAGAAAGAGAAGAATAAAATAAACAAATCCCGTGGTACCTAATAAGTATGCAAGAGTCTAAAATACTAAACTGAATCAACAGTGATAGTGAATACTGAATATGGTATTGGAGAAAAGCGTGGGTGATCTTTCTCCGTTGCTAGTGGGAGTGGGGTTCTTGGGGTACAGCTGGAATGAGAATTTCTGGAGGCCCCCACAGGAGGATGATATATAGTCGAAAGCTTTATTTCTCTGGAATTACATCTCGGGGTTTCCAAAGTCCCATGTCCAGTCATAGAAGAAGTGTAGCTGGAGTTTCAATAGAGCTAAAAGCAAAGCCAGTGTCCAGAGTTTTCCTTCTGTGTTGCAGTCAGGTCCAGGTCAGTGCCAGGCTAGTTGCAGTCCATTAGTCCCTGTGTCTGTGGGTCCACATGGCCATGGACCATGTGGGCAAATGCCAGGAAGCAGGAGTGAGAGCCCTGCAAGCCAGGATCAAATGGAAAACATCAAGAGAATAAGAGGAACCAAAAGAAACCAAGGGAGTGAACTCCTTTGTTTAAGGGATTAAACGTACCAATCTTCCCATCCTTGGTGTGGCCATGCCCATTCAGCCCAATGACCTATTCCCAGGTGTGACTAACAGACAAGCACCTTCCCGATGTCACCCCGACTTTACTGAGCATTTCTTCTCCTCCCTATTCTGTCCCTTCCCCTGGCGATCTTCATAGTGAGGGAATAGACAAGTTGCTCCCTGGGGAGAGTAAAGCTTTAGCTTCCTGGTGAAGCTGCCCAAATGACATGCTTATAATATTGGGCCTTCCTTTTGCTCTTTTCCTGTTATTAATAACTAGCTCATTACAACAGTAGCAAACGCACATTTAGCTTTCAGATTTTATTTTATTGATTGTTTTTAAGTTGAAAATTTTAATATCTACACCTACCACCAGTACATATACATAATTAACAATTTAATACACCTGAAAGCAGAAATTTTAAAAGAATGCTTGTATTTTAAATTATTAAAGGGAAAACTAAAAGTATTATTTACAGATAACTACAGAAAAGTAAGAAAGTGTAAAACCAAAATAATATATTACTACACAGCATAAATAAAATAAAAGAGGTAAATCAAACATAGAAATTGTAACAATAAATGTCAAAGTTTTACATGACATTGTAAATCGACAAATCTGTCAGGCACAGTAGAAAAATAAAAGGTTACAATGTGCAGTGTAAAAATGAAAATTTAAGGTAAATGAATCAGAAAGAGACAAAACAAAGTCTACAAAATGTATTACAAAAATGACTATAAGATAAGTGGGAGTTATGATATTAATACTAAATAAGAAGCTAAAGCCAGAGAGGAAAAACAAAATATACATATACAGACATTTATGTTAGAGAATGGAGCTCTTCTAATGAAAATATGCCTCTTGTATATCTGCAGCATTACTATAGACAAATATATCAACAAATATGTATCTATGTAACTTGTAACTGCTACATTTTATTGTATGGTTTTATAATGACTGATTTATCTAATTCCCCATATGCTTGGCATTTTAAAGATATCTACATTTTGCAGTGTATACATATATCAAACCATAATGTCAATTCCTTAAGTATATATAATTTTATACCTTAATAAAGTGAAGAAAAATAAATAAATAGATGGTTGATAATAAAAGATAGATAGGCAGATGACAGATAGATAGATGATAGATAGATAGATGATAGATAGATAGATGATAGATAGATGATAGGAACTGCAGCAAAAAGGTCTTTAGTAATGTGGTGGGAAGGGGGATGCAGGAGGAACCTTCTATGGCATCATGATTAGATTTCAGTATTTTACTGAGCCAATGCCTCTGATCTATGAACTTCACCAGAGTTTCTTAGCCACCCACTGTTGGTGAGCTAGGATGGCTAGAATGGGATGATTAGCCCCTGGTTAGCTAGTCTGCCTGAGAGCATGGCTTGCTGAGAACAAAGTGCTTTGGCATATTTCCGAATGGTTGCTTTTCCCTGCCCCTGAAATATGAGCGAGTATTTCTCTGACAGTCACTATGGGAATCTGGTAGAACTCCTGGAAGTAAATCTTTCATTATTGTGGCTCATTGCCCTCCCTCACCCCCCATGACTAGGTCTTCCTGGACTTTTTAACTCCCAGAGTCTTTCACATTGAGTCTCCAGGAATTCAGTTACAGTTCAGGTTTTCCTGCCGGGGTGCTGGTTGCCAAGGTGGGTTCCATTCACTTGTGTGGTCCACACTAGGAAGCCTCAACTTCCTATACTCACCTGTCTGTTTCTCCAGTCTTGAGGGCAGTCATTTTGCCCTGTGTCCTCCATCCTCTTCTGGATTAAATAAAAGTCTTTGATTTTTTAATCTGTTTAGCTTTTACTTGTTAGGACACAGTAGTGACTTCCAAGCTCTGTACATGTGGAACAGAAGTCCTCATGATACTTTTGAATGAAAATTTCACAATACAACTTAATTGTAAGAGCCTTAAAACTGTTGGCTTTTACATTCACCCCAAAATATGGTACCTTGGCAAACTGAATATCTTAAGCTGAAAAATTTTAAGAAAATAAAGCCCTGGCTAGTGTGTCTCAGTTGTTTGGGTGTGAACTGTGCTCCAGGAGGTTGCTGGTTCGATTCCTGGTCAAGGGCACATGCCCAGTTTTGGGCTTGATCCTCAGTATGGGGTGAGCAGGAGGCAGCCTATTAATGTTACTCTCTCACATCGATGTTTCTCTCTCTCTCTCCCTCTCTATTCCTCCCTCTCTAAAAATTAATAAAATATTCTTTAAAAAACTGAAAAGAGTGGAAACTGAAAGTTCACAGACCTCTTCCCACTTGCCCATATAGCTCCCTTGTGAAAGGTACCTTCCCTGAACTAGGAGGAAAGAAGACATTCTTAATCCCAGAGAAAGAGAAATTTGGGCCAAGAAATTATTCATCTCACCTCATTATTTTCATATATATAATGGAAATATGTATATAAACAAAATTATAAAAAATATAGGATTCAAAATTGTATTTGTCATTTTTAAAAATTAAATATCATACAGCTACTAAAAGATAGATCATCAAATACTATTCAAGGAGTTGCCACACACTCGAAAAATGATGTTGAGAGAAACCCTAAAAATATAGTCTCATATTTTGACATATATTTATATTATCATTTACATATTTATTATGAGATATTTATCTCAATTTAATCTATAATAATAAAAGCATAATATGCTAATTAGACCGGACATCCTTCCAGACGACCTTCCAGATGAAGCCGGGGCTATGAGGGAAGCCCAGGTCCTGTGGGCCTGCCAGCAGCCAGAGGGAAGCCTGGGTCCTGGGTGCTGGAGGGAAGCCAGGACCAGCAGCCGGGGGAAGGAAGGACTACTCTTGCACTAATTTCGTGCATCAGGCCTCCAGTCATTAAATAAAGCCCTTTCCTCCAAGCAGCACATCACTAATGAAAGTAGGTTGAAAAGGCAGATGGAGACTTAAACTTATTCAGCAGTTAAGATATGTCTGTGTGTAGTATTGTGTTTCATACACATCTTGTTAACCCTTCATAAAAATGCTGCTAGTGACCCTATCACAAAACTTCAAGGATTCAGAAAATTAGGGAATCCTGTCTGGATGAAGTAATTTCAGAGTCCAAACCTGGGTTTCCTGTCACTTTACCCCTAGGATTTCCATTAGAATAGTCCATGATGTGCATAATAGTCTTTTGCAAATGGCAGCATATCATGCAAGACCATCTATTGTACAAGACAGTCTAAATCCAGAAATTGTAGCAAAAGAGAGTTTAATGCTTTTCAGTTCTCCTTAAACTCTGGCAAAATTCTTCAGAGCTTCCCAACCTGTTTCTGTTCCTTTTCACTGCTGACCCAAACATAAAGTGAGACTACTAAACTGGGCGGGGGAGGGTGAAGGTAGCCTGTTTGATAAACTATGTGATTTTTAAGAACACTGGGCTTCTGGAGAAAGATTTCTGAGAAAAAACATCTTACATATCACAAAGAGACATCTCATCCTCAAAAGTAAATCCTTTTAATTTAACAGCATTTCCTTTATAGAGCAAATGCTTTAACTTCTTTATGGCTCAAAGTAATATGAGTAAGAGATCCATTTGAATGATAAATAAGGATCAACTTGGAAGAAAAGGAATAAAGTTAAGGAATTAAAAAGTAGAAAGAAATGATTTTAGAATATTGCAGTGAAGGGTTTGGATATTGAAATTTTGCAAGAAGCAGAAGAGACAGGAAAGCACAAATTTGGGCATCTTCAGTTTGTTATTCCAGTATCCAGAGTTTCATCCCTAATCACAATACCACTCTTACTCCAAGGAGCAAGTCCTCTTTTGCTAAGTTCTTATTTTATCTGTGAACTTTTCAAATATTCATAACAGTAAAGGTTTTTAGTTTTTCAGCAGAATTCAGATCCACACAGGAAAATCTTTGTGGGAAATCAACAAATAAACTGGTAGTTGGCTAATCTCTTTTCATTTCTTTCCTTCTTCCTTCTTTCATTCCTTCCTTTGTAGCTCCTTTCCTTTCTCACTTCTTAAAGTTCTTCCTTTCTTTTTTCCTTCCCACTTGGGTCCTACTCTCCATGAATATTTATTTTACTTCTTAAATGTGATAGATCCTTTTTAGATGCTAAATATGAAAAAAAAAATGAGCTTTTATTCCTGTGCCAAAGAAATTCATAGTATATTTTATATACCTATAAATAACTACTAAGAAGGAAGGCTAGTTTCATCATACATAAAGAAAAAAGTAGCAAGTTGGCTAAATTCTAAATTATCAACTAAAACAAAATTATATGTATTTATTTGGGATTTTAATTTTGTTAATGGAGAATATTAACATGGTGATGAAAGTTATCTTTAAACAGTATCAATGTTAGTACTGAAGAGACAGAAGAAAGTTAGGTAGACAGGGACAGGGACCATGAGGGTGTGGGTAAAACCAGGAACCCAAGTAGGTACAGTTACTAATGAAACAGAATTTTTGGACTGGAACCCAGATTCTTTGTCCACCGGAGTCAAAGAATGAATCCACAGACAGAAGGTGGTATAGAAAAGGTGGAGATTTATTGAAGAACAAGTACAGACTCCCACATGGGGAGAGGGAAAGAGTCCCACAGAATGGACTCCCACGTGGGAAGGGGAAAAGGGTCCCACTGAGTTCCTTTTCCCTGTGGCTTATAAAGGCTGCAGATCCTGGTGCCTTGATAGTCCCTCAGATTGGTCACTATTCTCTTAGACTGGTTACTATAGTAACTCCTGAGCTCAAAGGTGAACCTCACATGGGACATGTGACGGTCTCCCCTACTCCTTCTTTATTGTTTCCCTATTCCCTTTGGGCTTTCTTCTTCTCCTTCTGGATGAAGGGCTTCCTTCTCTTTATTTTGTAAATATAGACCTTTTGCTGTTCCCAGCTCCCTCATTCTATGGAAATATACCTTCTGCTGCTCTGCAGTCCTGTGCTCCCTCCATGGTCCCCTTCATTTCCAAAATTTCTCAAATTTTCTAAAACCTGTCTTTTTCACCCCCCAAAATTCCTGTTTCACTAAGACACCCCAACTGGGCAGGGAAGGAAGGGCACGAGGGGCATGAGCTTAAACATGTATGAATGTTACTATGACAGACAGCTTGTAGATAACCAATCACGGGATGGTAAGTCGTATAAACCAATCCCAAAGATGTTGCTAAGGCAAAATTCCTTGAAAAGACCAATCAGGAACTAACAAGCACATATACAAAAAAGCCCTGCATGCTTCTTCCTCTCTCTCCCTCACTTTACACTGATGGCAGGGGATATGCTCCCCTGCACCCACATGGCTTATGGCCACATGGGCCTCCACACATGGACTAATAGACTTTAATTAGCTGGGATGCTGAACTGCTCCCGACTGTAGCATGGAAAGGAAGCTCTGACACCGGCCTGCTCCTGGAACCCCAGCTGCACCTTTTCCAGGACTGGCTTCTCTCAACCAACTTCAGTTCCACTAACCATTTTTGTCTGTGACTTCATTCTTCAATTTCAAGAGACAAAGAACTCAGACTTAAAAACCCCACATTTCGGTTTCAATATCAGGATGTGGGAGCTTTTGAAATTCTTTATTGAATTCTGCTGTTTATGTGTTAATTCTTGATTTTATTATTTATTTTCTGCATAGTATAATTTCTATGCTTCTGATTATTACTACCTGGAGGCATCAAGGGGCTCATACTCTAAGGCAGGGTCCACCTGGGGCTTTGGCCCATATGGAAATGTTATTGTGTGAAGTGGAATTCTTGAGGTACCACAAGGAAATGAATTTTCTGAGGCCCCCATGGAAGGATAGGGTTTCATGGAAAGCTTTATTGATGATGGAAAATTATGGGGTTTCCCCTCCTGTCCCATCTCTGTTCCTCCTGCCTTGGAAGAAGTCCCATCTTGTCTTCGGCAGGGCCAGAATTAAGGCCACTGTTCAGAATTTCTGTTCCATATTAAAGTCCAGTCCAGCATCTGATTAGCTTAGTTTGTGTTCTTAGCTGCATCCCATTGTGTGTAGGGTTCGCACAGCCATGGGCCATGACACTGCTTAAGGCAACATGGCTATGGAGAGAGAACAGGCGAGAACAAGCACACAAGAGCATAAAAGAGAGGGAACTCTCTGTCCAGGGATTTTACTCTTCCAAGATTTAGTGCTCTTGCAGTGACTCCACCTTCCTAGCCAATGATCTTTTTCCCAGGCTAGACTGACAGGCAATCACCTTCCCCAAGTCACCCCAACGTCACTGCACAGGTGCCTATTGTGATCTGCAGGGAATGGGCCCATGGTTTCCTGGGGAGTGTAAAGCTTTAGATTCCTGGTGAAGCTGCCCAGAAGACCATGCTGGCCTCTCCTTTGCTTTATTTCTATTACTAATACTAATTAGTGAATTATGACAAAACAGAAGGATGGGGTGGGAGGATTTTGGAAGTGAAGGTCAGTGGAAATTAAAGAGGTGTAGTGTACATTTATCCATGCAATTTTACATGTATTTGTATTTGCAATATTTCCTGTGACAAGTACTCATGTTTTCATCAGATGTTTAGAAAGGTCTTGATTCTCCCAAGTTTAAAGACTGTGTGTCTAAATTCAACCATAAATTAAATATGCTATTTTTAATTTCATTAGTCCTTTTATATATATTTTCAACTTGTTCCATTAACAGGTAGACATTTTAAGAACTTTGGAAAACATGCCAAGAAAATATGTCTAGACTCAATTGAACATTTCTTTTGCAACTCTCTGCCTTAGCATAGCTCTGCATAATACATTCACAGTAAGCATAATTTTGTTTCCAAAAATTTCATTTTACATAATACCAGAATTGTACTCTATACTAGTCCAATTACAGAGATTGACATTTTGGATTCTTAACAAGAAAGTGATGCCTTGACCATTTTACTCTATGTAAATATTTGATTTCTTATGGCTGAGGGAATTAAAATATCATCCCCTTTAGCATCACTGTACAAATCCAAACATATTCTTCTTCCAAAAATCTACAGTTTTGCATACTCCTTAGTTCATGATGTAATATCTATGTCTATATTGGTCAGTAACAACGACAGTGACAACAGCAGCAGAAAATTAATTGAATGTAGAGAATTAATTAATCCTCCATAATGATTAAAACTTAAGCATTTCCTTTAAAAGATTGGCACTAAGTTTTTAGTGCAACCCACAGGGACGTAAGGACATACACAGTGGTGATTACATAGCAACAGAAAAACTATTTTGGATCCAAAGCTAATAGTTTGCTAATAATCCAGATGTTGCTCTGTGCTTCCAAGTATCCCTACTTTCAAGTTAGAGATGTTTAATTTTTGTTTATTGTTTAAAGTATTGCATATGTCCCCTTTTTCCACCATTGACCCCTGCATCCCACTCCTGCCCCTGTCCCACCCACCCACCCAATATTCTTTACATAATTTATTATTAATTAATATTTTAAGCTTGGGATATCTGCACAAAACAATGTGTTTCATCTCAGAGAAGTGAGCAAACAATGAGGTTAATAATATCCTAATATATAAAAACCCAGGGTCTGTAATGTCCAAAACGACCAAAGGCTCAACCAAACACCAGGCTAGGGAGCTGAGGGAGCGGGAGCTGATCAATCAGTGGCAGTGGTGACTGGTGAGCGGCTGAAAGGCAGACCTCTTGGTCCCTCCTCCCTGCCCACAGACTCCAATCAATTGGTGGCAGAGGGCCTGCGGAACTGGGGACTGGCTCCCTTATTAGTCCTCCAGGTTCAGTCTTAAGAGGAGAGGACAGGCACCAACAGACCCGCGCTGCCGGCATGATCCCAACAGTGCCTCTGGCCTCCTGGGACTTGGCCTCGGGCACTGCGCCGCTTCCTCTCCCTAGATGCTCCACAAGGTCACTTGAGCCTGCCCTGCTCCAGACAAAACGTGATTACTGCACACGGAAGAAATGTAGTAAAAAAATAAAAACCGATGACCAAGGGCCTGCCTCCACGACCTCACAGGAGCCTCTGAGCACTGGGCACCCTGACTATTTTAGAGGCTTCAGGTGAGGGGGGACGCAGAGGGGTCAGGAAACCTCCCTGGAGGTCGGGCTGGAGGTCTGGTTATGGATCCATTGGTCCTGCCGTCTGCCAATAGCTGCCTCCACAGATAATGGGAGCACAAAGGGAAGGGGCAGTTCTGCAAACCCCAGAGAGAATTCAGGGTCCCAGGTACTCTGCCCCACCAGCTGACACTGTGGCTATGAGGGCACTGAGGCAGAGAACCAGCCTGATCGCCCGCCCCCCACCTGCTGGTCGCAGACACAAGGAGTACCCCTTCTGAGGGGAGATGCCCACCAGGTATACAGAAGGTATACAGAAGGCGCTCAGCGAGGAGTCCTCACAGGTTGTGTTTGCACCTTCATGCTGCCTGCCCTCCACCCCCCACCACAATGCCGAAGGAAGCCTGATTCAGGAACACCCCCATGCTGACCACCCACAGGGAAAACAGGGTGTGATAAACATCATGTCCCCCGGCGCCTGAATCTGCCTCCAAAGGAAGATGCAATAGACCCGGAGCGGGAAGATCGGGACTGAGACAGAAGGTCTGGGAAAAGCAGGGCTGCCTGACCCTACTCCCGTCCCCTTCTGTATGTGAAGTGCCTGCATCCCCGCCCTTGGACGGAGGCCTGTGAAGGAGTGAACTGTGGCTGTGCCTGTGGCTGCGCTCGGCCTCCTGCCCTCGTGGGTAAGCAGGAAACATATTTATGTGTCAGAATCTAAAAACCTCGTTATCGGTAATAGAGCAAATCATGCAAGACCCACACGTGTTTCTAAACAGGACTCAGGCTGCGTGTGAACCCAGATCGAAGGCGTGCTCTCCACCGAGGAGGCTGCAAAGGCTGCTCCTCTCTCAAAGAAATGCAACCTGGAGAGGTTTAAAGGGAAAAGGAGATATAAATAAAACAAAACAGCAACAAGCTCTGAAGCCGCTGCCACTGCCATCAAATCCTCTGCCCGGTGGTGATGCCAGAGCCTGTCTCCCCGCGCCTGCGGCTCAGAAGGCGGAGCCGCTGACACCTGCCAGGTTGCCTGGCACCAGCCTCATCTACCCACGGCCACTTTCAACCTTCCGCCAGCTCCTGGAGTGGGTGGGTTTGCAGATGGAGGCTTCTATGTTAAAGCAACCCTGTTGGTGTAGCACAGACACGTGTGGGCTTTTTGATGAGAACCTATAACATCCCTTCATGAACGTATTTTTAACTGTTCTGAGATCACGCTCCCAGCCTTGGCCTCTCAAATAGGCCTTGGCGATTCCACTTCCCGATGCAAAGACTGACCCAGGTTTCAAGGAGACTGAACCCTCTGCCCGGAGCAGACATGTCCCTTCAAAAGGAAGGTCACCCTAGCTGTAGGTCCTTGCTGTTGAATATTTCTTGCTGTGCCCTTCTCTAACCAGCAAAGCTCATTTGGAATTGAAAGTCAGATAAAGAGCTTCACAGACAAGAAAAAGCTAAAGGAGTTCATCACCATGATCAGGGGGGCCAGCCGGTGGCCAACCGCCTGCAGCCCCTCCTCCGCAGATGGGGGCCTCCGGCCAGACCCCACCTCTGCAAGAATTCATGCACTAGACCTCTAGTTAATTCTATAACAATAATGATCAGAATCAAATATTAACCCTGATAGTTCCTGGTTGTAAAGAACAAATTATCACTTTTTGTTACTATTAGTTACTTCACCCATAAGTGACATTAATAGTATCTGCTTCATAGTTACATGAGAATTAACTCAGGTAAAGTCTAAGAATACTGATATATTAAGCATCTTAAGCATTTACATTAAGAATTGTGTCATTAATCACCATTTTATATCTCCTAGATTTACTAAAATTAGAAAACCAATCATAGAGTTCACTTTGGTATGAACAGACAATTTCAAATATAGTTGATTAGAATACAAACTGCACAGTCTTTTTGGACAGCATTACTCAACATTTTTTGATGATATAAAATCAGCAAATTTTGGGCATTCCAATTCTCTGAGTATTTACTGGTATACTTGTAAAAATCAGAAATTTGCAAAGTATTGTATGTACAATATTTTTTCTTAGGCACTATTTACATTACAAAATTGAGAAAATGTAATGTCATAACTATGAATATCAAAGTATAGATGGATTATAAAGAGTTATATAGCCATTCAAAACCATATTTTAGAAAAATAATTATAGACATGAGAGAATACTTGCAATATAGTAATGTGTTCCTGCTCCCCCAATCTTACCCCAGGCTGCTTTCAAGATTTTCTCTATTTGTCTTTGGTTTTCTACAGTTTGAATATGATTTACCTGAGTGTAGATTCTATCTTGTTTGTGTTCTCTGAGCTTCCTGGATTTGTTGGTTGGAGCCTGTAACCAATATTCCTTCAAATATTTTGACTACTCTATTCTTTCTTCTTTTTCTGGTATTCCAATTACATACATGTCATACCTTTAAAAATTGTCCAATAATTCTTGAATATTTTATTTGATTGTTTCTCCTCTTTTTTTCTTTGCATTTCAGTTTAGGGCATTTCAGTTAATATATCCTCAAGCTTACTAATTATTCACTATGTTGATTCTACTGATGCATCAAAAATATTCTTAATTTCTGTTAGTGTTTTTCATTTCTATCATTTCTTTTTTATTATTTCTTAGAGTTTCTATCTCTCAGCTTGCATTAACTCTTTGCTCATGCATTTTGTCAACTTTTACTCATAACATAGATAATCATAATTTTTAAAATTCTCTGATAATTTTAATTTCTATATCATCTGAGCTAGGTTTTCATTCTTGCTTTGTCTCTTCAGACTGTTATTACTTACATGTATAATGTAATTTTTTTGTTAAATACCGCCACATTTTATCATATAGGAATTGATGAAAACAGGTCTTTAGTGTGAGAATTTTTATTAATCTGGCAAAAGTTAGACTTTGTTTAATATTTGTGGTAGCTATAGATGACAGCAATTTCAAATTTCTTGAATGCCTTCATTTTTATCTGCCTTTTGTTTTTGTGTGCTCCTAAGGATTTCTTAAATAGAGTCAGAACCTTACAGCTCTATCATCTGTAACCCCTACTTACCATGCTGGAGACCTGTTAATGTGTAGGTTATATGTTAGTGGGGAGGGGAAGCATTCCATAATTTGTGATTAAATTTCAATCTTTTAGGGATCTTGTGTCACTGTACTGTGACCTTCACAGATGTTTCTTAGAGTTATTTCGCCCTTAGGTGAGATAGAAAGGATCGGAGGCTGGAGTTAGGTAATTGCCCTTTTCCCAGGTGCAATCAAGATCTGGTCAATTTTGTTTTTGTTTTTGTTTTTTTTCTCTCCTGGAAAGCAGGCTTTTGTTATGGAGATTACTCCAGGCATATTTCAAAATGGTTTGTCTCCCCTTCCCCATGCAAGAAATATGAGGGCATTTTTTTTTCTTGGCTCTTCATCATGAGAACCTACTGGAGTTCCTAGAAGTAAAAACCTCAAAACTATGTCTTATTCTCATCCTACTCCACACTCAGCCACCAACCATTTGTCCAAATTGCCCATAATATTCCCATCAGTTTATGGCTTTAACAGATTCTGTTCCAGGTAAGTGGATCTCAACTGTGATTCTCTGCATTCCAGATTTCAGAGTAGACTTTTGCCCTGTGACTTCAATTCTCTGGTGGGTCCAAGAAAAGTCATTGATGTTTATCTTATTCTTGGTTTTTCTTGTAAAAACAAGGGTTAAGCCACCAAGTTGTGTTTGATTGAAGCTAAAACCAGAAGTCTAATGCTTACAATACATCCTAACAGAAAACTAGATGTTTAAAGAAAGAAAACAGATTAAAATGCAGACCATATAGAAATGATTACAGTTCTGTCAAATCTACCAAAAGTTTTAAATACTTTCCTTTGGATTGAAGGATAGCAGCTGATTGATTGCCTGTGTTGTTGTTGTTGTCTTTAATATATTTTTATTGATTTTAGAGAGGAAAGGAGGAGAGAGATAGAAACATCAATGATGAGAGAGAATCATTTATCAGGTGCCTCCTGCATGCCCCCTACTGAAGATCAAGCCTGCAACCCAGGCATATGCCTTGACCAGGAATTGAACAGTGACCTCCTGGTACATAGGTCAAGGCTCAACCATTAAGCCACACGGGCTGTGCTGTGCTGTTTTTTTACCTTTCAATATTTTCCTCCAAATTGTGTTCAGTGACCACATTTTACTTGTATAATTATAAATGTATTCCGAAGTATCCTAGGATTCCAAGCAGAAATGTTGTTATTTAAGGACTGTGGAGAAAATTTACCTAGGTTTCATTCTTGGCTCATCTCATTGTGCTCCTGGGTGAATTTCTTAATTATTCATCCAAATTAATTATTCATCCAAATTTCTTAATCGTCATCAGCACAAGGGGTTAATATATGAAAATATTAAATAAATACTGTACTTATATTGTTTGACGTTAGCAATTGAGAAAGCATTTCATTTTTTAATTCATTAAAACAGATGTAATTTATTATTTATATTCCTTGATGAATCCATAATTTGTGTTACTCATCATCTTCTCAAGTGGGTCAATTAAATGTTCCTAACCATCTGGTTGGCCAGTGATCTAGTCTCTTGCTTCCTGTAATATGCATTGGCCTTTAAGTGGGGGGATATGAGAATGCTGGAAGGGCACTAGATTGGAGAGTCTATGGCCAGGAGAAGACAATGCAGGAAAAAAACAACTATACATATAGATATTTAGAGAAAACAAAATGTGCAACTTTTAAAAACTGTGTTTGCAAATCTGATCTCTGGCTTGTAACTCAGGCATCAGTACAATAAATATAAATATGTTTATCCGCCTGACAGTCACTCCTCTGTGAAATCAATGTGTGATTTGTATGAGGGATTTTAGTGGAGTTGGCAGGAATCATATTGGACATTCCTTTTTTATTATACTTTTTACTAATATTTGTTTGATCCTTGTTTAAAACAACAAATGTTTTTATTTCAAACTATTTTCTTTTTTTAAAAATAGATGCAATGAATTTTGGCAGACTTGAATCTATCAGCAGCTTGACATGATGTTTTTGATTAACCCATTCTTAGAAAACGATGTGAATTTTGTCAATAATAAAAATAAAATAATAATACTTACTGCAAAAAAGGCCCTTAAAATATGCTGATCATTGTACTCTAACATTTTCCATACTTGTCTTTACTCCATGTACAGCTTTAATTGATACTTCAATTTTTTAACTGAATGACAGTGGAATTTTTATTTAAAAGCTACATGTTTAAATGTAATAATTTTTTTAATGGATTCTAGGACATTACATGGAGTTTTAAAATTCTATGCATTGTTTAAAAGAGGTTTGGTTCAAAGTCCTTATTCAGATTATTTATTTTGTATTCAGCAAAGAAAAGGTATAGAATACAGAGAGATACAGTAATTTAAACTCTAATGTTGAAGTGTATGACAACCACATTTTTCTCTAATAAAGTCTCTATTAGATTTAAAGAGAGACAAATTTAAAATATAATGAGAAATGCTGATAAAAATAATGATTTTTAGCTGTTACACACATTTTCATATGCTTTATATATAAAATCCTTTTTCATCTCCACCATAGCCATTAAACTAGATGCTATTGTCATCATCACTTTGCATACCTGAGTGATAAAGTGAAGTCCTTGGAAAATCTAGAAGAAGTATTTTGTTATTAGATAAATATGTGATGATTTATAACATTTTCTAACATTTGTGCACAAAGTCACAGACTCCTTAGGTTTTTTTACACAAGATCACAATCCATTCATGCATGATTAATAAAACCTTGAGTACCAAAAACAAATTTCTCTAAAGGAAGATTGAGAAGTGTATTTTGCAATATTAACAAGTGTTCCATTTTATTTCATACCATCCTCTAAGCTATACTGGCATTCAAAGCGGAAACATAGTTGTAAATAAACGTAGTTAAAAATTTATAAGCTCAAATGAATTCTATCCATCTAGTATTTGGAGACTGACTATTAATAACATTTAAAATAATAGGGGGAAAACTGTGCAACAAAGCTGGTTCTGGAATAAATTTTCAAATGAGCAAGAAGAATCTGGTGGTCGAAGGTGACAAGTGATCATTCATTATAGTAGTAATAACAATTAACCAAATATAGAGACTTGTTCTTTTAAAAACATGGCAAGCTACAGTAGGACTTTTCCCCTCCTTCTGAAAACAAAGCCTAGACAAAGATTTTTGAGGTTGGAAGTCTGAGATCAGCCTGTTCAGGTTCTGTTGAGGATGCTCTTCCTGGCTTATGGATGGCTGCTTCTTGTTGTGCCCTCACATGGTAGAGAGAAGGGGAGAGTCAGCTCTATGGTGTCTCTTTGTATAAAGCCACCAAACCCATTACAAGGCCCTTGCCTCATGACCTCATCTAAATATAATTATCTTCTAAAGGCTCCATCTCCAAATAGTAACATCAATGCTATTCTTTGGGATTTCCTACACATATAAGTATCTAGTCTGTGAACAAAGACAGTTTTCTTTCTTCTTTTCTAATCTTTATACATTTTACTTCCTTTCCTTGTGTTACTGCATATGACTTCCAGTATGATGTTAACTGGTAGTAGTGACATAATGTCCTTGCATTGTTCCTAATCTTAGGTAAAAAACATCTAGTTTAGTACCATTAAGTATAAAAGAGGATATAGGACTAAATGTTATGTTAAGAACAAGGAAAGTTACTAAATTATCACTTTCAATGTCAACAAACTCAAGAAACAAGAGCAAAGTAAAACCAAAACAAAGAGAAGGCATAAAGTAGTAAAGATACTGACTAAAATTAATAAAATTGACAATAGTGTGGTGAATGAAGGCCTGGGAGGGGTTGGTGTAGGGTGGAGGGAGGAAAAAGGGACATCTGTAACACTTTCAACAATAAAGATACATTTTAAAAATTTGAAAACAGGAAGGAAAATGACAAAATACATGAAAAATTGGTAATTTGAAAAAATCAATAAAATTAATACATCTCTATCAAGATTGACAAAACAAATGTAAGAAGGCACAAATCACCTATATGAATAATAAACTTGAAATATTACTACAAATCCTATAACATTAAAAGAGTATTAAGGTAATACTATAAACACTTTATAGTCATAAATTTGAAAACTCTGATTAAATGTGTCACTTTAAAAATAGATATTACCAAAACTCAACCATGATGAAATAGATCATTTGAATAGCCCATACCCATTAAATAAATTGAATTTTTAATTAAAATCTTCTAAGCATTAATCCCCAGCTCCAGATCTTTTTCTTGTGATCTTTTGCTAAGGCCTCTGACAGGTAAATGTTTGTAAAGCCATCCTTCGGCAGATTGGCACTGTCAATCTGAGGATATAAAAATAGGACTTTAAGTAGAGCAGCTCCCAGGAGCAGATGGGAGAGCAGAGAAACTTGAAAATCTCCGGTCATTTTTTATGGGATTTCTTGAGTCCTACAAGATAGAAAATAGCCGGACAAATTACACAGACTATATTAACAAAGACTCCTGAACTGAGTGTTTCCAGTCATGAGTGGGTTATTGTCCAAAAGTAGGAAAGACAGGGTTCCACATCTGAAGGTACAGAAAAGGTTGGCTATCATGGGCTCATTGACATAGAAATACCTTTGTGACATTTTAATCCCTGTTTCTAAACAACGGTGTTTCTAAAATCATCCAAAAATGCATTAAATGGGATTTACATATAAATTATTTTTAATCTTTATTTTTTGCTTCCCTATTTCTGTCCTTCCCTTATTCCGATCTCACCCTTGAAGTGGTCACTTCAGTTGTACAATTCATTCTCTAACTTATTAGGTTTTATAACCAGCTCGCATGAGAAATGTAGAGCTATGAAGCAAAGATGAGATGAACAAAGCCCTAGCTCTCCACAGGTTGGCTGCATATTAAGACAGACAGATTATTACAGATGAGAGAGTATTTAAATACTATTATGCTATGTTAGACGTTTTACAATTCTATAGAGATATTTCATTTTAAGTAAACATGTTTCCTTTCTTTATCCTTCTTGATTAATTTATCTTTCTACCTTATTTGTCAAACTTTGAAGGAGATCCCCTACATTGTTCCACTATGAATAGATATTTTATCAGGCTATCTCCATACTTATAACCAATTTTGTAATTTTATGTTTTTAATTAAATAATACACGACTAAGGAAACCCAGAGTATTAAAGCAAGAGCTCCCTGACTAGGGTTAAGCAGCAGTTCAGGAAAGTAGCAGATAAGAATATCCAAGGGCATTAAAGAGACATGCTTCCTACTGACTTCATTCAAGGCTCCAGCAAAGCTTGCCCACAAGCAAGAAGGGAATAGAAAACATCATCTGAGGATAACCCCACCTAGCCCATGGGACAATGAATGTCCCAGTGACAAACCACACCTCCCCCACTCTGGGGATAGCTCCTGTGCACACTCCAATAGGCAGTGGCAAAAGCAAACTCAGGTACACAGTGAGTGTGCACATAAGACAAAACAGAATCTGTGTGCATGGGAAACCACAATCTTGAACTATAGTGCCACATTTGGGAAAATAAAAAAGATGTGACTAATAGCTGACCAGAGGCATTGTAAGAATGAGAGAAGTCATACAAAAGGAAGAATCCTGTCACAAGAAGGAACAAGAAGTGTTGATCAGGTGTATCCATAAAAGATCAGACAAAGCTCTAGATATAAACAGGAGCAATGAAAAGAATCTCACACCTGAAGACAGCTAGTAAAGTTTATAGAAAATTAGTGCTGCTTCAAAGGTAAAAACAGAAATGCAAAACTCCAAGGAATATAAAAAGTCAAGGAAACATTACATCACTAAAAGAAATTATAATTATGGGACAGGATGGAGATGTTGGCTAATGATATGATGGTAATCATAAGAAAAGTGCAATTGAAGGGACCTGGGAATCAACAAACTTCACTTAACATCCTAGCTTCAGACCTCAGTAAACAGCTTTTTACCCTCAGTAAGTTATTTAAGCTTGTTGAACTTTAGTTTCTTCTTTGTAAAATTAAAATAATAATATTGGTATATTTATACATACTGATCAGCATTTCTATTTCATAATAAGCACAAATAAAGTAGCTATTATACTTTATTATTTGAGAATGGTATAAAATGGAAAATATAAGAGAAGCTCTTGGAATAGTTTGACTGACATGGAATAAGTACTCAATAATACTAGTAATTATTTCATTTTTATTCTTATAATTAATAAAGGGTAACAGAAAAGAAACTGCCAAACATTGTATAAAATTAAATCTTTTTATTCTGTAAAACCACAATACATTCATTTTTTATAAAAATAAATGCATAATATGCCAAAGAATAAATTTAGGAGGAGAGAGCAAACTGAAAGGATGGAAAATACATAACTTTATTAATATACAAAATGAGTAAATAAAGGCACATAATGTTCACAGTTGATATAGTGCTTGTTCTGCTCCAGTCTTTTTAGCCCCTGAGAATTGCTTTCAATCAGAATTAAAGATGCTCATGTGTCATTCAGATGCCTTTCTACTGAAATGGCATAAATAGAATGTAAAATACCCTCTGTGCTTGCTTGTCTGTTCCCCAAATCCCCAGGCTCCAAGGATGGAGAAGGAAAAATATAAAATAAGCTGGATACCTGGTGCTTTGAACAAGTGTAGCTAAGTGTAGAAGCAGAGCAGACCTTGAAGGAAAGGCATCTGGTTTAAAAGCTGATGCAACCCTAGCTGGTTTACCTCAGTGGATAGACCATTGGCCAGCAGACCGAAGGGTCTCAGGTTCAATTTCAGTCAAGGACATGTACTTCTGTTGCAGGCTTGAACCCCTGCCTGGTCGGGTGTGTGCAGGAGGCAACCAATCAATATGTCTCTCTCACATTGATGTTTCTCTCTCTCTCCCCCTCCCTTCCTTCCACTTTCTCTAAAGATCAGTGGAAACATATCCTCAGGTGAGGATTAACAAAACAAAACAAACAAAACAAAAGCTGATGCAACTATGGTCCAGAGTGGAGAATGGAAGATGGCAGAGGGGAGTGTCTCCCAGGTCCTATTTGGGGTAGACCCCTTATACCTGGATAAGTATTTCTAGGAGAAAGTAAAGGATTATTATGTACTACATTTGACCTCTGTGTGTCTAAAGGAAAGGTAATTGGTAATTGGTAATGGACTTTGACTAATATTAATTGTGCTTTACTAATATTAATATATAATAGATAGATAGATGATAGATAGATGCCATTGTCATGCAATTCCCCCCACCCCCCATTGTGTATAAGGAACCAGACTCTTAATGTGAAAAATGTCAAGGTCTCTGCACTTACTCCAATAATACTTTGGCCATATTTACTAAAGAAGGAAAATGAAGGCTATGACTAAAGTACATTTTAAAGTTTACTTTTGTAAAAGCTACCTTTTGTATGAGACTAACACTTGCTAGCTAGTGTGCTAGATGATACAACTTCAAAAAATTTTAGAGTAAAGGTTAAATTATAGTGTCCTATTATGGTGTAACCATAGAGTCAAGTAAGGGTGTTATATTGTAAATCAGGGAGCTAAACAGAAGACGCCTTAATCAATAAGCCAAATTAATTTGGAGCCTTTATTACGCTAACGGTCTCAGAGGAGTTGTCTCTCAAAGTCTGAGCAAAGCAACATGGAGAAAGTTGTCCCTTTATACCCCCCAGTCCCTTTGTGTCCTAAATATGGAGTTTCCAGACCCTTTGCAGGCTTTTCAAAGAGCCCTATGTAGATATTTGTTGTAAGAAGCTTGTAACCTTGAGCACAGCACAACTCAGTAGCCTTGAGCAAAGTATATTTCAGATAACTGGTGGGCACCTGAGATGGGAGTAACCAGGGACGGCAGCAGAGCAGCTTGCAAGGTCAGATAGTTGAGGTTATTTTCCCTATCATTCAAGAAAGCAAGTGTGTTTACAGAAGCCAAGAATAGCAGGGTTAAAACTTCAAACAGCAGTTTCTACAAAATATAAATTACGGTAACAAGATGGAGTGCCTATGCATCAAGGGAAATGCTTTCTTTAGATGTTTCCATGGGCCTGGGGTTTTACTTTTCATGAAAAAAAAAAAAAACCCACAAAAAACCACAATAAATGAGGTTCACCCTTCTTCTTTGGCCCTGCTTACTTATACAAGTGCAGATGCAAATCATGGGAAAGCTATTTTTTGTTTTTATTTTTTTTTATTTGTTTTGTCCATTTCTCTTGGAGAACGAGCTTTTCTATGACCTAATGGCTATTCCTGTGGTTGCAGAAGCCCAACTACAAGCTGCACAGGAAACACTTGCATAAAAGGTAGTCCTGTGATTCATTAGAAGTTGGGGGAGAATACATATTTTGACTCTTTTACGTCTTTTGGTACTCTGCACTTTCTATTTTGTGCTGTTCAAAATATCAAAGTAGAGGCTTTCCCAGAAAGTGTACCTAAATGTTTATTTTATATTTTCCCTTTAGGAGTATATTTCATATTTTATGTCAGTATTTTCATCATATTTACACAACTTTCTAAGATTTTTAGTTTAAAAAACAACTTATTTTAATAAGCCTCTTTAAAGAGTTTTATTTTTCAGCCCCCAGTAAGTTTTTTTTTTAATCAATTCCATTATATCTTAAATGGAAAAAAAAGTGTTTTTGAGGACTTCATTTTAAGAAGCATTTGAGGTTTATGGGAGGGCCTCATTGCTGATAACAATTACGTTTTAATTGAGTTATTGCCTAACATCCTATAGAGTCACAATCTTAATTAATCTGCACATTAAACCAATAATGCATAAATAATCTCAGATAAGTAGATTGCCAAAGTCACAAAATTAGAAGATGGGAGGGCTATGTTTCAGTCCTAAGTGGTGATCCCTGAAAGGCCAAGTTTTTAACAACAGGGCTGTAGTCCGGTGTGGGAATGAATGACGATGGATGTCTCTGTTCTGTTCTCACACAGGAAGGCAACTTGGCCGGATAGATGAGTGCAAGTGTTGGGGCAGAGCTGAAGGACATTGTTTTCTTATTGTTTATGTTGACATGTGGAAATGCACCCATCGACATAACAGTTTTATCCTGTCTCCACTTCACATTTCCTGATGTTTCTTCGTGGCTGGTGGAGTGATGAAGCTGATTGATTTTTGGGGTTAAGACAAATTTCGCTTGCTTAGTTCAACCAGATTCCTTTCATTTTCTCCTTGGAGTCAGTCAGCTATCAATAGTAGGCATTCTGGTCTGCTCCTCCTTGTTTCAGTGGAGAGTCAGGCATCCACTGAAAAGGCAGGCAATTGTGCAGCCCTGAAAGAGGCTGGATTGGTAGTACAATTCTTAGATTCACTTTCCAGAAACCCATTGTTTCTACATATCTAAATGATGTCCCCCACTCCAAGGTTGTTACAATAGTAAAGCTAAATGTTTCCGTATGTTTGCCTGAATATGCTGTCCCTGTTTATCTCCCTACTGTTTTCCAACTTAATATGAAAGAAGGGTTTAATTTATTGACATTTTCCTTAAATGTCCCAAAAAGTGTTACAATCTTATTTCCCTTAAAAGTTGATAGATACCTGAAAACCAAGATGGTGGCATAGGTAAACACCTAAACTGCTGCTTCGCACAACAATTTCAAAACTACAACAAAAAGACAAAACGGACATCATCCAGAACCACAGGAAGGCTGGCTGAGTGGAAATTCTACAACTAGAAGGAAAGAGAAAAGCACACTGAGACTCAGAGGAGCTGCAGGAGGCAGAGGTACTGAGATGCACATGCGGAGAGAGCAGGCAACTGAGCACTCGGGTGGCTTTCTCAAGCGGGAGGGAGACAAAAGCTCCTGACTGCACTGAACTCCAGTTCCAGGAGATACTCTGGGGACCCAGACTCATACGGGGTGAAACTGGACTGTCAGGAAAGAGAAAAGCACACTGAGATTCAGAGGAACTGTGGAAGGCAGAGGTACCGAGGTGCGTGCGCGGAGAGGGCGGGCAACTGAGTACGCGGCTGGTTTTCTCAAGCGGGAGGGAGACAAAAGCTCCCAACTGCACTGAACTCCAGTTCCGGGCAAGACTGTGGGGACCCAGACTCATTCGGGAAGAAACTGAACTGTCTGGCAGCGGGCGGAACTTGAGGGCGGCTTTCTCTCAGAGGTGCTTGCAGCAATTACCACAGGACACTGAGACAAAGGGGCCTATTAGGGCAGGGCTGATGGGAAACCAATGCTGTCTGGTCCACCCTCAGACTCCGCCCCATCCACGCTGAGCACAGAGGCTTTTGCAGGTCTTGTCTCATAAGGGTTTCTCCAGCACAGAAGTTCTCCCAGCGTAGACACAGCTGATCCTCACAGCCAATTGTCCTGGAGGTCAATTCCTCCCAGTGATACTAACAACAATCAAGGCTTAACTACAACAAGTCTCTGCACACAACCCACAAAGGGGTGCACCAAGAGTGTCCACCTCAGGTAACTGGGGAGGCTGAGCCACTGGGCCCTATAGGACACCTAGCACACAAAGCTACTCTATCAACTCAGGGAAGCAACTAAAATGCAAAGACAAAGAAACAGATCACAAATGAAAGAAATGGAGGAAAGCAAATGACTGGATATAGAGTTCAAAACCACAGTTATAAGGTTTTGAAGAATTTTCTAGAAAAGGCTGATAAATTTAGTGAGACCCTCGAGGATATGAAAAAGGACCAATTTGAAATTAAGCATACACTGACTGAAATAAAAAATATTATACAGAGATCTAACAGCAGACTAGAGGATTGCAAGAATCAAGTCAAAGATATGAAATACAAAGAAGCAAAAAACACCCAACTGGAAAAGCAAAAAGAAAAGAAAAGAGAATCCAAAAATATGAAGATAGTGTAAGGAGCCTCTGGGACAACTTCAAGCGTACCAACATCCAAATTATGGGGGTGCCAGAAGAAGAGAGAGAGCAAGATACTGAAAATCTATTTGAAGAAATAATGACCAAAAACTTCTCCCACCTGGTGAAAGAAATAGACTTACAAGTCCAGGAACACAGAGAACCCCAAACAAAAGGAATCCAAAGAGGATCACACCAAGACACATCATAATTAAAATGCCAAGAGCAAAAGACAAAGAGAGAATATTAAAAGGAGCACCCATATGACTGTCAGCTGATTTCTCAACAGAAACTATGCAGGCCAGATTGGAGTTCCACTTAGAACCGGTTTGTTCATCTCTCTTTCCGTGCTGGACGCGGAAAAGGGAGATCCCCGCCATATCTGGCCCCCGCCGCATCTGGCCCCCACACTTTTTCACCCCTAAAAATTCCTGTTTCAATTTATAGAAAAAAATCATTGTTTCTATTTTCTCTTTAATGTCAATTCTAATTTACTTCAATGTGAATTTCATTTTTTAGTTCCTTTAGAGTACTCATGTTTAAATTTTTAGAATTTATTTTCTGCATTTTTTTAGATTATTCTGTGGTTTTTATCTGTTTTTATTGCTTTTTACATAAACGCCATTTTCTCTTGTTTTATTTTTATCAAAGAAGAAGAACATACTTTAGAACAATTTATTTTTAAAAGGTTTATACCTAAAATATATCTTACCTAGCCCCCTCCTATCCACAATTTCATAGTCCTCAGATATAAAACATAGTTAATTTTGCTATTTAATTCCATATCTAGAAATGCAATTTTTTTTCTACTTATTATTTTAACTTCAATTTTACTTTTGTGTATTATTATTACCTTTATTATTGTGATTATTGAAAGGAGTTTTTAGGGGTAAAATAGGAGTTTTTAGGGGTGAAATAGGCAGGATTAGGAAATTCGAGTACTTAAGGGGTCCATGGAAAAAGCACAGGGCTACAGAATTGCAAAGGGTACATTTCCATAGAATAAGGGGGCTGGAAACAACAGAAGGCACATTTCCATAGACTAAGGGGACTGGGAGCTGCAGAAGGGTGTACATTTACAGAATAAAGGGAGGGAAGCCCCTCATTCACAGAGAGAAAAGGAAAGCCCAGAGGGAATAGGGAAACAGTGAGGGAAGAGAGGAGGAGAGCCTCACCTGTCCCATATGAAATTGACCTTTGAGCTCTGGAGTTGCTATAGTGACCAAATCAAAAGGGAATAGTGACCAATCAGAGGGGATAGCAAGGCACAAAGATCTGCAGCCTTAATAAACCATAGGAAAAAGCGATTCAGTGGGACTCTTTCCCCCTCCCCACGTGGGAATCTGTGTTTGTTTCTCAATTAATTTTCACCTTTTCTTATACCACCTTTTGTCCATGGTTTCATTCTTCGACTTCCCAGGACAAGAGCCCAGAAACCATCCTGCCCAGGGGAACACCACGCATTCCAGTCCAAATTTCCCATTTCATTATTAAATGCTGGGCATTGTGGAAGATGACATTTTTTTCACTCTCTTGTCTTCCCTTCCCATTATTCCTCCTTCCATTTTTTTCTGTCTGCAATTATAAGTCACTGTAGCTATGTAATAATTTTTACTTAATACTAAAGGTTTACATATTAAGGATTCTGTGAAATTCTTATTTATGAATATTTTTCTGTGATCTTCTGAAAGACTGCTTTGAAGACTACTAATCTCACAGAGTTTTATTACGTATTTTTAAAATTGTTACATATCTTAATATGTTTAGCACTGGCTGAGAACTGCAATTCATTTTCCGTTATACTTTTTCCTTAACTATCCTAAAACCAAAAACTCAGAATAAATTTCTTTAAAGATTGTGATCACTTTATGGCAATATCATCAGCAACATTTCAAAAGAATACGAAAGTCACAATCTTTTTTCTGTAAATAGTAATGGGCAAACAATATAACAAAGTGTTTAGCTTACATTCTGGCTTTTCTGTAATTTTATTGGCAAAATTTAATTTGATTTAAAAAAAAACAAATACATATGAATTATTGGCTGATCAGTATATGCAAATTTATAAGATAACTAGAAGCCCGGTGCACGAAATTCGTGCACGGGGGGGGGGGGTCCCTCAGCCCAGCCTGTACCCTCTCCAATCTGGGACCCCTCGAGGGATGTCCGACTGCCCGTTTAGGCCTGATCCTACCTGGGCTGTCGGACATCCCTCTCACAATCCAGGACTGCTGGCTCCCAACAGCTCACCTGCCTGCCTTCCTGATTGCCCCTAACCGCTTCTGCTTGCCAGCTTGATCACCCCCTAACCACTCCCCTGCCAGCCTGTTTGCCCCTAACTGCCCTCCCCTGCAGGCCTGGTCACCCCTAACTGCCCTCCCCTGCAGGCCTGGTCACCCCTAACTGCCATCCCCTGCAGGCCTGGTCCCCCCCAGCTGCTCTCCCCTGCAGGTCTGTGTCCCTCCCAACCGCCTTTCCCTGCAGGCCTGGTCGCCCCCAACTTCCCTCCTCTGCCGGCCTGGTCACCCCTAACTGCCCTCCCCTGCAGGCTTGATTACCCCCAACTGCCCTCCCTTGCAGGCCTGGTCCCTCCTAACTGCCCTCCCCTGCTGGCCATCTTGTGGTGGCCATCTTGTGTCCACATGGGGGCAGCCATCTTGTGTGTTTGGAGTGATGGTCAATCTGCATATTACTCATATATATATATATATATATATATATATATATATATATATGGAGGGCAGGAAGGGACTAGACCTCGGGGTCTAGAGTCAGAGTAGAAAAATTTAAAACAACCACTTGGAAAGGTCACCCCCCGCAGGCACTATAGAACTCCCCGTTCCATAAATAAAAGAAATAGTTTCTGCCTGACCACCACTCCCCTACCTGCCAGAGGCATTACAGAGCTGTCTCTGTAACAAACAACCCATATAGGGAAAGGTCCGGTGTAGAACTTCCTCACTGCGCGAGCGAACCATATTAGGAAAAGTCCAGGACAAAGGGGTCCCACATTCGCGGGTCATTCAAAGGGGCCAATCAGGGAATGCCAGGCCAATGGTTATAGAGGGAAGGGGTATAAAGGAAGGGACTGCCCCTTTCAACGGCGCTCCCGCCACGGCACTTGCCTGCTGCTGCGTCAGCTACGGCGGGGCCCAGATTCGAATCTGCAATAAACTTTTCCCTGTTTGATCCAATTGGTCTCGGTGGTCTATCTCCGGGGGACGCGCTCCGTTACAATATATATATTTTATTGGTATTTTACAGAGATGAAAGGAGAGGGATAGAGAGCTAGAAACATCAATGAGAGAGAAACATTGATCAGCTGCCTCCTGCACACCCCCCACTGGGGATGTGCCCGCAACCAAGGTACATGCCCTTGACTGGAATCGAACCCAGGACCCTTCAGTCCACAGGCCGACGCTCTATCCACTGAGCCATACTGGTTTCAGCTGCATATTACTCTTTTATTAGATAGGATATAGGCCTGGTGCACCGGTAGGGGCCAGCTGGTTTGCCCTGAAGGGTGTCCCAGATCAGGGTGGGGGTTCCCTTGGGGCGTGGGGCAGCCTGGGCGAGGGGCCTGTGGTGGTTTGCAGGCTGGCCATGCCCCCTGGTGACCCAAGCGGAGGCCCTGGTATCTGGGGTTTATTTAACTTCTACAATTGAAACTTTGTAGCCTGGAGCGGAGCCAAGCCTTCTGCTTGCTCTGTGGCGGCAGCCATTTTTTTGGGGATTTATGTATCTTCTATAATTGAAACTTTGTAGCCTTAAGCCGAGGCCTGGGCCAGCCTGGGTGTGCAGAAAGCTTGGCTTCCTCCATCACCGGGGGCAACCCTAGCCTCCTGCTCTTTCCAGCTCCATGGCTGCCGCCATTTCTGTTTGGGTTTATGTATCTTCTATCATTGAAACTTTGTAGCCTTGAGTGGAGGCCTAGGCCGGCAAGGGCAGGCGGAAAGCTTGGCTTCCTCCATCACCGGGGGCAACCCTAGCCTCCTGCTCTTTCCAGCTCCATGGCTGCCGCCATTTCTGTTTGGGTTTATGTATCTTCTATCATTGAAACTTTGTAGCCTTGAGTGGAGGCCCAGGCTGGCAAGGGCAAGTGGAAAGCTTGGCTTCCTCCATTGCCGGGAAAACCCAAGCTCCCTCCTGCTCTCTGTGGCCTTAGCCATCTTGGTTGGGTTTATTTGCATATTCCCTCCTGATTGGCTGGTGGGTGTGGCTTGTGGGCATAGCTTGTGGATATAGCAGAGTGATGGTTAATTTGCATATTACTCTTTTATTAGATAGGATATTTGGTTTTAACTTACTTATTTGAATTTTAAACTGTTGTTTTATGAAATGATATATTTCTATGTAATGGAATTTGAAATAAAATTATATTTTGTCTTGTTTTTATTTAATCTTGACAACTCACAGTGATCATAATTCTCTAAATTAAATTTTTCAGGATTCATAAATTCTAATTTTTTTGCATTTAAAAAGATAGTTGAATAACTATTTTAACTCTTTGATGATTCAGATGGCTTTGACATAACATATAATATCAGATTGAAAATATGCACTCACTGTAATCATACTCTCTTTTCTTAATTCCAACCTGTTTTCAATAGCAAAGTGCCTTATGAAAACTCAATATCATGAACTTAGGCAAATATTTCCATGACATACATAAAGCATAAAATTATTCTTAATTTTAAAAATTGTAACTGAAAAAATTACAAATAAATATCAATATATCATTTAAAAAAGTTACTTAAGGTTGAGCTATATGTAATTTGCCTTTTTTTATGAAAGAACTAGATCAACATATGGAATGGGATTATTCAGCCTATGTATAGGCATATTTTTATCAAATGAAGCAGATGTTTTATCTTACTGAATCTGCTTTTGAATGAACTTTGAAGTTCCTACCATGTAATTAAGCAAGAATAGCCCAGAAAACATATTTTCTATTGCTTAATTTTTAAAATATCCTGATATTTAAATGCTGCTAATACTTACAGGAGTTCATGATTTTATTACTTTTAGGTAAGTTTTATCAAGAGTATTAATGTGGTCACTCTTCAAACTATTTTTTTAATATGCATTTTGTTTATTGATTTCAGAGATGAAGGGAGAGGGGGAGAGAGCTGGAAACATCAATGATGAGATCATTGATCTGCTGCCTCCTGCATGCCCCCTAGTGGAGATTGAGCCCACAACCTGGGCATGTGCCCTGACCTGAATCAAACCACTTGGTTCATAGATTGATGCTCAACCACTGAGCCACACCAGGTGGGCCATTTTATTTATTTATTTATTTATTTTTTTAAAGAGGCCCTCAGCTGGGTTCAGCTGATTTTTCCTTATGATAAAATTAAGGTAGTGTATTTCCAGCTGGAAAAATACCTAAGTGACATGTCCTTATATGTATTATATCCAGAGGTATCAAATGTCCTCTTAACTGGAGACATTAATTTGATTATCTGGTTGAGGTGTCGTCTGATTTTTCCACTATATAGTTACTGTATTTTTTCTTACAACTGATAAGCAATTTTGGGAGCCACTTTAAGACCAAGCAAATATCTGTTCTTCTTTAAAAATGGTATCCTTTGGTTTAACTTCTATTGATAATTCTTGCTTGAAATAGTCTTTCCTTCAATCTTTTTTTTTGTAGTTGTTAGAGTTGTCATATTTTGTATAGATTAATTTTAAAGAACCTATATTCAAATACACTTTAAATTATTTTAATTGATCTCTAACACACATGGTTGTCTAATGATTCTTTTTTCTATGTGGGCAAACTACTGTCTTTATGAAGCTAAGGAGTTCTAAGTCAGAATTGATAGTGGAGCGAAGGGAGAAGATGTCAGCCTAACTGATGAGTGCTGCCAGTCAAGACTGAAATAATAATGTTCAGATGTTTGTTACCATATAAACTTCCCACCTTGCTGACATAAGTTCATATTTTTAATTTACCAAACAAGTAATGAACTCTATAATATTGATAGAACGTTCTTTACATAGATGGTAGGAGGTTTAATAATGTACCAAACAGTATTAAACCTCATAGATGATATGAGGTTTAATGATGTACCAAATGGTTTTGAAATATTCAGTAGAAATATCAAGTGGAATGTAGTATGTTAACATTTTACTAGTTTACTATTTCCTCACTCAGGTGTACAAACTATCACATATTTAATATAATCATTATTCTCAGGTTATATTCTATCTTTTTTATTTGTGTCTGAAATTCACTCACTTCTATGTTCTCTCCATATTGTTAAATTCACTAAAATTCATTAATAGATATCACATTGAACATTTTTTTCTCTTTTGATATGTGAAAATGAATCTGTTTCCTTAAGAGTCTCCAGTATTTCCATTTGAAAAAGAATGACTCAAACAAGACTTTTTCATCTTTTTATATTTTTTATAGAATCAAAGTCAACAATGTCTTGGTGTAGAAGATAAATAGAACAGCAGACTATTTTCATTTCTTCAAACAGTGACAAAATTGTCCATTTATGAACTCCCAGAAAAAGTTTTCAAGTGACTGTTCTCTGGGAAAATCTTACATTAGTTTTTCTTACCAAATTGTGATGAAAACCAGTTTAAAAAATTAAAATAAATGTGTAAGTATGAGTTTAGTTTTTCTCTTCAAAAGTAACTTTTGGTTCTGTGGCAGGCAGCTAGACAGACACAAGTAGATCAGGAACAATGAGCCTCTTACATAAGGTCACCAGAGCACAAAGCCCTGGGTGCCTAGCTATGGAGCAAAGTTGGAAAACAAGGACCTCATCTCGGGGGTAATCTTTCTCTTCTAGCTTATCACTGGTCATGCGGTTTAGATCCCCTGACCTTTCATATATCTAGTCATGTAATTTGGACTCTCCCTTGACCCAGCAATCATGCAGTAGAATCCCTTAAAGGAGGAACAAGAGGAGGAAGAGTGGCCTTATGTGACTCCCATGGGGGCCCTTGCACAACAACTCCCTTAAGCATTATCCCAGGGATTATATATAGGCCTCAATTGTGTTTCAACTCCAGGCACAGAAAAACAGCAAAAAACAGCCTGGTGGAGCCAGGACCAGCTTCAGTGATTAATGACTCCCTGCCTTGGTGCTGATAATCAAAGGAGACCAGGACCATGAAAGGATACACCTGGAAAGCTAATGAATATTCTATTGAGAA
This sequence comes from Plecotus auritus, assembly GCF_963455305.1. Lineage (NCBI taxonomy): Eukaryota > Metazoa > Chordata > Mammalia > Chiroptera > Vespertilionidae > Plecotus > Plecotus auritus. Next base: position 125,640,827 of record NC_137782.1, read on the forward strand.
CCTCCCCTGGGACCTCCCTTAAAACCCCCACCCTTAAAAGTCCTTAGGACTGAGAACTCAGCATTTGGTTCTCCCTCAGGAGCATTATTTCACCTTTCTACCCCCCCCACCAACCCCCTGTTTTTCCCCCCAGGCCCTTTATCTGTGCCTTTCTCCCTCCTAAGCTCCAAGGGCCCCTTCTTTTGCCTTTGTAACTCGTTTCTTGAGCCCATTTCTTCTACCACTTGCTTCTTCTACCTCTGTGACTTTCTAAATAAACTCTCTTATAGTGTGAGCCTTGAATCTGAATTCTTTCTTAGCCAGAACTCAAGTACCCAGGTTGCTGAACTGAGGTCCAATTGCTGGTAACATTCTGGTGCTGTTTAGCCACCAACAGCTCAAATATTCTTACACTATTTTTAAAAGCATAAGATTTGTATTGTTGGCTTCTGAGTCTTAGTAATAAAAGGTAAGGAACACAATGAATTACAATTCTAATCATCTGTAGTTATTAAGTGGGATTTATAATTTAATATTTAATGTATCAACTTCAGCAAAATATTTAACTCAAGTTATACATAAAGCATTTGTTTGCCTAATATTTGTGATATGACAGCAAAATAAATTGATAATAGAATGTCTGAAGTCAGAAATGAATCTGACTTCTTCAATTTTTCAGTTGGTAATGGGGCCCTGGAGGGTTTACCCCATAGAGTTATTATCTTTACCTGTGGTATCTATCTCTTATATCTTTTTCTCTTAGCTTCACAGTAAGGATTTTTGACAGGAGCCCTGAGGACAAACACCTAGAAAAAGAAAATAAAGCTAGCTTTTGGTGTCAAATTAAAATGACCTGGGCTTTATTCAGTTAAGCTATCTCATAGGGAATTGAATTATAATATGAAATAAATTTTCATTTTGGTTTGAAGGAATTTTAAATGAACTAAAGTTACTCATACTCTATATCATTTTGCTGTTGTTTCTCTCCAGAGAATATTTTTGTACTTTCTCTCAATAGTTTGCTGAAATTCTACCATGTCTTATAACCTGAAAGCCATATTCATGAATTTGTTGTGGTTTAGAATATGTTCACAGAATCAGAAAGCCTCTGAGTATTATATATAAGGACATAGAACCCTGTAGTCAAGAACTATATGTATGAAAATGAGCTTACTCCTTCACACCACTAAGAATGACTAAAATTATAAACACAAAACACCAACAGCTGAGTGGATAAGAAGCAATCAAAACTTATACTGATTGCTGATGGAAATGTTAATGAGAGAAGTACTTAGTAAGACTGTTTGGCAGAACTTGAAAGCCATCATTTACCTTCTGATTCAACCATTCTGTTCCAAGTTATTTATCTGAGAGAAAGGAAAAAAATAAGTCTTCAAAAATTTCTGTATAAGAATGTCCAGAGGAACTAGGGCCCTTTCTGTACTCTCTTCCTGTCTGCCACCCCACTAAAAAACCCTGAAAATCACCCACAAGTCCATCAATGCAATCAGGAATAAAGAATCTGTGGTATATTATATATTAGGATACTTGTTAGAAACTTTTAAAAAAAATGGATAATTGGAAAGGCAGAAATACAAATGAAACTTAAATATTTTACTTGAGTGAAAGACTTCAAGATAAAAAAGAAATACTATATTTCCATTAATATAAAGAACATGAACAGGAAAAGTTAAATGAAAACAGCAGTTCCTTTTTTTTGTTAAAAATTGTGGTTTACTATAGAAAAAGGCAGGAGGGAGCCTCTAAGATGTTGGAGATGTTCTGTAATGTGGTGATTACACTAGTGCATACAAATGTCCAAGCTTATTGGACACTTAAGATCTGTGCATTTTAAAGTATGTAAATTATATATCTACTTGAGGCCCGGTGCATGAAAATTCATGCACTGGAGTGGGGGTCCCTCAGCCCGGCCTGCCCGCTCTCACAGTCTGGGAGCCCTCAGGGGCAGGAGGCAACCTGGTGATCAGGGGAAGGTGACACCCCATCACACCTCTGCTGCTGCCTCTGCCAGCAATGCAAGCCTCTGCTGGCCCTGGTTACCTGAGCCTCAGGCGGCCCTGGGCAGCTGGGCAGCCGCCATCCGAAGCTTACCTGTGCCTTGGGCTGGCCCTGGGCGGCTGGGGGGCTGAGGGGACTGGGCGCTGCCATCTTGTGGCTGTGGGCGCTGCCATCTTTGAGGGCATCGTGGTCAATTAGCATATTCCCTCCTTATTGGCTATGGGTGCCACCATCTTTGCGATGGTGTAAGGGTCAATTAGCATATTCCCTCTTTATTAGATAGGATTTTAAAATGTTAGGGAAAAAATAGTATTCTCAAGTCCATCTGTGTGGAATAGAACTCATGTCCCACATCCTACCAGACGTATGCCTATGTGTGCCTCTATAAGACATAGTGAAAGGAGTTTTTAGAGGTAAAATAGGCAGGTTTAGGAAGTTTTAGAAAGTAGGGGCCCCACAGGGAAGAACCACAGGGTTGCAAAGCTGGGAGCTGCAAAAGGTATACTAGCACAGTCACAGGATAAGGGAGCTGCCAGAAGGCATACATTTACTGAATAAAGGAAATAAATCCACTCATTCAGAGAGGCACAAGGAAGGCCAAAGGGAATAGAAAAACAAAGGAGAAGAAGAGGGGAACCTCAAGTGGGGTTTGAGCTCTGAAGCCAGCATAGTGACCAATCAGAGGGGATAATAGGACACAAAGAACTGCAGCCTTTATAAACCTAAGAAAGAGGGACTTGGTGGTTCTCTTTCCCCCTCCCCAGGTGGGAGTCTGTGCTTGTTTCCCAATAAATTTCCATCTTTTGTCCCTGGCTTCATTCTTCGAATCCATCTGTACAAGAAACCAGGAAGCCACCTTTGCATCCTGCCCAGGGGAACACCATGAGCTCCAGTTCAATTTCTGTGTCTCAATAGTACCTATCTTAGAGGGTGACTGGGAAGAGTATAATAAATGCAACACATGTTAGCTTTTGTCATGTTCTCATGATCTATTCTTGGTGTTTTTCAATTATAACCATGTTAACAATCACAATAACTATAACATCTTATTAACTGAACTTCAATGTATGCTATATAGAAATTAAGAATTTAATATATTCAGAATTAATTATACATACCTATGGATAAATAAACTACACTCAAAGAGCTTAGATTACTTGACAACAATTACAAAACTAGATTTGCTTAAGTAATTAACTTTAATCTTCATGATTTAGCCATTCTGAAGAGGAATATAATGAATAAGGTAGGACTTTAAAGCTGAATTACTAAATAAATGGTTAGTTATTATATTTTAAAACTTTATACAATCTCTGTATTACTTGGATTATTATTCTTCTGTTCCAAGAAGTTAAAAGAATTTATTCTGTCCACTCTAATTACAATAATTCTGCTGATAAATTATTCATGGTTTTAACATGGCCTCACTTTGTTCTTAATCTGGCCTCTCTACTTTGAGGTAATTATATTTCTTTATATTTAACAATCTTATCTTGTTACAAAGTATTTGATAAATATATTTCATCACCAAGTCTGATCTACATCAATTATTTTATCATTACTAATGAGAACATTATATTAAAAGTTATGCTATATGATTACAATTAATTGGACACAACTTTTTAATAATCTCTATTTCTGCCCATGGTTCAATGTTGCTGTTATAATTTGGTTAATAGGCTCTACACATAAATGATTGACTTTTTCTTGGAACCCATATTTCATATACTCTTTTTATAATATGGTATAAAGACCAACAACATATATATATATATGGCTAATATGCAAATTGTCCCCGCAGGAGTTCGACCGGGAGTTTGATCACTCGCTATGATGTGCACTGACCACCAGAGGGCGGCACAGAATGAAGGAAGGCCCTGGCTGGCAGCCGGCAGCTGGGGGAGGGAGGCCCCGGCCAGCATCTGGAAGGCCCCGATCTGCCCTGATCGCCGGCCAGGTCTAGGGACACTACCCGAGCACAAATTTCATGCACCAGGCCTCTAGCAGTGAATAAAATCAATAGGACGATATTGTACTCCTTTGCTCAATTTAGAGATGAGCAAGAAGCTTATGTAAAATAAGAGTGAGACAAAAACTTTTTGTGGGATGATTTGTGTATATCTTTTAAAATGGAAAAATTACTTATTTCAATGTTTTTAGCTCACTTGTTACTGTTTCTTGGACATAAAATTGCCACAACCTTTTGCAGCAAGGATTCAGAATCTGGAGAAGGGGCCATGCACTAATGGATATACTAGATAAGAAATATAAATTTGGAAGGCATTGGGGAACCAGATGGAGGCCCTTCTCTAGTGGAATGGCTCTCTGAATCTCCGGACCCATAGCCTTTTATTTACTGGAATATACATTTGCCCTTGAGCAATGCAAACACTCACATCAAAGGTAAGGTTTGATAAACAGTAAAATATTATCAGGTTAGGGCAGTGGTCGGCAAACAGTGGCTCTGTTGACTAATGAGTTTGCCGACCACTGTCATATACTACCCTTTACCTCTTTGCACACAATATGCCACAATTGCCTAATCTTCACAGCTTCCAACTACATGGTAACATTTAGTCTAGTCCAGTGGTCGGCAAACTCATTAGTCCACAGAGCGGCAAACCACGGCTTGCAAGCGGCATGTGGCTTGCGAGCCGCAGTTTGCCGACCACTGGGTTAGGGGATTGTCCTGAGCCAACATTGTCTTGACAGAATAATCAGTGCATAGCTTTTAGCCCTTGCTAAAGCCCAAGGTCCATCAGCCTTCTGATGGACCTCTCGCATTTATTATGCTAACTACTTGTTGGTCTTTGCCTCCAGCAAGATTTAAAGAAAAGGGTAATAATATAATTTGTAATCTTCCAAATCTTGTAACCTGAGCCCAATATTAAAAACAAACAAACAAAAAACCAAACTTCTGGGTTTTCCTCGGGTTGGATAGGTTTTTTTGTTTTGCTTTTAAAGATTCTGGTTTAGTCTCAAGGCATAGTCTAAATATTAAAGTCTTGTGTTGCAGCACCAACATCCCACCTTGTACTTCTCTACGGCACTAATAAGTTTGGGATATACAGTGTTGTTTGGGAAGGTGGGTGTGTTATGGTGATGTTGAGGGTTGGAGATAACCACCAGGGACCAGAGGAAATTAGTGTTCATATATTCCAAAGATACAGCCAAAGAAATCAGAGGATATATTTTTAGCTAAATTGCATTGCTTTAGAAAGACAATATTTAGCAAAAGTAGTTAAAAGAAATTTTATCTGTCCAGAGAGTAATGATCAATACACAAGTATTTTTTATGCTTGCACATTTAAACAAAAAATATTTTAACTATATAAACCATGAGCATGTTGAGTATAACCTGCATTTCTTTGTATTAATAATAAAAAAAAAAGATTACATATAGAAACATCAAAATGCCCAGGATAGTGCTTCATCTACCTTTTCATCCTATGATGGAATTTACCTAATATTATACATCACAAACAGATCTATAAAGAGTAATCTCCATGGACCCTTCAACACATTGTGGGTCCTGATAAAATTTAAAAAATTGAACTACAATTCATTAATAGCATTCAACTATATCAATTTCTCTGTTATCTCAAATTAGGTTTCCCCAAAATATCCCCAAACCATTTAAGAATATAGGTATAAATGGTATTTGTCTTTCTCTGCCTGATTTATTTCACTTAGTATAATAGCCCCTATATCTATTCATGTTACTGCAAATGCTAAGATTTCACTCTTTTTTATTTCTGTGTAACTGCACTTAAAAAGAATGTTAGTATATGAAACCAACTGGCACCAGAAATATAAATGATCATAATAAATATTACAATTGAGTAAACTAATAGACATCTTGTACTAGCCCATGTAACCTTGAGATTATTTTCTGATTCTCTTCGATTCCTAGTCAGGGAATATGCCCTGAATGTGGGCTCTATCCCCATGATATTTTTCTCTCAAAACTGTAGCCATTTCCTCAATATTTTTTGTCTAGTCAATCTTTTAAGGAAGAAGATTACATCATGCTTTGTTTTATTGCCAATAGATGTATCACTTACATTTCTTCTTGTCAGGTTGCTTACCAGCTTATTAAACTTAATATTCTGAGATAGAAATAGACACAGATATGTAGTTACATATTAATTTTACATATAATGAGGATTTAAACATGATGCGTTCTTTTAATCAACTCTTCCTGCTCCTGAACAAATCAGGATGTCTGAGAGCTAACCATATCTTCCTGGTTGTTCTCTAAGAGTCAGATTATATTCACCCTTTAGCTACTGCACTGTAAAAAAGTTATTTAAATCTTGAGAGTTAATTATTTCTTAATTATGTAATTTATATTGGACATTTAGATACTATCTAAAAACAGAATAGAGTAAGATAAATGATTTTGAGGGTTATTTTTGTTTGTTTTTTAAATGCTTGCTTATATGCGTGGTAGTCTTTTAAACAATTGTCATATGCAATATCAAAAATCAATGTGATTAAGAATTTTTTTTATTTTGTATTTATACTCTCATCTGAGCATAGAGAGAAGTTTAACTCCTTGCTTGCATTTTTAATTAAATGTTGGTATTATTTTCATCATCAGGCAATTAAAAGAAAATTTTAGCAATTTAAGAGTTTGAATTTAGGGAGCTGTTAACATGTAAAACAGAGATTATTATTTTTATTAAATTTGTGGTAGTTGCAAATCAAATGACTTAAATCTGTGAAAGTCCTTAATTGCCTCAGAGAGGTTTAACAATAATAAAGACTAAGCTGAGTCCATACTAGAATTGTCAGGTATTTTATTTGAATCCAGAATGGGGAAATAATGCAACTCAACTGGAAATGTCAGGGATTCTACCACTATGACTAAAGCATACCTATTTCATTTGGCAAAATTCAAACTTTTTAAACATTTTATTTTACTATTTTAGTTAAATTTGTTTTAAAAATCCCTTCTGGTTATACTTTATTTACTAGACCAGTTCTTTCAAACCTTTTCACTCATGTCACACATAAACTGATCACTAAAATTCTGCGACACACCGCAAATATATTTTTTGCCATCTCAAAAAAAAAAAAAAAAAGAAGTGTAATTTTGATTCATTCGCACTGGACGGCTATTGTTGTGTTGCTGTTATCATTTTTTTTTTTTTTTTTACAATCTAAGAAAAAAGAGGTCAGTGCCCCTGACTAAATAGTCAGGTTTTGCATGTTTTAAAAATTCTTATGGCACACTGGGTCAATATTGCTATACTAGACCATTCCTGATCTTCTTGATAAATCACTTCAGAACAAAAATCCAGAGTTGTTTTATTCAGAGTTTTATTTTTTATTTTAAACACAGTGATTAAGATTTAGTTTTAAAACCACTTGCTTTTATTTTCAATGCAACTGTCAGTCTTTGAACAATCACTTGACCTTTCTTCTCAATTGTTGTAGTGGTGGAAGTAATGACTTCCTTCTACAATAACGATCATCAGAGAAGAAATACTTTTTGTAAAGACAGTCTGCACTTAGTGAAGAAATGTTTTTTTAAAAGTGATTTATTTTGTAATTTTCTTGGATGTAAGGCAGTGCAATCATGAGACCTTCCTTTTATTCTGGCACTTTCTGAGGAACGCTGAGTGACCTTAAATATGTTTCTTGTCTTCTTACAGTTGTCATCTGACTCAATCTCTAACCACTTATGATTCCCAAAATACTCTGATTTTTAACTCATGATAAAAATAATCATAACATCTTTACCCCATCTCTAAATGTTTATTCCCTTATTTTCTCCCAAGAAAATAAGTTCTTTTTCACCTACACCCCAAATATAACAAAGTCAAGAAGTGGAGCAGTTGGCTCTCCTAGTTTTAGATGGCATCTGCCTGCCTCTTTCTAAAAATCTTCTACCTCTTTGAAGCAATTATGCACAAGCTCATTTTCCCTTATCAGTGGATGATCATTTGTACCAGAGCATTATCTTTCTCTCCTTTACTTCTTTTACCATCCTTTTTGCATAGTCCATAGTCAGTCCCATGCCTAAGTTTCCTGAATTACTCATCTTCCATGATCTCCTCCCTCCCCCTACCTCTCTCCTCTTGACCTACGCATTTCTATGTGGGAGCACATCTAATATCTCATTTGCTTCCTAATCACTACCTTCTACCTTCCTTTAGTAACTCCATTACATAAGCATGGCATTCCCTTTACAGCTTCCAGTCGATCCATCTACCACTTTCTCAAAGTCCATTACTTTTATTTATCTCCTCACTTTCCTCCTTGTCTTTGTCTTCCTCTACAAAATCTTGTAAACTCACACCACAGCTTTTCTTCCTCTTACAATGACATCTTCTGAATCCCCTCTAAGGCTAACTTCTCCATAAACTCACTAAATTGCATTTTCTCTGAAATTAGCACATCTCTCTGCAGTACAATCTGTTTTTTCTTTCTGCTTTCTTATTTCAATCAGCATAGGAATAGCTGTAATATTTAAAATTTAATGAAAAGAAAAACTTTAGAATCTGGATTACTTATCAGTTGGTTTCTTATTCTCATGTCATCTTTCACAGTAAAATTACTTAAAGTGTTAAATATTTTTGTTTTCTCTACTTCTCTCAAAGTGGAAAATTTCAAAGTCGCATCCATCTAGCTTTGTCTCCACTATGTCTTTAGGATCTTCTTTTCAAAATTACCAAGAAATTTCCAGCTGCAAATCTAATCTTTAATTCTCATTTTAGCTGCCTCTGTGCAACATTTGAAAAATACGGTCCTCTCTCTCTCCCCCCCCACCCCCATCTTTGTAACATGTGAAACAATTTGGGATAGAGGAAGAGTAAGTGAGTCAGAATAATTGTAAGTTTATTTTAGGTTATTTTGAGTTTAGTTAGTAAATATATGTGTATAAATATTTCTCTCTGTATGATAGGCTCTATCATAAAGCCCATTTTACGTGTTTCTAGAGTACCCTTGATGATTGAGGTTGTCGGTTCAATAAAGAGTATATGAGGTCTGCACATTTTTTGGTGCCTCTGGATCACCCAAGAGAAGTCATACAGCAGAAAAGCTGTGGTTATGTGGTGTTAGCATTGCAAACTTAGTGGGAGTTCCATGGGACTTAAGACAAAGCCTGATAAAATCAAAAGCATGAAAAACCAACAACAACAAAAATGAGACCTGAGAACCAGCAGGATGAAAAAGTTGTGCACTGCAGAAGAATCAATATTATGCTGTAAGAAATGCTCAAAATATTCAATGCACACAATTACACAAAAATTAGTAAATTATAAAAACAAATAGTGAACCATTTCTACTGAAGCATAATTAAATTTGCAATCACATTAAGTTATAGGCTCTGGTAACAGGCTAATCACATGTACATTATTATTTTTACTATAAGCCACTATTCAAAATGATCAGAGATCATATTTATTTACAAATGCAAGTAAGTATCACTATATAAGAATTATGACATGCATCTAAAAATAACTTGTTTCTGATTTTATCACCACATTACACCTAAATTGAAGACAAAAGCAGATTCAAGAGCGTGTTTCTTATTATTTCCATAATGATAGGACTGCAATGGCAGCCTAATGATAGTAGTCCCAGTGACTCCATTCAGGAATAGAAGTGAGAATTATACATTTATTTTAGCAAATCAGCATGCAGTTAATTATAACTCTTGGCTTTAGTCCGCCTTGCTCTTGCATCTTTGGAAGCTGGGTTCACATAGCTCATTAAAATAGCAGTTTTTCTAAGAGTTACAGTCTTTCTTCCTTCCTTCCTTCCTTCCTTCCTTCCTTCCTTCCTTCCTTCCTTCCTTCCTTCCTTCCTTTCTCTCTCTCTCTCTCTCTCTCTCTCTCTCTCTCTCTCTCTCTCTCTCTTTCTCTCTCTCTCTCGCTTTCTTTCTTTCTTCTTCCTCTCTTTCTTTCTTTCTTTCTTTCCTTTTTGTGTATAAAAACTGACCCAAAACCTAAGGAGAAATCTTCTCTTTTATTGTGAGAACCCAATAGCTATTTTGTGTCTAAACAATTGGAATTAAATGCCAAAGTATTTATTACCAGTATCAATGTTTGTGTAGCTTAAAAATAGTTTTATACTAACTACCATAATTGCTTTCCATAGAAGTCTTAACTAACTGCTTCCTGTATGTATTCCTGCATTTGTGTGTACTTCACACACACTTCTAATCCTATATAATAAAAGGGTAATATGCAAATCCACCTAACTGCAGAACGACTGGTCGCTATGACGCACAGTGATCACCAGGGGGCAGATGTTCAATGCAGGAACTGCCCCTTGGTGGTCAGTGTGCTCCTACAGGGGGAGCGCCGCTACGCCAGAAGCCAGGCTGAGGGCTGGTGAGCGCAGCGGCAGCGGCAGGAGCCTCTCCCGCCTTCGAGGCAGCGCTAAGGATATCTGGCTGACGGCTTAGGCCTGCTCCCTCTGGGTCAGTCGGACATCCCTTGAGGGCTCCCAGACTGAAAGGGCTCAGGCCAGGCTGAGGAACCTCTCCCCCCACCAGTGCACGAATGTTGTGCACCAGGCCTCTAGTAGATTATAATAGATTTAAAAATGTTAAATGTGATCCCAGAATGGAATTATAAAGGTTATAGATTATAGTAGATGGAAGTTATAGTTTTTACATTTTAAAAATCTTTTCTGTTGAAAGTATTAGATGTGTCCCCCTCCCCCATTGACCCATTCTAGCCCTCCCCCACCAAATTATTTTAAATGCAATTGAAGAATGAGGTTAGAGAATTACTAGGTGCTTAAAAGATGATGTGATGATGGAACACAATGGAGGTTGAGGAAACTGATGAGCTTGGTATGAAGGAGTAGAAACAAAGGAACAGCCATAATCTTTGGCTAAGATAATTTAGTATACTAGAACTAATTTCACTTAGTGGGTAGGAGATCATTCCCTGTGTAATTTAAATTTGAGATTTTGTGGATGAGTAGGAGTTAATTTGATAAAATCCATGTGAATATTAGATTGACCCTAGATTACATAATAACTGTTAAAAATGGGCTAGTTTTGAGTAAGCTTTACTTTTCCTGAAAAACTTTTAAAAGAGAAACAAATAACTGGTCATATACTTCCTCAAACTCTTTCATTTTAACAGTGGATGGCTGGAGGCACAGCAGGCAGGCTATAGTCGCCAAGGGAAGACCTTGGGCACTCTGATATTACTCAGCAGGCTTGCCAAATCCAGCAACAGCTCTTTTCCAGACTTCCTGTCATGAGAGAAAATCAAGCCTGATTTTGTTATGTCCCTGGGAGTAAGATTCTGTAACCTGTTGCCCCAAACATTCATGGTTTGTTATTCCTAAGAAATAGACACAGTTAGATGGTATTGACACATCAAGATCCAGAGTCTACACTATAAAAAGCCACCAGAATAATGGCAACAATAATTCATCTGAGCAGGAAGTTCAGCAATTTACCTGTATCACCCACCTGTCTATCTGAATAACTCATTCTAAATATATAATGTGTCTGGGCCTCAAGGGATATGATGGTAGTATTGGCTAGCATAGATATTTCTGCCTCATTTATCTTCAGAGACTTAATCCCATAAATTCTTTGTATAGTCTAAATGCAGAAACTGGGCTTTTGACCTGAGCTAGAATCATGAAAATAAGGACACTCTATTTTAAAATGTAGCATTATTCAAATATTTAAATGTATATATAAATGGATTCTAGTATATATTCAAATTAATATTATAATCATCTGGCATTTCATGATATTTATAGAAAGCTAGAGTAGGTCTGAGAATTCATGAAAGCAAGATATGTCTGGTTCAAAAACTCTAAAATTACAATAGTTGCTTTTCTTTTTATAGATGTTAAATGGAGTTATTAACTCAAGGGGTCTCATGTTCAATAATTTTGACTCAACTATTAAGTATTTATGCTTATTTATAAATGGTTATCTGACTCAGAATAAACTGAACAAAAGTAGTTTAAAGAAATATTTGTCTAGGGTTCATGTTTAGAATGTTGACTAAGGAGCAGATTGCTTTTTCTAAGTACATTTGAATAAGTTTCCCATATCACAAATGCCATCTTTCTTTGTTAGAGCACTCCCATCTTTATGACATCAGCTTTGGGGAATGCAATAGCCCCACCCTCCAAACTCCCAGTGGTCACTTACCACAGAGTTCACACCCTATGGAGGAGTCAGCTGTCTGGACCTTGGGTGTAGAAATCTGGCCAGATTCTATGGGTTGTCTGTGACTGAGTTGTGCGGCTATGGGGCAGGTGCCATTACCCTCCTTTCCCTGACCAGCACCTCCTTCTCACCAGGAAATCCACCAACAGCACCCTCGGGCCCCACTTTCCAGACTTCCTGGTGGCCCTGCCCTCCCATGCTCTAGCTAGTTCTCCGGGAGATGTGAGCAGAATCCAGGAGAAACTGTGTGGCTCTGGAACAAGGGTGATTCCCTTTTCCCTCCCACGAACCTGACCAGCACCACCTCCCTCCCAGGAGATCCACTAGCCCCGTGGTCGGCAAACTGAGGCTCGAGAGCCACATGCAGCTCTTTGGCTCCTTGAGTGTGGCTCTTCCACAAAATACCACGGCCTGGGCAAGTCTATTTTGAAGAAGTGGCGTTAGAAGAAGTTTAAGTTTAAAAAATTTGGCTCTCAAAAGAAATTTCAATCGTTGTACTGTTGATATTTGGCTCTGTTGACTAATGAGTTTGCTGACCACTGCTAGCCCCACCCTCCCACTTCCTGGAGTCCCCATCCTGCTGAGCACAAAATATATAATGCATATATGAATTTCATCTCTCACTCCCTTCATCCCTTTCTTACCTCTACACACATGAAAAAATAACCACAGAAACCAATAATTTAAATGATTCTAAAGTAAGAAAATATTTTCTTCACACCAGCAAGTCAATAAAGAGAAGTCTTCATCTGAAAATTGTTTTGCTTTCTCAGTATCATTTTTAGAACTCAATTATTTACAGATGTTGTAACATAGAAAGAAGTACACACCTGAAACCTATATGTCATGTTGACCAATGTTACTCCAATAAATGTAATAAATAAAACTTAATTCTTGAACAAATAATATTTTATATGGTATCTACTAATCTATGTCAAATAAAGTATAATTAACACTAGAAATCCATGCTATCTATTATTTGTGTCTTGCAGATGTAGACAATGTTATATGGTTTCTTACTTCCTAGGTAAAAAAAAAAAAAATGCCTGCTATTTTGAAGTTGAATAAAACAATGATTTGGGTTTTTGCAATGCTGATGTTTCTTTAATCTTTGTCTATTTTTAAACTCTAACACTTCCTCAAAATAAAATAATTTCCCCAAATGTTTACTTCTGCCATAATACAAATCTGGCTCTGGGTTATAGTTATTTTTGTTCTGAGACAAAAATGTTAAAAAATGTAAAAAACAACAACTAAAACTAAAACCTTAACTGTCTTGTCACCCTGATTACAGTCTTTTAAGATGATTATTGCCTCTACTGCTTTCCAATCAACTCAGAAATTTACATATTATAATGGAACAAACTATCTAGTTGTTTCCTTAATTTCTCTAATTTACATTAATATATACATTTTAAATATAAAAATCAATTTAAAAAGGCAATTGGATATTTATCATGTGATTAAATATTTCAATTATTGATTTTTTGTTGGCTCTGCATAGACACCAAAATATATAAAGCATCTCAATAAATATAACATTTAAACTACAATTACTCTAGGGTGCATAAGAATATGACTCTATAATCTTTGTAAGTGAAGAAAGAATGATTACTACTTTGGTATACCCCCAAGATAAGACTAAAGAAAAGAAATACTTTCATTTGATGTATATGTATTTATAAAGCAAGGATGGTTCCAAAATATTAATTCATGTGTTTCTGTAAAGCTTAATCTGCTTAATCTATTTTACTGTTAAGTAACATCATCTTAATAGTGATATCCAAAAATATACACATATTTAACCGTACAAAAGATAAATAAAATGAACAAGATTCTTTATAAAAGTGTCTGATTCTAAGACCAGGGTAGAAAATATATAAGATAAGCCTGAAGCACCTTTTAGTGCCAGAAATTAGTGAAGTGCTCAAAAGTTTGTCTGCATGCACACACACACACACACACATGCACACACGCCATACATAAACACGCACACACAAAGTTCTGGGGGTATGTCAAGCAGACACAGGAGCCAACTGAATGAAAGATCTGTGATTAGCTAAAGCTAGGACAATTTGTGCAACAAAAAAATAAAGTATTATTTGATCATCACCAAAGAATAAACTAAATAGCCATGAATCATTAATGATACAGATAAAAACAAGGGAAGTCAGAGTTACTGTAACAACCAAGAGTTGCAAGGAGCCTTACACTACCTTGATAAAAGGAAACATTGAAGTCCAGGTGCATTTATTAGTTTTATGATTACTTTTGCCATGGTTATTTAAACACAATTTTGGATTCTGAGCTGCAGCCTCTGAGGGTAGGACCGTGTAAATCAAATAATCAATCCAGGCAAAAAGCAGCCAGGAAAATGAAGTATTCTGGGGATGATGTTGGAGGAAGAATGATATGTCATTACTGCCTGAGCTGGGAACATTAGAAGGCATAGTGTGATATCCTGCTATTCTTCGTCCACATTATTCTCCTAGTTAATAAAAATGCATTATGTACTTTTTGTCCCAAAGAGAAGACTCTCTTTCACTGTATTCACCTTCTTGAAGTAAGCTTGGTAAACTATTTAGTTCCATTAAAAGGGCAAGTTGATTTATGGTCAGATATTCTGGTAAATAATTATTTTTATTCAGATGTGTTCTACAGGGCATTTTTATCTCACACCATAATTCATTAATTTGTGGAAGAACGAAAGGAATTCTCTTCTGTTTCCTACATCGACCTGTCCCTTGGTTCTGAACAGTCAATAAGTTATTAGCCCAGGCGTAATGTATTATTTACTTTTCCCTTTATATGGGTGTGTGTGTGTGTGTGTGTGTGTGTGTGTGTGTGTGTATGCTCAACATTGTTATTAGCTATCTGTATGTAGATAGCAAACTATGTACCCTAATAACATTTCTCAGATTTTATGATGGTTTCCCCCTAAGACATTTCAGGATTGATTAATAGACACATCTCATTGAGTACATAATTATTGCGCTTACTTGTCCCTACAGAATTGCCTTTGTTGGCATTTTAAAGAAGTACTAATCAGAAATGTTTAAAGGCTTTTGTAGCATTGCTTAAAACCCCCACATCCCATGCAGAAATTCTTTTCATCTTTATTGAGGTATAATACACAAATAAAATAATAAGGTATTTAAAAGTGTACATCATGGTGATTTGATATGCTATATGTATAAATTGTGAAAAGATTCCCACCATCTAGTTAATTACCACCCCCATCAGCTCACATATTTATCTCTTTTTCTGGGGAAAATATTTTAATTCTGCTCTTTTAGCAAATTTTAATTTTATTATGCAGTGTTATCAAGTATAATTACCATGTTGTACATTAGGACCTCAGAAATTTTCTTTCTTTCTAGTCACGTTTCCCCATTGCCTAGTAAAATCCTTCATCTAATGAATTCAGTGAGGATAGAATTCAGATAGTGCTGTGTTATTTACCAAAAGTGTTTCAGAGCAAAACCTGAGATATAACTCCAATGTAGTTATAAAGAAAGAGAGAAAAAAAGGAATCTACTTTTTCTACTCTTTTCCAAGGGCTACTCAATATCGGCAATTGAGATAATTTTTCCCTTTTAATTTGCTGGATGATTAATGTCTTTTAAGATGTTTCTCTATCAGATACATTTCCAGATGACTATCTGATTAGTTGAATTGGGCTGAGGCATATATTGAGCAGATCCGTATTCAGTTCTTGTAATACTATCTCTTTCTCCCCTCCGCTCTGGCATCATAAAGCCAGTTGTCACAACATCTTCAAATAACCACCAGGAAGAAGGTGAAAGTTGTCAAAACTGCTCTCAGGTTCTATGTGACGAAGTTTCCTACTCCCCAGTGCTTCCCAACCAGCCTGGAGGTTTGAGAAGAATGTCTGCCTTGTCCCACCATCAACCATTGCCAGAACTTTGCCTCCTGGAACTGTAGATGAGAGTGAATCTTTATTGGATTAAGAAGGGAAGACATTGTTTCATATCCTCTTAGCATCTCAGTGGAAGCAGCAAGAAGTAGCTAACTCCATTTTGGTCTCACTGCGTTCTTTTTGTTGAACCACTTTACGAATTCAGGAAGCTTAGCAGAGCTCTCCTCTGTTGTCAGCCATGAGATTGAATGCACACATTTTTTATTTGACACAATATAATGATCTATTCATAACACTGAATGAACTTTTATGCATAGCATGTCATTCTCCATTTCAGACTATAATCCACTCTAGTCAACACAAATAGCAACAGTAGAAGCGGTAAATGGTTTGTGCATATTCATACAATACTATTCACTAGTAAAAATATACACATTATGTTGTACCCCAGAATGGACGATTTCACCCATGTATGCTGAACCAAAATAACAGACAGAGAAGAGAACATACTTATGCATGCCTATATACAACGTATGAAAACAGGTAAAATTAATATGTTACAATCAAAATTAGTTAATTTTGTGGTGAAAAAGTCTAGAAGAGGACACGAGTACTTGAGTGTATTTTCTGTTTCTCAGTCTGAGGGGTGGTTACAGTGTGTCTTTATTTGTAAAAATTGTTGAGCTTTAAATATGCATTTATTCAATTTTTAAATATATGCTCTGCTTTACTTAAAATAGTTTAACTCAAATAAAATATAGGAAAATAGGGGACTACAATAGTTGGATTCATAGCCAGATCATTGCCAGTTTATTATAAAAAAGACATGAAGAAAGAGTTTCAGGGGAAAAAAAGGCATTTCAATATTCTTAAATAGTTCATAGTAGCAAATGGTGATACTGACTTATAATCCTAACTATGGTTAAGGAAATAGTCTCTGCTCTGCCCATGTAATCATATGACCAAATCTTCTTTGTCTTCTTTTATTCAAGAGCAATTTTGTTCTTCCCACCCCACTGCCACAGTGAAAATGTCTTATTAGGATAGGCATGGCAACACCATTACTGCTGAAGCAATACATAAAGTAATATTGTATGTTTTTAGAGAAATTCCAGTTATAAAAATAGATGTTTGTCCATATATGCAAAGCTTTAATTTTTTCTAAAATAAGAAACTGGGTAAAACAGGGAAGAATAAACATCCAATAGAATAAAAATAAATTATGGATGACAATGTAGATGCACTATATGCAGACTTAATTAACTTCTCTTGCTTAAATATGGAAAGTAATGAGGTGATTATTTTACTACTAGAGGCTCTGTGCACCAATTCATGCACTGGTGGGGTCCCTCGGCCTGGATAGCAATAAGGGCCCTTTCCGGCCGGCTGAGGGGAGGGACTGTGGGAGATTGGCTGGCCCCCAGCAGGTGTCGTCAGCGGGTGCGAGCAGGGCAGGCGCTGTCAGCGCATGGAAGCGGCAGGGGCAAGAGAGGGGCTGCCCACAGAGAGAGGACCGGGGGCCGCAGCGGGAGGGGCCAGGCAGGGGTGAAGAGCACAGGGCCAAGACCCACCCCTGTGCCCACCACAGCCTTGTGGCCCACAGTTCCTTTCAAGGTGCATGAATTCATGCACTGGCCCCTAATATATATATATATATATATATATATATATATATATATATATATATATATACACACACACACACACACACACACACCACACACACACACACACACACACATATATGTGTGTGTGTGTGTATATTAGTGAGAGGGAGCACATGGAAAATACCACTGTGTATCTCTCTGCCTTAGTAAAGGTCTGATTGTGTGGCTCAGCGGTTGAGCGTCATCAACTGATAAACCAGGAAGTCATGGTTCCAGTCCCCATCAGGGCACTGTTAAGTTTGATCAAATAATTCAATCTATACCCTTCCCCTGTGAACTAACCTTTAGGCCACTTCACAGCGGACATTCCCCTTCCCTTAGACCACATGCCACTTGCTAAGACCATTATCTCTCCCCTCTGGACACACCCAGAGAATTCTCCACCTAGAAAAAGCTCGCCTAGAGTCCTTCACAATCTCTGACTCCCCATCCCTGAGGGCTGGCGCCATTTGGGGGCTCAGCCCATCTGGTATCCAGATGCCCTAATAAATTTATAACCCTTACCACTTTGGCCTCGTGCGTTCCTCCTTTGGCGATCTTAACAGGCACATGCCCAGATTTCAGCCTTAATACCCAGTAGGGAATGTGCAGGAAGCAGCCAATCAAGGATTCTTCCTCATCATTGCTATTTCTATCTCTCTCTTCCTCTGAAATCCATAAAATATATATTTTAAAAATATTTTTAAAAAGAAAGTTCTGATTGTTAAATTTAAATAAAAAACTTACTTATTTCTACTTATACTTATAAATTTTCCTATTTATTACTCCATATATTCAACTGCTTAATCCCAGTGGTTGTCCTTATGATCATTATAGCCCATCAATGTATACCCTGGAATTTGTATGAATAGCCTTTACACAAAGTTATATATCTCTACATATTATCCCTATATTATGGCTTGCTCCTGACCCACAGTCTGACATTTACCTTCAAATGTGAATTAATATAATATGTTTTGTTACCAGACATTAAATAACTGGTGATAACTTTTGACTTTTCTATAAGCTTCCCAATGTAAAATCCAATACAGTGATAAAATCACAGTGGCTTGAGATGAAATCTTAATTAGAGTTTTATAAAGTTGATATTTAAATTTTCACTCACCTAAAAGCCATTTTCTCCTATGTTAACCCACTGAAGTATTACAGGAAAGCATTTTTAGAAACAGAACTCACATATAACACTAGTGTGGGCTAATAAACAACTTTGTATATGCACTGAATTTTCATGAAAAATGTCATTTTAAAAGAAAGACATTAAATATGATGCAAAACCTTTATTATTTAATAAGTATTTTTAAATTTTATTATTTAAGATCTTTCAAGCATTGCAACAAGACTTAATGAACTTTTATTATTTTGCCATGACAATTATTTTTGTTCATTGCAATTGTAAAATTTTATAGTAGCTTATCAACACTTACCTTCTTTTAGGAAAATGTACTTGTGGTTCTTCAGTGTAATCATTGTGCCTCATAAAAACTGTGTTATTATGCTGGCTTAGTATAATATGCTTTTTGCATAAAAATAACTTATTCTCTCCTCCATTGGTAATTATAACCTAAGTCCATTGCAGTAATAAACTTGGCTTGAGTACTTGATGGACCACTTTATTTTATGCTAACTACCCTTTTTCTATTATGACTATTTATTATGTCTTCATAGATGTGAGGCAAAGCAATAGTGAAGTGGAAGACACTGGCACATCTGTTTTCCTAAGGTGTGTTTTTTCTCCTTAGGCAGAAGTCCCAAGTTACTATTTATTTGGAACATTGGAAAGTATTCTAAAGCCATGTTCGCCCAGGTGTTTTCATCATGAAAAAGAGCTGTGTGAACACTTATTAATGAACAGTAACAACAGTCCCAATGACACATGGCATTGTTGCCTATCGTAGCTTCACTGCAACGAAGAATAAAGAAGCAGTCTGATTGAATACATAGAAAGTATTTGAGTAGGTGGAAATGTGCCCAGTGGTGTTTGTTATTGGGGTTGCAAAAAACTGGAAACTAGTCCAATAAATTTTCTTCCTTATGCTGACAACAGAACAGATGAAACCATATATTATATCTTACATATGACCCTTTCTTTGCATTCCAAGAAGCATTATTTTGTGTTTTGCTTCTTTGCTATTTTTTTGTAATTTTAGGAAATAAAAAAATTTATTGGCAGGGATAAAGCATTTCTTGAAACTGAACTGGCACATAACATATTATGCAATAAAGTGTTATAAAAGCATGTGATAACCTCTCTGCTATGACCAAAGTCATAATTTTCCATATAAAATTTTAAAATGCTATTCAACTATATAGTGCTGCTATCTCCTGTTTATACCCTACTGTGTGGCAAAGTAGTGTTTGCTATGCTTTCCACATAGGTCTTATGCTCTCTGCAGCCCTATAATTCCAGGGGAAACCAAAACAAACAAACAAACAAACAAAAAACAGAAACACACACACACACAAGACCTAATTTAACTTGTGTAAATTTGTTCAGCTGGATCCATAATCAACTCATTGACATTCATTGCAAGAGGTATGTTACCTTTCTTTCAATACTCAATATAGCATTCTTCCTCTAAGCTTAGCTGTCCATTCTGAGACAACTGAAATTTCATATATATATATATATAATTGTGTGTGTGTGTGTGTAAATTAGCTGACAGAAATATAAAATTACATCAGTTGGGATTTAATGATATGAGTCCATTAAGCAAAAAAATAAAAAATAAAAAAAAGTTGGATTCAGTGTATTAGATGGAGGGATATTTTTACAGTACCAAATTCTGGACAAACAGTATTTTCTTCACCACTTTGCAGATGCCATTCTATCAATTCTATCATGTTCTAACTTATAGAATTTCTGGTAAAATAAGCTGTTATTTATTGAAAAAATACATATTTTTAAAAAATTGGCTGTTTATAAATTTTCCTCTTTGTCTATATTTTTCAATGCTTTTTTGTTGTTGTTAATCCTCATGTGAGGATATTTTTTCCATTGATCTTTAGAGAGAGTGGAAGTAAGGGAGGGGGGAAGAGAAAGAGAGAGAAAGAGAAATATCATTGTGAGAGAGACACATTGATTGCTGGCCTCCCACATGCACCCCCACCAGGGCTTGGGATCAAACCTGCAACCCTTGACAATGAATTGGACCCATGTGTGGCCAATGCTGTAACCATCTAGTGACACTGGCCAGAGTTTCAATACTTTTATTTAATGTATCCTGTGTGTGTGTGTGTGTGTGTGTGTGTGTGTGTTTGTGGTGTGTTTGTGGTGTGTGTGTGTGTGTGTGTGTGTGTGTTATTGTGTTTGGGGTTTGTATGACCTCTTAAAGAGGTTTTCCATCAATTTTGGTGAATTCTCTTTTAGTACCTCTTCAAAATTGCTTGTAACACTTTCCTACATCTATGTTTAAGATTTCAGTTACCTTTATATTAGGACTTTTGAATATACTTAAAAATCACTTCATATTATTTTCTGTATTTCTCAACTGTTTTCCCTTTTCTTCTTCATTATGAATATTTTCTACTGATCTAGAAATATTCTGATGATCTGCTTTTTGCTCTCTAATATGGTCTATACCATTTTTAAATTTAGCTGTTATATTTTTATTTCAGAACTTCAATCTGCTTCAATTTTATAGAATGAAATTCTCTGATGAGATGCTGTATCTTTCCTCTATTTACTAAACATACTAACCACCTTTATCTGAAAGTCCATGTTTGATTACAAAATCTGAATCTATTTCAAGTGTCTTTACATTATCTTTTGTTTTTTGCTCATTAGTATTGTTACATGACATGCCTATCATTTTTACATTTACTTTAGATATTGTGTGTGGGAATTTAACTTCTGAATGATGCCCTATGTCTCCTAGGAAGAGTTAGTGATTGTATGAATAGCAGTGAGAGGAAGAGGAGGGAGATAAGCAATTCATCCCCTGAGCAGTTGTATTGGTTCAGGTCTTTTAGGTGGAGGACAGGGGAGAGGAGACATTGTATAATTCTAGTTTGCCCTTACTTCTAAGTAACAACTCATCAAGAACCTCAATAGAAACATTACATTAGCATGTTGACTAAGTACATAGTTCCTCACTAAGTCCATGTATTCATTGTTTTTGCTCCTTAGCGCTGTGAGACCGATTTATGGCTGGTTGCTATGTCTCTTGCCACCTTAGAATTTGGCAATAAACTGTGACCAACTTCACATAAAGGTCAGGCTTGTGTCTATAGTTTCCTTTTCTTTCGTCTTATCATCTGGTTCTCTAATCTTTGTCCCAAGTCTTAGCAACTATAGTGTGCCTGGATTCCAATTTCTTTTTATCTGGACTTTTTATACTTTGAAAAATCTTTTGATTACTGCTTTCTGTTGGGCTGCAAAAATTGGCATCAAGAATTTAAAAAAAAATAACATGAGAGGGCAAAAGATACAGGAAAGGAGGCTGCCTTCTCCTTCTTAAGTCTTGGATTTATTGCTTGCTCTCCTATACCTTCAAACAGTCGGGATTTTTATTTTCATGTTACATTATCTAGTTTTATAGTTATTCTTAGGAGTAGAATTGATCTGATACAAGTGAAGTCACAATAGCCAGTACTAGAAGAAGTCTGGTTCATTTAGTTGCAATTCTTTCTTATTATAAGTACTGTAACAATTTGAAAACATATATTTACCTTACAACTTTTGTATAGTCGAATATCATAACTTCTGATATTTATTCTAGTCTCTAGATCAGCCGTGGGCAAACTACAGCCGTGGTCCTCTTGCTCTCCCCTCCGCTCCTTTACTTTGAATTTATATTAGTTCACACAAACACTCTATCCATGCTTTTGTTCCGGCCCTCCGGTCCAGTTTAAGAACCCATTGTGGCCCTCGAGTCAAAAAGTTTGCCCACCCCTGAGTCTAGATTTTGATATATTAGTATAACCATGATTATTTAATATTTTTATTGATTTTAGAGAGGAAGGAAGAGGGAGAGAGAGACAGAAACATCAATGATGAGAGAGAATCATCGATTGGCTGCCCCCTGCAAGCCCCCGACTGGGGATCAAGCCCACAACCTGGGCATGTGCCCTTGACCAGAATCGAACCCTGGACCCTTCAGTTTGCAGGCCGATGCTTTATACACTGAGCCAAACTGGCTAGAACTAACCATGATTATTTTAAAGGGAGTTTACAATTTTCCAGGTATAAGGGTTATTTGTGACAGTTTATTATTTTTTTATAATTTTATTGGATTTCCATAAGAGAATTCCTTATACTATTTCTACTTTTATAAATTTATTAAAGATTCATTGTCCAATATATTATGACTGTTAAAAGTTTTTATGACATCTGAAATATTATATTTTGTAATGTCTATATCTCTTACAAATGGAGAGATTCTTGAGAGCACAGTATAAGTCTTCATTTCTGTATCTATAACGCCTGAAAAAAGGAAACTGCCCAATGAATTGTGCTGATGGGAATGCTAAATTAAACATAATTTAAATACTGCTTTTTATTTATTACAGAAAAAGACCCACTAGAAAAGATAAAGCTTTGTATTTAATTATATTAATAACTCCAAATAATCCATTTTCTCCCTCAAAGGAGTTGACATTCTTATCATTGTTTTATAGTTTCTTAATCAACCTGTACCAAAAGATAATTAGACATATTCTTTTAAAATCATTTTACCATAATATTGTGAATTCTCGTCTCTTTTCCATTTTCTTGATTTTGCATATTTCCAAATCTGATCCACATAGTAGAGAGAATTAAAAAAAGATACAAAGTAGGCATTAAATTGTACATATAGTTTTTTTTTTTTTGATGAAGTGATTTTCTTGTTTAAAGTATTACATGACTCTCCTTTTCCCCCCATTGACCTCTCCCCAGCTACCCCCACCCTCAGCACATGCCCTCACTCCCTGATGTCTGTGTCCATTGGTTATGCTCATAATGCATGCATGCAAGTCCTTTGGTTGATCTCTTACCCCCTCAACCCCTGCCTTCCCTTGTAGATTGGATAGTCTGTTTGATGCTTCTGTGTCTCTGGTTCTATTTTTGTTCATCAGTTTATGTTGTTCATTATATTCCACAAATGAGTGAGGTCATGATATTTATCTTTCTCTGACTGGCTTATTCTGCTTAGCATAATGCTCTCCAGTTCCATCCATGTTGTTGGAAATGGTAAGAATTCCTTCTTTTTTATGGCAGCATAGTATTCCATTGTGTAGATGTACCATAGTTTTCTAATCCACTCATCTGCTGATGGGCACCTAGGCTATTTCCAAATCTTAGCTATTGTAAATTAGCTATGAACATAGGGGTGCATATATCCTTTCTGATTGGTGTTTCTGTTTTCTCGGGATATATTCCTAAAAGTGGGATTACTGAGTTGAATGGAAGTTTGATTTTTAATTATTTAAGGAAACTCCATAGTTTTCCACAGTGACTGTACCAGTCTTCATTCCCACCAGCAGTGCAAGAAGGTTCCTTTTTCATATGGTTTCAAAAATATGATCTTGTAAGGGGACTTAATTAATTCAGAAAACTTGGTCTCTTACTTTTTCTTTCCAAAATAAGAATTAGAAATTCTACTTATTGAAAAGAAAAATCCTGATGATAAACAATAGAGAAATCAATAGTATTGCTAGCAATATTTCCCAACTACCTATCATCTCTTCATCTATTGATCTGTCCAGCTATCTATATATTTATATACCATATGGACCTCTGCAAGTAAGTGCACACTTGGGTATTTTCATGTATAGATTTATTTATACATACCTATGGAGTTTCCCTGGTTGTATTATTAATTAGTATAATAAAATATTCACAGTATTTCTAAATTTCTTAAAGCAGAGTTGGGAAGAAAAGCTATTGAAAAGTTTGTTTCAATGCCCATTCTTTTCATAGAGAAGACTGCTGTTTAGCCTTTCATACACAATGGGAAATGTTCTCATTTTCATATAAAGTTCAGAATTTTAAAATCTTATTATCTTTCAACATATTAGTAATGAATTATAATAAGAATTATTTTTATTAGTAGATGACAATGTGACAAATCTTTTATTATGTACATTCAAACATTCTTAGTTGACAACTTTAAAATAAAATTATGCTCTGCCACATAAATTTTATATGTTATAAATTTCACTATTGATTCTTGTAAATGTGCTATTCAAGAGTGGTAAAATGTTTTTTTTTTCTTTCTAAAAGTGAAAAAGTCAAAAGCTAAAGCAATAACAACAATAAAAGTACAGAGAGCAAATATTGCATTTTAATATTTAAATATTTATATATTTAACAGTATATTTGCAGCTGTGATTAAATGACAGGATAAAAAATACATATGTTGAATGCTCTACAATTATAAAATTAACACACAACTACTAATACAACTGAATGATGCATCCATTCCTTTTGAAAGTTAGGGTTATTATACCCCAATGATAGGATAACTAATTTCAGAAAGGTGTAAAATTACAAAAATATTGGAGATTCCAAGATGGCTGCAGAGTAGGTGGGAGCTATGCTCACCTCTTTCTGGTTCCCAACTGGAATGTCAGCTAAATTATAGAGCAATCAACCTGAATAACCAAAGGAGGTACAGCTGAACAGGAGTGCTATACCAAGGATTTACAGAAGAAGCCACATAGTCAATGGGATGAAGTGTAAAGATGTGGAGGGGGCCGGCCACTGCGCTCACTTGCAGTGGCTGAGAAACTAGAGGGATATCTTGGCTGCAAAAGTCCATCCTCAGCAGCATGGGATCTCAACATGGCACTGGGATCCCCAGAACAGACTTCCTATCAATAAGTCAACAAAAACAAGTGTAGGTGAGGATGAGTCAAAAGGGAACCCATGTACACCGTTGGTGGGAATGCAGATTGGTGCAGCCATTATAGAAAACAATATAGCTTCCTAAAAAAGTAAAAAAAAAAAAGAAAAGGAATTGCTTTATGACCCAGCAATTCCACTCCTGGGAATATGTCCTAAGAATCTAAAACACTGATTCAAAACAATATATGCAGCCCTATGTTCACTGCAGTGTTATTTGCAATAGCCAAAATTTGGAAGCCACCCAAGTGCTCGTCAGTAGATGAGTGGATAAAAAAAGCTGTGACACATTTACCCAATGGAATACTTCTCACCTGTTTAAAATAAGGAAATCTTACCCTTTTCAACAACATTCATGGACCTGGAGAATGTTATTCTTAGTGAAATAAGCCAGTCAGAGAAAGACAAATATTATATAATTTCACTCATACATGGAATCTCATGACCAAAATAAACTAATAAACAAAATAGAAACAGACTCAAAGATACACAGAACAGACTGACAACTTTCAGATGGGAGGGGTGTTGGGGGGCTTGGTGACAAAGGTGAAGGGATTTTAAAAACCCACAAATAATAGTATGGTGATTGCTAGAGCAAAAGGGGGATGGGGGAGGTAGAAGAGGGCAAAGAAGGGGGATAAATGGTAGCAGTAAGAGACTTGACTTTGGATGATGAGCACACAATGCTAATGACGTGTGCACTTGAAACCTGTATAACTTTATTCATTAATGTCATCCCAATAAATTCAATAAAAATAAATAAATAAAGTTGCAAAAAAATTACAATGTAGTTACTATGTTCATTTTTAAAAAATACAATTACTCAGTAGGAAATTTAAATAATTTCAAAATAACTTTGTCAACCACACAGATGGAAAATGGTGAATTCTGAATTCTAACTCCAGCCTGTGTACCTTCAAACTACGTGCACTTTCCATTATATGTCACTACTTTCAGGCTTGAATCCAACAAGATGTATGATTGATATATCAGGCTGGGAAAACAATAGATCATGTCCTTGCAGGCCAAGTAGGGGAGATTGTAGAATATAGTACAGAGTGATATATGGGTACTGTGCTGGAAAAATTGGATTCTATCATTTGTTCATAGGCTACATAGAAGCAGGTAGAGACAAAATAAGCAAAGGGAACTAGTTATCTATTCTAATTGGCTAAGAATAAGCCAGTAGGCTTTAGAAAAGGATGTCTTTGGCCATATTTTTAAAAGTAAAAAATGGGAGAGAATGGACAATTCTAGAAAGAAAGGAATTAGGATAAATTGCACCCAGGGACAAAAAGATGAGGCATTTAGAATGATGTAAGATTGCTTGATAGGGAAATTAGAGAGTGTGGATATTAATAATAACTAACTTGAAACTACATCTGGTAAGCGTTGGGAGCTATATTTAATCCTTCATTTAGGATCAATATCATTCTTTTAGTAATAATATATGTGGGGGGTGTTTGTGTACTTTTAATGAAGCAATGAATAAAATAGAATATTTGGAAATTTATTGTCAGGAAACCCATGATATAAAACATATTTCCCTATTCTTTAATTTGTCATCTTTAGGAGAAAACTTTTTTTTTTGTCAGCTTTCTCTACTAACTTGTAAAACAGAAATATAAATGTGTATTTGCTAATATCATTGTGAAAGTTACATAAAACATGTGTAACTTATACAGGATAGTATAAGCAGTACATTTTAAGTTCTTGTGGATTATTACTGCATTATTACTTTGGCAGTGCACATAATTTCTTTTGAAAGTACATTTAAACATTTGGTATTATTTTTATAACCAGATTCAAAGGAATTATTTAGACATCATTTCTCAATATTTATTAAGTTTATATGTCACTAACTTTTATGTTTTCTTCTACAGTTAAGTTTAATAATTGGCAAGAGGAACATACATTAAAATAAAACATTTTGAATTTTAAGAAGTTGATTTTTTTCAAAAACCAATATATTTTTGCAAATAAAAACAACTTTTTTTGGTAAATGTCTTGAAGGTCACTCAGAAAATAACAGTGTTGCATCAAGAAATCTTGAGCCTCATCCAGTTTGGCTCAGTGGATAAAGTGTCAGTCTGCAGACTGGAGGGTCCCAGGTTCGATTCCAGTCAAGGGCACATTGCCAGAGTTTCGGGCTTGATCCCCACCCGGGGGCATGCAGGAGGCATGATTATCTTTCATCACTGATGTTTCTATCTCTCCCTCTCCTTTCCTCTCTGAAATCAATAAAAATATATATATATTTTTTTAAAATATATTTTATTGATATTTTACAGAGAGGAAGGGAGAGGGATAGAGAGTTAGAAACATCGATGAGAGAGAAACATCGATCAGCTGCCTCCTGCACACCTCCCACTGGGGATGTGCCTGCAACCAAGATACATGCCCCTGACCGGAATCGAACCTGGGACCTTCCAGTCCGCAGGCCGACGCTCTATCCACTGAGCCAAACCGGTTTCGGCAATAAAAATATATTTTAAAAAAAATCTTGAAAAAATAATCCTGGGTCTGTTTTTTTTTTCAATTGATTTTATTTTGCTAGACATGACTTGTCAATATTCATATAAACATCTTCTTTAATATAAAAATATAATATATTTTTATATCATTCATTATATTTTATTACTTTTTCTTGACACTCAGTCACATACAACCTTTGCATTGATTCTTCAATTTTTTCTTTATATCTGCTATCTTCACTTTTTTTTCATTAAAATATTAATACAGTAAAATTTCCTTGAGTTTGTTTTCCATGTGACAACTTTTTTGGTAGTATTAAATCAGCCTTGTACTACTGTCTGTGGATTCTATAAATTAGGTTTTATTTATTTATTCGTTTCATCTTTCCCCACTTACTTTTATTTTCCTTGGGCTTTATCTCCTTTTGATTTTTTCCTATGAATTTATAAAAGCTATATATTTTACATTTTTGAGAATATGAAATGGTTTATCCTAAATTTTGCTTTGCATACTTTCAAATATATTTTATAATTTTGAATGTTTCCAAAATGGCTAGATCTATAGTCACAAGAAATATAGAATTGTAATCATTCTGTTTATTATTTATTTCTTATTAGTGAGATAAAATCATTTCTTAGATCAACAGAGGAAGTGAAGGTTAATATGTGGAAATTCAAGTCAATGTTATAGGTTTTAAAGCTCAACCTTTAACATGTACTACTTCCTGGTTTCTTTCAATGTCTTTCTTTTCCCTAATATTTTACTCAAGTAGATTAAATCAGAAATTATAATATCAACCTGCTTAGCAAAGTTTGAAAAGTTAAGGGATTAATACCAATTTTTCATCTTACAATATTTTGTTCCTTTTATTATGCCTTGAACCAAAGATAATATCGGATTTTCCATTTTCCATAGGAAACGGACTCTAAGACAGATTTGTATACATGAGCTTTAGGAAAAACATACAAGAGACAATGAGGAGGTCACAATTGATTAGAAGAGATATTTATTTTTTAAATATATTTTATTGATTTTTTTACAGAGAGGAAGGCAGAGGGAGAGGGATAGAGAGTTAGAAACATCGATGAGAGAGAAACATCGATCAGCTGCCTCCTGCACACCTCCTACTGGGGATGTGCCCGCAACCAAGGTACATGCCCTTGACTGGAATCGAACCTGGGACCCTTCAGTCCGCAGGCCGACACTCTATCCACTGAGCCACACCAGCCAGGGCTAGAAGAGATATTGTATTATGATTCCGTTGCCACTGATTATGGAATCAATTTGCCTTCAAAATCCCTATTCCAATTGTCATAGATCAGCTGGGAAACACTCTGAAATGGAGATGTACCTGTAGGAAGTTTATTGAGGAGAGCTCTCAGTAACAACACCTACATAAAATGGGAGAACCAGGGTTCCACAGAGGGAGAGGCTGAACTGAGGTAAGTTACGGGCAGCCGCAGCCCATAATTGTCTTGAACTGAGGTAAAAAAAAAAAATCAAAAAAAAAAAAAATCTGGGCTTTTATATTCTGCATCACCCTATTATTGAATAGTAGCCACGTGATACTGTGATTAAATATATAGTCTTTGTTCCTGCTCCTGTTTCTGGCACAGAGTTCCTAAGTGATAAGAGTGATGAAGGTGTCTTAGTATTCCTAACAAAGGCCTGCCAATCAACCTGAGTTTATGTTAATGAGGTGATTTTTGGAATCACCTGAGGATGGGGGCTGGTTACCAGGGGACCCAACTATGTGATTGGAGGGTTGGAACGTTGAGCCCCACCCCATGACCTCCACAGAGATAAAAATGGCTGGAGGCTGACTTGTCCGCAGCTAATGATTTACTCAATCGTTCCTATGGAATGAAGCCTCCATGAAAACCCAAAAGAACAGGATTCCGAGAGCTCACAGGTTGGTGAACACATGGAGATCCTGGAGGAGTGGTGTGCTGAGAAAGTCATGGAAGCTCTGTATCCTGTCCCTATACCGAGCCCTGTGCATCTCTTCCATCAGGCCTTTCGTGAGTTATATATATCCTTGTGTAATAAACCAGTGATCTAGTGAGTACAATGTTTCTCTGAGTTCCATGGGCCCCTGTAGCAAATTAATTCAACTCAGGGAGTGTGTCCTTGGAACTTCTGGTTAATAACATAACCTTGACTTGCAACTAGCATGTAAAGTGTGGGAGGAGGCAGTTTTGTGAGAACTGAACCTTTAACATGTGGGATCTGACCATATCTCCACATGATTAGTGTCAGAATTCAGCAGAATTGTAGAACACTCAGCTGGTGCCAGAAAATAGCTTGATGGTGTGGGGAAAACTTGCACTTTGAAAGTTGGTATTAGAATCATTTTAGTTGCCCTTTCAGGAGGGTCATAACCTTGGGTGAGACTACTCCCCTCAGTCAAGATCAGTTTGAGGCAGAGGAACTGAGTCCTACACCATTAACAGGCAATATTCCTGGCAGCTGGAGAGAATGAGAACCTTTGTCTTAAAGGGCACAACTGTGTCTACTACAAGGATATAAAAGCCATTATGCTGTGTGAAGGGGTAAGGCATAGTTTTAAACCTTTACTCATTAATTCTCTGATTCTGTACATATTTTGCCTTATAATTCCACACTGTATCAACAGATACATGATACTCCCCAGAACGAAAATGTTAGTTACCTACAAGTCTCAGATACTTTTGCATGATCATAACAATACTATTACTTAAAGAATCATTCTTTATTGAGATTAAAAAGAAAGTTCTAAATTTTTTACTGTGACCGTCATACCTGGAACCAGAATTTCAGGGCTTTATACCTCGGTGGTCCATGGGATGGAGGTCTTCTCAGAGGGGAAAAAGGTAGAGAAAGCAGGACGTTGCCATGTCAGAGGACTGCAGTTAAGGCACAGACGTGCCCATGTTTCTGTCTTTTTCTTCCATTTCTTTCTCCTGCAGTGGAACTTCAAGGAGAGAGAAAATGTTGGAAAACCCCAATAAGTCAGGCAGCCAAGGAAGAGTAATGCCACGCTTGTATTGAGAGGTGTAAATTGGGAGATCCCACGTTTCTAAGCCACATCCCCTAAGTCCTAGGAGAGAGAGAGTATATCATTTGCTGTGAAACTGGCCTAATCGATAGCCTTACAGAGCATTCCTGGCTCATTAAGTTCTGTACAGGGCTTCCGTGCATTCCAAATATTCCAGTAAACCACAGTGAGGGAACATGGAAGGGCTGAGAAGGGTGGACAACAGGAAACAGTCTGGGGTAGAATGAGGATACTTTTATTCTGGTGCAGATTCATCCGTTAACAAACCATGGCAGTGGGTACTTTTACAATGCTCAGAAGTCTAGATTAAATAGGTTGCATATCTGAGGTCAGAAATCCATTGACCAGATCAGCATAAGGCAGCACAGATCAGAAAAATCACTCGGCAGCCGGGATTCGAAGCCCTCTTTCCCAAGCACTCCAAAGGCATCTAGGACATGAGCAGGCAGCATGGGAATGTGAGCACTCACCTGGAAAAGGCTGAGTCATCGAAAGGAGACTGTTCAAAAAAGGACCAGGAATCTGAATCAATTGCGAATTTGAGTGACTATGCAAACTGAAGGACATTATGAGATCATTAGTTAGCAAGCTTTTTATTTTTTATTTTTATTCTTTTATCCCTAGCTCCCCAAGTAGGAGAGGACAATGAAAGTGATTATCCAGTTATAGGATATAAAGATGCTACATTTCAAGTAGTGTAAGTAGTCAAGTGAATTTGTGATACTGTTCCAAAGGTGCAGGTGAATTGACTTCAATTCAGAAACTTCATTTAAAATCTTGCCTATCTTTTATTTGCTTACTATGTTTGTATATAAAGGCCACCAGAATTTAAAAACCTCTTGACTGAGAGTCAGGCTGATCAAAATCCACAAATATTTATTCTTTTTAAAGTAAGAAAGAAGAGATCCTCTGGAATTCAATAAATTTAAGTCACAATTGCAAAAAAAGTGAAAGTGAATATAAACGTCCCTCTGTGTTGCAAATTATTTGAATTATTGTGTCAGAAAGATAAGCCTTTTGGAATCCTGAATAAAGGAGCCTAAAATCAGGAGCTGGTCTTATTCATACTTCATTGTCTGGCAGATAGGAGAATTCCTGTCACAAGAAAAGAGTGATCTACTTCAGGTCAAAAGGTATGTTTATTCATTTAGTCAACCAATGAATACTCGAGTGCTTATAATAATTGAGGCCCTGTGCTGCGCATGAGGCATTCAATGATGAATAGGACATGGGCCCTGTCACTAAACACTTCACGGTCTTCTGAAAGTGATAGACAAAAAATAAAATATCACACAAAGCATATTATGTGATACTAGAGGCCTGTTGCATGATATTCGTGCAAGAATAGGCCTTCCTTCCCCTGGCTTCACTCCCAGCCACCCCGCAGCTGGCAAGTCCCCGCTCCCTGGCTGCCCAGGAACCGGCACCTCCTCGCTCCCAGGCCGTCTGGAGCCGCAAGTCCTCGCTTCTGTCTGAAGTACCACTACAGTAGCTCCCTCCGCCGCACCCCTTCCCCTCATAGCAGGCTTCACTCCGCTCTGCTCCATGTCTGCATATGCAAATTAACAACCATCTTTGTTGGGTTAATTTGCATACTCACTCTGATTGGCTGTGGGCATAGCAGAGTGGAGTGATGGTTAATTTGCATGTTTCTCTTTTATTAGGTAAGATGTTAGAAATCTATGCAAAGAGATAGGAAATGTCTGGCTTAGAATGCTCATGGAGAGAGGGTTTCTCTGAGGAAATGGTATCTCATACTAACGGTAGGAGGTGGACAAAATCATAAAAAAATGAGCAAAGTTATTGGCAAAGGTATTTCCAGCATGAAGAATAACATGTTATTTGCCAGAGGGTGGAAATACTTGGCTAATGTATAACACATTTAATGAAGAATCAATATTTTACATGAGATATAATAGGATATATTATGCTGAACATTAAGGTATTAATCAGAATTGTAGATAAAAACCAATTCATAACATTTTGTTTTGTTTAGAAACACTTAGTGCCTAAACAAAACAAAACATTTGAATTGTATCTGTAAGTAAAGAGAAATCATTTCTAAATCTAAAGCAGGAGTATGGTATGATATTATTTTTTATCTTTAGCAAATATAATATTCTTGCACATGGTTGTTAATGGTTTGAATGAAAACAAGATTATGAGTAAGTATTAGGGGAATATTCCCAGGTTTTGAAAATATTCCAGCTTATTATTCATACAAAGTTCAATTCTTACAATTCTTGAAAAATTTTAGTGACCCCACTTTACTGAATATGAAATAAATGTATGTAAACCTTTCACCCTCACTAGAGTTCAGATGAGTAAATGTTACTATTTCATTTTTAAATATCTAAAAAAAGTAAATTGACTTTTCTTAAATATCACCTAGCATGTGTTATGTAAAATGTATTAAATAAGCAATAATTCATTCAAATGATTATTTTACCAGATCTCAGAACCCCATAGCTTGCAAATATAACCAGAAAAATCAGGTTACCTAAATGATTTTTAGGTAAGCAAGGTCATATAGGGGTAATAGAAACAAATGTTGGCAGTGTTTTAAAGCTAATTTCAGAAGTGTTGCCTACTTAAAAGGTATTTAAAAGATAATAGCCTCCCCTTATTCATTTGAAGTTTCACATAATTAGTTGTTATTATTGTGGAAGTGAACAAAACATACAAGAAAAAATTCACATGGGTATTCATGGAGAGGCTTTTGTGTTGGATTAATTGGAATCTCTGAGGGTAATGCAATCCCAAGTATTTTTCATTAAAAGGAATGAAAAAAGAAAACAGAATATGAAGCTCTGCGTAATTTGTTTAGTTCCTAATTGCTACCAGCATCCTAATGATACATTCAATTCTTAATCTTTATATGCCTTTTGTCTAATTTAATGGATTCTGTTTAGGTTTCAGGCACTAATTTCAGAACTTCATAAATTGCTTTCTTTTCAACAATGAAACCATGGGGAGATAAGTTTAGTGAACTTATTAGGGAGTTTTCAAAAAACACTGATGGAATGCCTTAATTAAAATAATAAATTTATTAAAAGA
Organism: Plecotus auritus; assembly: GCF_963455305.1. Lineage (NCBI taxonomy): Eukaryota > Metazoa > Chordata > Mammalia > Chiroptera > Vespertilionidae > Plecotus > Plecotus auritus. The sequence continues at coordinate 125,674,928 of NC_137782.1, forward strand.
AGGAGAATCATATTAATTTAAATTATTATCTTTTATAAAACTCTATCTAAAAATATTTTGTTTCAATCCAGCCTGAACAGTAACATTTTTGTTTATCTAAATTTCAAAATTTAAATTATAACAATCAGTGTTTGAAGCATATATAAAGGGCTAGAATTTAGTTAATAAATAGTGGATAGAATCTTCACAACACTGCCTTTCATTTATTTATTCGGTAGAAAGATTATCAGAATAGAAACAAAGTAACTTGGCCCCATTAACTATAATAATACCTAGTAGTTTTGAGGCATTTAATGTTTGCCAGGCATAATGTTAAAAGCATTTAAGAATAACTCATTAAATCATCAAAACAATTGTGTAAGGCATATATAATTTTGCTATTTTTTTTTCTGAGAAAGAAACTAAGGCTAAGGCAGCTAAAGCAATCTCCTCATGACCTCACAGCTAATATATAGGAAATGAGCAAAAGTAAATCTGATTCTAAAAACTTTCTTCTTATCTGTGCAACAAATTGATTTATGTAGTGGGGCTTTTTAACATACCATGGATTTAGAAATGTTTTTTTCAGGCATTTCCAGCAATACTCATATACTAATATATCTTTAAATAGGAAACAAGAGAAACATATAGAAAACTGAAAATTAAAAAAAAACATATAGAAAACTGAAAATGATGGAAAAAATGGAAATGGGAGGAGGAGGAGGAGAGGGTAGCCAGCATTATGGTGAAATAAGCGAATCATCATGGGTTTCCCTTTTCTAAGAAAGTTACATGAAAGTTCACTGCTAGAAAAGTTGAAGACCACCAGGGCCACAGTAATAACATTGTATAAAACCACAGACAATTACAAGGGTTCCCTGGACTCTTGAACCATGTTTAAATGTGCTTGTTCCCTCCCTCTGCTAATTTCCGTAAACTGGCTAAAAGGGAACAGTCTTTGTAAAATTGGAGTAGCCAATAGATGTCTGTAATCACTGGAGAAATGATATATTTAGGACTAGTCTGAGCTGCTTTATATGCACCACTGATGTTCAATGTAATTTTGTGATTAAATCCAGATGCTTTTTTCCACTTGTAAAGTCATATTAAAGAAAGTATAATGTATAACATTAATCATGTCATTTTACTTGATAAATCATAAAGGGTTCTTCTAAATAATTAAAGCCACTAAATAATCTAAAAACATAAATGCCATTAAGAGAGAGTAAGTGAAATTTTCCCTTGGGTTAACAGTTCAATTAAAGTGGATATGCTTCATCAACACCTACAATATGCAAGACAGGTAGGTTAGCTAACACCATCCAGAAAGTAATGGAGAAAAACATCAGTGTAGCAGTAACAGCATAAAGGGTTTAGAGGTGGAGTCTACAATTTCAAATATTTGAGCTTAATTTGCAGCAAGCATCTTCATTAACAAACTTCAGGGTATAATTCTAGTGATGCCAAAAAATGTGTACAATGTCTACTTGGCATGTGGTGTTGATTGAAACCCATATAAACAAAATGCCTCCCTTTGTTCACAACCTAATTGGGAAAGTGAATATAAATATAAATGTATAAATTAAAATGCAAAACTCAAATTATGCTATAGACACATGAACAAAATTACACTGAAGCACAAAATCCAGATGAAAGTTACCTGTGGTTGAGAAAATAGATGCTTTACAAAGAGATTTTTTTTTTGCACCAAATTTTGTGATTTCCATTCTTTTGAGTTCAAGTCTACAAACAGTAGTAAATGTCTATGATTTTCAGGGACCCTTCAAGAGAAAAGGATAGTGCTAACAATCATTTTAGACTATACATACATTTGTGGGAGAGAGATAGAGAAACACATTCTTTGAAATATAATGTATTTTGATATGTTAATGTAGAGATATTCACAGAGGGGATTATGAGGGATAGCAGGCAAAGATGGCGGGGTACTAGAGGTTTAGGCAGCAGTGTTTACAGTTATGGAGATATGAATGAGAGACTACTTTCACCCCCAACCCCAAAGAGTCAATATAATGAATACTGTGAGTCTGAAGTGGGTGATTTTCTGAAGTTTGAATATATTCTGTGACAATGAGAGATGATGGATTTTAAGCAAAAAAGTGGTAGAGTTGAATTCATTTTTTAGGGCGAGGAAGGGAAGAGGCCGGTAGCAGGGATATAAAGCTGATGAAGACCTTCATTCATGCTCAGAAAGGGAGTCTAGAGAAGAAAGCCAGGATTTTTTAGACATTTTTGCAATATGATTAATCAAGGCTTGTGCATAAATGGATATGAAGTAGAGAAGGTCAGAGAGAAAAAAGTGAAAAATAATTTTGAGTTCATAGCTTTCTTCTCAGTTGTATAGCACTGAATATGTAGTATCACCAGGCAGTACACTTAAGAGGTTGGGGCTGGGGATTTTACAAGGTCTAAGCTGTGTGTTTGTGGATTTAAAAGAACGTTTGAGATATCTGTGAAATATACAAGTGTAAATATCCTGTAGGCAACTGAAATTCTGCAAATAAATGACAGACAGAAAAATTAAGGTCATCACCATTTAGATGGTAGGAGAAGCTGTAGAAATATTTTTCATCAGTCAGGTAGGAATTATGGATGCAAATAGGAGGTCTCTTCTACTGTTTATAGGCTTGTGAATATAGTGTGCTCTTGAATATCAGTTTAAATATGTTGGAGAATTTGTGGCCTCTTGATCAGTTTGAATCAATAGTAAGTGTTTTGTCTCCTAGATTATAAAGTGGAAAAGTGTTTTTTTTCTGTGTTAAAACATGTAGATAATATTCTATATTCAGTTTACCAGAAGTGTATCCCCTCAAGACCTAATCCATCAAAAGTCAGGGGGGAAAAGCAGCAAAATTGCTTGCCAATTATTCTCTTTGGGAGCCAGCATTTATTCAGAAGCTGATTGTAGAGTTGTCATTGCCTGCCATTATCAGAGAGTAAAAAAAAAAAAAAATACAAACTGACCATTAGCTCCTCAGGGTGAAATACAGATCCAAATCAGAACTGATGGGAATAAAGTGTAGTGTGTCGAGAAAACTGACAAAGTTGACTCTCCCCAAAGCTTTCCCTTTGCTTTGGCTCTCTCCTGGTTTCTGAAGAGAAAATGAGTAGCAAAGGAGGAATCTTCTAAGTGTATGTCAAGTCATTTCATCAAGATATATTAATGAGGGGAAAACCTTGATAGAGTACAGAATGACATTTCCACTATTTGCTTCTCTGAGAAGCTAACTCTCTGGCTTCTTATTTACATTCTATATGTTTATTCCCCCTAACCCCTAACTCCCCAGTTGTCTGTGTTTCTAAATAATTGATGTGTGCTTTTTGACATGTAAACTTTGATTCAGATGCTGCTTGATTTCAATAATCTTTTCAGGCCCCTAAAGCTCACTTCAGCTTGAATTTAGCTATGTCCTATTTATTTATTTACTTGTTTCCTCTTGGAGTTGAATTTAATCACTCTGGTTTAGTTCAAAAGCACAAATAGTTTTCCACACACAGTGTTTGGCTAAGAGATGTATTTGATTATGCTCCTACTCATTATTATTTTTTTGCAAGTTCTGCTCTTCCCTCTCTCTCTCTCTCTCTCTCTCTCTTTCTCATCATTCTAGGGAATTGTCATTAAGCTGAAGTTTCCCTGGCATCACTCCTCCTCCACCATCACATGCACCAGCATCATTCCCTCCTTATGAGTTCAACATTAGGCTCCTGCTGCTACTGTTGCACTCTTCATACTGGGGTCTCCTTTGGGACATTAATGAACTTGGTTAATGTACTTCCTTCCTGCTTGATATCTACCACATCCTTAACCCTCAGTGATGCACAATCTATAAATTGAAGTTACATTGCATGTTGTAAACTCTATTTTGTAGGTACATTGATTTCAATATTTTGCATGTGGGCCTCTAATGTCACAGGAGATATTGTTACCAATTTCCACAAATATGGGAAAGTATGAAAGGAAGCCCCTGAGATAGGGAGATAACCAATCCTCTGATAAAGGGAGAACAAACAATGAAACAAACATAAAGCAATGCAAATTTTTAAGGCTTCATAGCACTTGTGCAAAGTTTTGAGGCCAGTAGTACCATGGGCAGGTAAATACTCATTCATTGCCCAGAAACATTAAGGATTTTTTCAAAGCCATTTTTTTTTTTTTTGCATTGGCTGATTTCAATTATGTGAGAATGCAACTAATACTGGTATTCCTGATATTAGCACAAGCCATTAAATCTGCTGATGAGGAAATAAGCTTGCATTCTCACATTTATATTACGTTTTGAATAAGTATATTTTTCCTCCCAATTCTCTTGCATATTTAAATAACTTTGATTTGTAGTCAGTTTTGTTAACCAGTTGTTTCATTACAAGCTTTTACAAGTATTTATATATTAATTATTATTGGATATTTGGATTTGCTTTCATATTCCCTCATAGGTTGAGTACATAACTCATCATTTATCAGTTTCTTTTGAAAATGAAGAATGACTGCTGTCCAGTCTAATGACATATATACTAATGCTGCCTAGTAAGGCCTTCTCCATTCCCCTGTTCATTTTCATGAATAATTCTGCCCCCATCAACTTGTTTGCAGATATCAAAAGACCTATGGTTCTTTACTTTCAAATCATTCTTATTCAACTGATGTACAGAATATTATTTTTCTATAAATAATGACATTGATATTTGTCTTATTCACCTTGGACTGCCATAACAAAATGCCATGGACTAGGTGACTAAACAACAAAAATGTATATTCTCAGAGTCTGGAGGCTTGAAGTCCAAGATCAAGTTGTTGGCCAATTTGATTCTTAGTAAAAGCTCTCCTCCAGTCTTGTAGGTGGCCATCATTTATGTGCTCATATGGCAGGGAGAGAACTCTTTAACATCTCTTCTTAGAAGGGCACTAAACCCATTATGTGGGTCCCAACTCATGGCCTCATCAAACCCTAACTACATTCCAAAGGCCTCGTCTCCAAATACCATCACACTGGGGTTAGTGCTTCAACGTACAAATACAGAGGTTTGATGGGGCACAAATATTCAGCCTATAGCAGGATTTATATTTGATTTTACAGTAAATTACATCCATTTAATTTCATCACTATTCCCTGCCACACTTGTTTACAGCTTGACATCTCCAATGTGAACAAATTAGTTTTACTTATCTGTTAGCTATTTCTTATATTCCTTCCAGTGATTCTATTCAATTGTTTTTAAATGTCTCAGTGCCTTTATGATCTTAATTTTTTCTTCTATTACCATCATTACCAACAATAACAAAACACACACACACAATTCCCCTCCCTCCCCACCACTATGTCTCTTGGGAACAATGTCTTTTAAACAATTTGCCCAAAATAGAAATACTTGCAATGTACATACATAAGCTTTAACTTGGAAAATACTTTCTTACACATAGTTCTTGAGTTAGAGCTCTCTATTTCTTCTTCTGTTTTTTAGAAACACCTGTCCCTGTCAATGTGGTTCTGAGTCCTTGACTGCCCATATGTATCAACTTAAAAACAACAACATTTTCATTGATATAATCCCTTATTCTGTGAAGACTCTTGTGTTTGTCCTCCACATCTAGATTTGATTTTGGAGAGCAAATTTTCTTTTCTTTACTGTCCCCAATGTTCTTCACAGTTTTGCTATTGTATTGTATTTTCTTAAAAATGCTTTCTTATCTCGTGATTCTCCCTTCTTATCTCATTCTGAGGTATTTTCAGTCCTGGATATATGTTCATCTCCACCTATCCTGTTCCCTGCTCATGCTTTTCTCCCCTGGATTTATTAAGGCCATTTCGTTGGAGTTTTATATTCTTTTAAGGGTATTAAGTGTTTTTTCCTGAGATTCCCCCCTCCCCCCCGAATTTACAGTAAATACATTTTATTGTTATGTAATGCCTCTCTGTCTTGAAAATAAAAATTTACTGTACTCTTCCATTGACTGCTTAAATACTATAAAAGAGTTAAATATTTCATTGGCAGCAGGATCAGGTATTTACCTGGGGATTTTTGCAGGGTGGCACTAAACCTATGTCTAGAATCCAAGTTGTTATACTTGTCCACTTACTAGTTTCTAGTGTGTATTATCCTACTCTAGACTGACTGTTCATTTCTGGCTTTGTTTTCTTTCCTTTATTGCATATTAATTTCATCCAGCTAAATTTAATGATCCACCACCTTGAGGTACTTTTCATTGTTCAGTGGACCTAGCCTTTTCCTCTGTCCAGGTGATTTTATTTATCTGAAGTTCTCATCCGTCTCCTTGGACTCTGAAAATTCTGTTTATTATTGACTTTATCTCTGACAGCAACACATTTTTTCATACTATATTTACTTTCCCGAAGGTATTGTGGCCATCCTGGTCTGTCGTCCTCTTTCTTCTCCACTGGTGTTCAGTGATGTAGTTTTAGTGTGATGGAATAGCAGTGCCTACTCTGACACTTCCTAGCCGCTTGCCTTGTGCAAGTCATTTCACCAGTCAGTTCACCTCCTCAAGTCTTAACATTTCCTGCATGCAAAATTAGTATTTTAATACTACTTCCTTATTGGTTTGTTTTTTTTAGAGCAAATAAACTATGCAAAGCTGCTTACATATATTACCTTACATATGACATGAGCTCAGCATGAGTTAATCTAGTATGACTCCTGTGAGATGCTGACTTTCAGGGATTATAGAAAGGTGAGCCAAATACTTCAGTGAACTGATCACAGGAACAGAAATAATTAGGTTCATGGACCGGAGCCTTACACTTTGGAGTTTAGACACAAGCAATAGAGTACAAGAGTTAAGACCTCTTATTATTAAATAATTTAAGTTTCAATAAGTTAAAACTCAAAAAGACCAATGTACAGGTAGTTGGTCCAAATTAAGCTATAAATGACTCATATTTAATACAAATTTTCCTCAATTAAAACTGGGATTAGCTTTTTGTTTCATTTTTATTTTTTGTACATATTTTTACAAAAATGATTTTAGAATTTGAAGGTAGGTTAATGAAAGGTTCTTATTATGTTTTCAGTCCTCAAAACCTGCCTTTTGTGCTAGCCAACTATCATCGACTACCAGTTATTAGGACTCATTCTTCTCTTTCTGTTTTATCTTTTCTTTCTTAATACTTGAGTGTACCTCATACAGTTATTTTAAGTAACCTGTTCCCTATGGCTCTCCTTCTTTAGGCTTTGAGATTCATTTTTATTGGAATTGTGTCATGCATATTTCTTCATTTGCAAGGTATAGTAAAAGTACACAAATAGGTACATGCCACTCTTATATTTGTGAAAGAACATGAAATTATTTAGACAGATGCCTCAAGCCAATCTGTTGTAAACAGGAGAGATTTTAGATAATTGGGCTTTAAGGAAAGAGAAGAAGAAATAATTTCCTATTTTAATATGCCTTTTTATTAAAGTAAACTAAAATTGTTCATAAGTTACCCTTTTAAATTGCTTGTTTTATATGCATGACAATTAGGTTTTTTAAATTTAAGATTTTTAATATTCTAATAAAATAAATAGCAGGGCCGGGCCATTAAACTTAATTTATTGCAAATTCAGCAGTTAGCACCCAGACCAAATAGGATATGTCATATAGTATAATCACACTCAAAAATGAGTAAATATTAATATATTGCTACCGATAATCATTATATAAAATTTTTATTATAGAAGATATACTTTAAGCTGAGTAGGGATAAAAGTATTCATATTAACGGCTTTATTTCTGGTTCTTAGCACAGAGGCTGACACAGAATAGACAGTCAGTTGATGGTTCCTAAATGACTGAATTAACAGAGAGATAGATAGGTATTGTAATTACTATTTGCCTTGTCTAATCCTATTCAGCTGGTTGCACAATTAGAAAGGATGTATTCTCTTTGATAATTTCTTCAATAATTTGCTCCTGAGATAATTTTAATCAATGTCTATAATGATGCTAATCAGAAATCATAACCATATTCAGGACCATCCAGTAGGCTAATGTTACTCATCAGACATTTCCGGCAAATGAAGTAAGACTAAATACACAAAGAAAACAGAGAAGAAAAAAATGTAAAAAACTATATTTGCATAAGACCAAATTAATAAACTCATATTTTGTAATATTATTTATGCTTCCACCTTGGGGCCTAGTTGTCCATAATTTTGTCATGCAAAATACCTAGAGGGTATTATGCTAAATGAAATCAGCAAAGCAGAGAAAGGTAAGTACCATATGATTTCACTCATATGTGAAATCTAATGAACAAAATAAACTAACACACAGGGCAGGTAGCTCAGTGGGGAGGGGCCTTGGTGGATGGAAGAATTGAGCAAAAAAGAAAAAAAAAGAGAGAGGACTCATGGACATGGACAACAGTATGGTGATTGCAGGGGTGGAGGTGGTTGGGAGGAGGCAGAGAAGGCATAGGGGGGATAAATGGTGATGGGAAAAAGTAAAATAAAATGAAATAAATACATACATAAATAAATCAGCAAACAAAATAGTAACAGACTAATAGAGAACAGACTGACAGACATCAGAGGAGAAGGGGTTTATGGGGCTGAGTTAACAATGTGAAAATATTAAGAAAAGAAAAAAGAACTCATAGACACAGAAAACAGTACAGTGATTACCAGAGTGAAAGGGGAATGGGGAGGGGCAGAAGAAGGTGTAGTGGTAATGGTAATGGAAGGAAATTTGGTGTGGGGAGCATATAATAAAATATACAGATAATGTATTACAGAATTGTATACCTGAAACCTATATAATTTTATTAACCAATGTCACCCCAATCAATTCAATTAAAAAAAAAATAGAGATACGAAGTTGTTTTTGAAAGATTTCCACTCAAAGATTTCATGGGGACTCTAAACTAGATTTTTTATTTCTTCCAGAGGGTACTTTAGTGCTACTATGCCACCAAATCCAACTCTAAGTATTATCTAATTCTCCTATCATGTTATAAAGGCAAGAACACAGTTCTTTAAGTGTGGGCTTAAAAAGAGCTAGGATATAGTCCATGGTCCTCTGTGCCAGAAGCTAACCAAGTTTGGCTCATCCCTCTTATGGGTTGGTGAGCACATCTTTCAGGGCCTCAGTGAGTAGTGGGTCTCATCCTAATAACCAACACATCTTAATAACCAACAGAGTAAGCAGACATACACAGGATTTTCCCTGTATTTCTAGTATTTTGCCAAAAATCCCATGTTGGTTCCCCCCCTCTCCCCTTGCTCTCTACATCACTAATAGTAAGAGGAAACTTCTCTTAGAGCAAATTGCTCCAAGTAGAATTGCTTTCTAGCGAGAATAACTGATGCTTTTTTGTAGAGAAAACTATAATTTCTTTCAGTCATGACTTTGTTCCATAGTATATAGGACCTACTTCTAACCAAAATAAGCATAAAATAAAGTAACATGATACATCAAATATATGAGACTCATGGAAATAATCTGCTAAAAGTCTGAATGCATGTGTGAGAGTCTTCCCAGAATAAATCTAAAGAATAGTGAAAAATATCATTATTATAGAATTCATGTTTAATATTAGTGTGTAGCAACAGGTTTTGTTGGAATCCAAGTTTATTTTATCACGAAATTTTCCACTAAAGTATTCCAAATCCCCAAAAGTTTTGAAATCAGTGTCTAAATAAAGTGGTCAGCCATTATCATCTTCTGTATTAAATACCAGTGCACAGGAGATATAACTAATAAATAGTCTTTATAACATGGAATATAATACTTAATTATATGCATTTTATTTAAAAATAAAGTAATAAATTAAAATCTGTATGAGCATATTTAAGTAGATTCATTGGTATAGATAAGAGACTTTTCAATAAACTAACAAATTAACAACATATTCTGGAAACTACATGCTTCTGAAACAACAAAGATAAAATAAATGACTCTCACATGCACTTATTCAACAAACATTCACTGTATACTACTAGATGACAGGTATTTATCTAGGTGTAGGAACACATCAAAGTCCATAACTCATAGAGTGAGCAAAGCTAATAAATATGTAAATAAATAAAATAAAATTGTGATACCTAGGATAAAAACACAGAGTAATGAAGCAGAGTGTTTGTTTTGCTTTAGTGAGGAAATTTCTGAGGAAGAGGCAGTTGAGCTGTGAGCTACTTGTCAGATACTGTGCTTGGAAAAAATCCATATTTTATGCATAGAAAGCAAGTATCTGTAGAACATAAAATATACATTAGTTACTCTGGAGTTGCAAAATTATAAGAAATATATTCTCTTTCCTCTAGGAACTTGTAATATAATAACAGAGACCTGGCATTTGCACAGAGGTCTAATATAGGGAAATATGCTGAAGTAAAGTTACTTCATTGAGTTCATGTTCACTTATGTTCTGGTCCTTTACCAAAAATGTCCCATATTTCAACACTTTTAATCTTACAATAGCATTATGATATAGTCCTTACTTTATATATATAAGGAAACTGAGACTAAAAGAGTGTTTTCCAAGGTCACAATATAATAGTGCCAAATTAGAATTAAATTCAAATAATCTAGCATACAATCCACACTCTTAATATCCTATCTACTAAAAGAGTAATATGCAAATTAACCATCACTCCACTACACCCACAAGCCATGCCCACCAGCCAATCAGGAGTGAGTATGCAAATTAATCCAACCAAGATGGCTGCAGCCACAGAGCAAACAGGAGCCTTGGGGTGCCCCTGGCGATGGAGGAAGCCAAGTTTTCCTTACAATCTGGCCAGCCCAGGCCTCCACTCAAGGCTACAAAGTTTCAATTATAGAAGATAAATAAATCCCAACAAAAATGGCAGCAGCCATGGAGCTGGAGAGAGCATGAGGCTTGGGTTGCCCCTGGTGATGGAGGAAGCCAAGCTTTCTGCACACCCTAGCCTGCCTTGGCCTCTGGTCAAGGCTACAAAGTTTTAATTGTAGAAGATAAATAAATCCCAGATACCAGGGCCTCTGCTTGGGTTGCCGGGGGCGTAGCCAGTCTGCAAACCACCACAGGCCCCTTGCCCAGGGCCACCCCACACCCCAAGTGAACTCCCACCCTGATCCAGGACACCCTTCAAGGCAAATCAGCCGGCCCCCACCGTGCATCAGGCCTCTATCCTATCTAATAAAAGAATAATATGCAAATTGACCATCACTCCAAGACACAAAATGGCTGCCCCCATGTGGTCAAAGATGGCTGCCCCCATGAGGACACAAGATGGCCACAACAAGATGGCCAGCGGGGGGGGGGGGCAGTTGGGAGGGACCAGGCCTGCAAGGCCGGGCAGTTGGGGGCAATCAAGCCTGCAGGGGAGGGCAGTTAGGGGTGACCAGGCCGACAGAGGAGGGAAGTTGGAGGTGACCTGGCCCGCAGGGAAGGGCAATTGGGAGCGACCCAGGACTGCAGGGGAGAACAGTTCGGGGGGGACAAGGCCTGCAGGGGAGGGCAATTAGGGTTGACCAGGCCTTCAGGGGAGGGCAGTTAGGGGTGACCAGGCCTGCAGGGGAGGGCAGTTAGGGGTGACCAGGCCTGCAGGGGAGGGCAGTTAGGGGCAAACAGGCTGGCAGGGGAGCAGTTAGGCATCAATCAGGCTGGCAGGGGAGTGGTTAGAGGGTGATCAGGCTGACAGGCAGAAGCAGTTAGGGGCAATCAGGAAGGCAGGCAGGTGAGCAGTTGGGAGCCAGCAGTCCTGGATTGTGAGAGGGATGTCCGACTGCCCATTTAGGCCCAATTCAGTAGGATCAGGCCTAAAAAGGCAGTCGGACATCCCTCGAGGGCTCCCAGATTGGAAAGAGTGCAGGCTGGGCTGAGGGAAACACACCCCCGTGCACAATTTTCGTGCTCCAGGCCTCTAGTCTATAATAAAGACTAAATTTTATGATATAAACACAGTACTATAAAATCATAAAAAGTGGATTTCTGGTTGATTTTCCCTGAGAAAAAGTGTCAAGGTATATTTTTTTTCAAGTGTGAGCACCTCACTACCTCTCCAAGGAAATATGAAAAATCAAAATAAAACAAGCAAACTAACAAAAGCCTACAGGGATGTTTACAGGATAACTGTGACAACAATCACATTGACATTACACTGGCAGCACAAGTGACAATAGCAACTTAAGTCATAAAAGACCCTCTAAATTTCAACAGGAGTTTTCTCTAGGGACATTTGCAGTATATCCAGTTGAGTTAACATTATAGTAACAAAAATGTCTGGGTAAAGGTAAAAAAAGAAGAGGCATAGTTATTAAGAAATGATCAAAGAAGGAATATGAAGGTACAAATGTCTTATGGGAATACATTTATTCTGAAGTGTAATCAAGAAAATGGCAATTTAAAATGTAAATTATGTCCCAATAGCATTGACAAGAAAAAGATGGGGTGAGTGGGAGCAGGGAAGGGAGGGAGAGAAGAAGGGGAAGGAAGGGAGAAAGGAAAGCAAGCAAGCTCCAGCCCTCCATCTTTGGTAAGGACTCAAAATTGCAGCCTTCATATTTTATAAGGGAAAGAACAACTGAACTATATTCAAAGGCCTTTTTAGAATTTACATTCATTAAAAAACAGTTTCACTTCTTTGAAATAAAAACATATATACATGTTTAACATTAAAGAAATAATTTTAGAAGACATGGATGAACTATCATAAACGCACACACACACGCTTATTGATGTTTGTATCTTTCCAAAATAAATTGAGTTTAAAAAATGTACATATACATTTACTTTTGCTTCCAATAGGTGGAAATATATTGGTTTTATTTGTGTTTACTCAAAAATACAGGGAATGTCTGCCAATTCAGCCCTCTTACCTACTTAATTTATAATGTCACATTATCCTATATAATAAAAGAGTAATATGCAAATTAACCATCACTCTGCTACACCACAAGCCACGCCCACAAGCCATGCCCACCAGCCAATCAGGAGCAAATATGCAAATAAACCCAACCAAGATGGCTACAGCCACAGAGAGCAGGAGGGAGGCTTGGGTTTCCCTGGTGATGGAGGAAGCCAAGCTTTCCACCTGCCCTTGCTGGCCTAGGCCTCCACTCAAGGCTACAAAGTTTCAATGATAGAAGATACATAAGCCCAAACAGAAATGGCAGCAGCCACGGAGCTGGAAAGAGCAGGAGGCTAGGGTTGCCCCGGTGATGGAGGAAGCCAAGCTTTCCGCACACCCTGGCCGGCCCAGGCCTCCTCTTAAGGCTACAAAGTTTCAATTATAAAAGATACATAAATCCAAAAAAAAATGGCTGCCGCCACGGAGCAAGCAGAAGCCTTGGCTCCGCTCCAGGCTACAAAGTTTCACTAGTAGAAGATAAATAAACCCCAGATACCAGGGCCTCCGCTTGGGTCACCCGGGGCAGTGGCCGGCCTGCAAACCACCACAGGCCCCTCGCCCAGGCCGCCTCACGCCCCAAGGGAACCCCCACCCTGATCCGGGACACCCTTTAGGGCAAACCAGCTGGCCCCCACCCATGCACCAGGCCTCTATCCTATCTAATGAAAGAGTAATATGCAGATTGACCATCACTCCAACACACAAGATGGCTGCCCCCATGTGGTCAAAGATCCTGCCCCCATGTGGACACAATATGGTCACCACAAGATGGCCAGCAGGGGAGGCCAGTTGGGAGGGGCCAGGCCTGCAAGGGAGGGCAGTTGTGGGCGATCAGGCCAGCAGGGGAGGACAGTTGGGAGGGACCAGGCCTGCAAGGGAGGGCAGTTGGGGGTGACCAAGCCTGCAGGGAGGGCAGTTAGGGGTGACCAAGCCAGCAGAGGAGGGAAGTTGGGGGTGACCAGGCCTGCAGGGAAAGGCAGTTGGGAGGGACCCAGGCCTGCAGGGGAGACCAGTTGGGGGGTACCAGGCCTGCAGGGGAGAGAAGTTGGGGGGACCAGGCCTGCAGGGGAGGGCAGTTAGGGGTGACCAGGCCTGCAGGGGAGGGCAGTTAGGGGCAAACAGGCTGGCAGGGGAGCAGTTAGGCATCAATCAGGCTGGCAGAGGAGTGGTTAGGGGGTGATCAGGCTGGCAGGCAGAAGCAGTTAGGGGCAATCAGGAAGGCAGGCAGGTGAGCAGTTGGGAGCCAGCAGTCCTGGATTGTGAGAGGAATGTCCGACTGCCCATTTAAGCCCGATCCCACCGGACAGTCGGACATCCCTCGAGGGGTCCCAGATTGGAGAGGGTGCAAGCTGGGCTGAGGGACACCCCCCTCCCCTGTGCACGAATTTTGTGCACCGGGCCTCTAGTTATTCTATAAGAAATAAATGAACTTTAAATTGCTTCATTGTGCCCTAGACAGTGTGTCTCAGCTTGTTGAGTATCATCCCATGACATAATTTTCTTCTGTATCAATTGACATAATCATATTTTGTCTTTTTAACCTATTGCTATGTTGGATTACATTGATTAATTTTCAAATGTGCAATGAGCCTTGTATACTTGAAGTAAATTCTACTTAGATGAATAGTATTCTTTATACCTTAATAGATTCTGTTTACTAATATTGTGTTAAATATCATGAGATATATTGGAATGTAGTTTGGGTTTTTCATTTGTTTTGTTTTGGATTTTTTTTTAACTGTCTGGTTTTAGAGTTAGGGTGATAGTGCCCTGATAAAATGAGTTGGTAAGTATCCTCTCCTCTTTACTCCAAGTTGTCCATTTTTCCCAAGTTGTCAAATTTAGGAACATAATATGTCTTGCATATTATAATCTTCTTATTCTGAAGGTGTTGCCGTGACACCCCTTTTTACTCCTGATATGGGTTATTCCTTCTTTTGATCTTTTCTCAGCCTTGCTAGAGATTTATCAATTGATTTGATTCTTTATTTTTTAAAGAATCAGCTTTGTATCATTGACTTTCTCTATTAATTTCCTGTTTTCAATTCCTTTGATCTGTTATTATCTTGAGTGTTTTATTTCTCCTGCTTTATTTTGGTTAAAATAAAAGCCTAATAAAACAACTAGTCCTTTTCTAGTGACTTCAGGTAGGAACCTTGATGACTGATTTGAGACCTTTCCTTTTTATTAATGTAAGCATTTAATGCTAAAATTGTACTTCTCAGCACTGATTTAACCACATCTTACATATTTTAATATGCCATATTTATAATTTTTATTCCATCCTATGTATTTTTATAATTTTTTGCTTTGAATTTCTTTTTAGCACATAAATTACTTAATAGTGTTTCTTTTAATTTTCTTTCTTTTTTTTTAAATTTCTTTATTGATTAAGGTACCATATATTTGTGCTCATCCCCCATTCCCATCCCAAACCTCTCCCCACGCATGCCCCCACCCCCCTGTTGTCCGTGACCACTGGTTAGGCTTATATGCATGCATACAAGTCCTTTGGTTGATTTCTTCCCCTTACCCCCACCCTCCCCTACCTTCCCTGAGGTTTGACAGTCTGATCGATGCTTCCCTGTCTCCGGGTCTGTTTTTGTTCATCAGTTTATGTTGTTCATTATTTCCCCTAGATGAGTGAGATCATGCGATTCTAGAAATACACTTATAAGAACCGAAAATGGGACAAGCAATAATGGTTATGCTGGGAGGCAAATGAATCAGTCTGTAGTGAGTTTCTTTCTGGGCCAACAGTTCTTTTGAGTCCCAATTTCAATGTCAAACAGTTCCTTATGTGTACATGTCAGCAATGATATTTCAGTTCTGGATGGTGGACAAATGGTGGTAATGCAGGTCCGACCCTCTCTGGTTTGGTCCTGGGCAACCTGCAGCGATGCACAGCTGCTGACTGCTAGTATGGCAAGGCGTCGTCAGCGTCTTCCATCTCTGGACTGTTTCTCTTCTGTCTTCATGGCTGGAGTAATTCCTCTCTGTTGCAGGAATCCACATGGTCTTGGAGTTGTTTTCTGAAAATACACAAATATATTCTTAACCAAAAGTTAATAACGGAATCTTTTCTATAAATTTGACTTGGGATCCTTTTTCATTTTTTTGCCCAAACGATTTTCCTTTGGCTTATTTTGACCCCATGTGTGTTTTTCATGGGTGTCTTGCTGTTAGCCTTACAAATGAAAATTAATTTTCTAAAGTAAAAATTTTCTAGATGTAATTTACTTACAGGATATTTTTCCTTACATGATATTCTTCTACTGTCCCTCCTTTTTTTAATTTAAATATTAGGAGGCTTTTGGAAATTTTATAATGTAATCTTGATAGCTTTTAAATTTTAATTTTTTTCACTAAAATATAACTGCTTTAGGTTCATTTCATGTTACACAATTTTACCATGAGATGAACTACCAATAAAAATTTTAGTTAACACTTTAGGAACAGCTTTTTGTCCAGTACCATTAATTTTTCTAGAATATTTGCTTATTTCAATTAGCCAATTTAAATTAGTCTGAGAACTTGACTACTATTTTACTGTCAAATTTAATACTCTATCAACAATCTTATTTTACCCTGTAAATATTAGTGGGAAGGATTATTTGCCTTCTTGAGTAGGCCCTGAGCATTCCTGGTGCTAGGCTGGATTTAGATATCAACAATCCACTTCCCCACACCATGGGTACAAGACAACTCAAACAAGTCTTGTTGCAGTGAGAGGGCAGCTGCTGTTGGCCAAGTCTCTTGTCTGTTACCTGGGTCCCGATTTGAGCTGGACATGGGAAGAGAAGCAGCCATGGGGGCACGAGACCTACCTCAGAAGGGGTGAGGGTTCAGGCCCCTGCAAAGTTGGGGGGGTGAGGGTCTGTGCCCCACCTCTGTTGACTCCCAAGTTCTGTGCCTGCCTTAGGTTGTTCCTTCCCTGAGGAATCTTAGCCGTCTCTGGCTAACCAGCCATCCTCTGGGGCCAAGCAGGGTGATGTGAGGTTCAGTCCTCTCTCCTTGGTGGCCTATGTCCCCGTGGCCTCCATGCCCAGCACCTACCTTGGGATCCCCTTGCCTGTTGGCAGGGCCCCCGGCACTGATCACATGTCTTGGGAACCCAGGTTTCTTCTCTGGGGAGGGCCCAGCTCACCCCACTGGGCGTGAGACAGATCCATGGTACCAGCCACCACGAGGCTTCAACATCAGGATGAACAGAAAGCTCAGGCAACAGCTGTGGGCAATTGGATTGTGAAAAGAGGGTCCCTCTTGGCCAAAGGGGCAAGAGGGGCCAATATAGAATGCTCAACTGCCTTCCCAGGGGGCCCTCTATACAGTGGAAGGGATTAAATCCCTTTGTGTCCTTTTTAAATTGCTGCCAGACATTCAAAGAATTAGTTTGTAAGTTTGTTTGGGATAATTGTACATTATGCTATTGTAATTCTAAAATATCAAGATATGTGTTATCTTTGTCTCCAAGCACCAAAAAGATGATTTTTTATTGATTCCCAAGGGTGCGAGGTACTATTCTAGGTAATGGGGGTTATACAAATCTGGGAAAAATTATAATGAGATTGTAGAATAATATCATGTAAGGATATTCTTTGCTCTAGGCCATGGCAATTCCATTTCAAACTGGCTGTCAATTTCTTTTTGTATAGATAAGGTCTTAGTTACATTTTCTTCACCTCTCCCAGGAGCAAGTAGTGATAGCCCCTTCCTTTGGTGTCCACACAAGCCAGAAACCTCTCTTTAATTTTACACACAAAGAAGCAGTGGTTTGATTTTGTGTCATACAAAAGGGAAGCTGGGTGGCGACCCCTGTGTAATTATACTTCCTAGCCACACCCATGGTCCTCCTGGATGATCAAGGTGTTTGGTATTATTGGTGACTACATTAGGCAGGGGATCAGCCCACGTAAGGGCTCTTACCCATGAAGGGTCAGGAACATAAGTAAAAAATACTTCCCCATTTGCACCAGGTAATATTACTGTACAGCTGATGACTGTTAGCATGGCAAGAAAGATGTTCTCAGGCATTCTTGGGGTTCTGGTTACCTCACAATTTCTTTTCTATTTATTATTATTATTATTATTATTATTATTATTATTTTTATTTCATTATTTTTATACATATGTGTCCTTATTCCCCCATTACCCCCCACTCCCCCTCTTGCCCCACCCCCCTGTTGTCTATGTCCATTGATTAGGCTCATATGCATGCACACAAGTCCCTTGATTGATCTCTCCTCCTTACTCCCACCGACCCCCTCCTTCCCTGAGGTCTGAGGTTCTGATCGATGTTTCTCAGTCTCTGGTTCTGTTCTTGTTCATCAGTCTATGCCGTTCATTATATTCCACAAATGAGTGAGATCATGTGATATTTATCTTTCTCTGCCTGGCTTATTTCACTTAGCATAATACTCTCCATCTCCATCCATGTTGATGCAAATAGTAGGAACTCCTTTTTTACCGCAGCGTAGTATTCAATTGTGTAGATGTACCACAGTTTTTTAATCCACTCATCTGCTGATGGGCATTTAGGCTGTTTCCAAATCTCAGCTATGGTGAATTGTGCTGCTATGAACATAGGGGTGCATATATCCTTTCTGATTCGTGTTTCTAGTTTCTTGGGATATATTCCTAGAAGTGGGATCACTGGGTCAAATGGGAGTTCCATTGTTAGTTTTTTGAGGAAACTTCATACTGTTCTCCACAGTGGCTGCACCATTATGCATTCCCACCAGCAGTGCAAAAGAGTTCCTTTTTCTCCGCATCCTCACCAACACTTGTCATTTGTTGATTTGTTGATGATAGCTATTCCGACAGGTGTAAGATGGTACCGCATTGTTGTTTTGATTTGCATCTCTCTGATGATTAGTGACTTTGAGCATATTTTCATATGTCTCTTGGCCTTCCTTGTGTATTCTTTCAAAAAGTGTCTATTTAGATCAGTTGCCCATTTTTTGATTGGGTTGTTTATCTTCTTTTTGTTAAGTTGTATGAGTTCGCTGTAAATGTTGGAGTTTAAACCCTTATTGTTGATATCATTGGCAAATATGTTCTCCCATGCAGTGGGCTTTCTTATTGTTTTATTGATGGTTTCCTTTGCTGTGCAAAAGCTTTTTATTTTCATGTAGTCCCATTTGTTTATTTTCTCTTTAGTTTCCATTGCCCTAGGGGTAGTATCAGTGAAGATGTGCCTTTGGCATATGTCTGAGATTTTCCTGCCTGTGGATTTCTCTAGTATTTTTATGGTTTCCCATCTTATGTTTAAGTCCTTTATCCATGTTGAGTTTATTTTTGTGTATGGTGAAAGCTGGTGATCTAGTTTCATTTTTTTGCATGTATCTGTCCAATTTTCCCAACACCATTTGTTGAATAGACTGTCTTGACTCCATTGTATGTTCATGCCTCCTTTGTCAAATATTAATTGAGCATAGTGGTTTGGGTCGATTTCTGGGTTCTCTATTCTATTCCATTGATCTACATGTCTGTTCTTGTGCCAGTACCAGGCTATTTTAAGAACTGTGGCTTTGTAATACAGCTTGATATCTGGTATTGAGTTCCCCCCTACTTTGTTCTTCTTTCTCAGGATTGCTGCAGCTATTTGGGGTCTCTTTTTATTCCAGATGAATTTTTTGAATGTTCATTCTAGGTCTGTGAAATATGCCGTTGGCATTTTAATGGGAATTGCATTGAATTTATAGATTGCTTTGGGTAGTATGGACATTTTGATGATGTTGCTTCTACCAATCCATGAACATGGTATGTTCTTCCACCTGTTTATGTCTTCCTCTATCTCTTTTTTTCAGTGTCATGTAGTTTTCGACGTATAGGTCTTTTACCTCCTTAGTTAAGTTTATTCCTAGGTATCTTAATTTTTTTGGTGCAATGGTAAATGGGATTGCTTTTTTAGTCTCTCTTTCTGTACATTCCCTATTGGTGTATAGAAATGCCATAGATTTCTTGGCATTAATTTTGTATCTGGCTACATTGCCAAATTCATTTATTAAGTCTATTAGCTTTTTGATGGAGTCTTTAGGGTTTTTTTTATGTACAATATCATGTCATCTGCAAATAAGGACAGCTTTACTTCTTCTTTTCCAATTTGGATGCCTTTTATTTCTTCTTCTTATCTAATTGCAATGGCTAATACTTCCAGTATTATGTCGAACAGGAGTGGTGAGAATGGGCATCCCTTTCTTGTTCCTGTTCTTAGGAGAAATGGTTTTAGTTTTTGCCCATTGAATATGATGTTAGCTGTGGGTTTATCATATATAGCTTTTATTATGTTGATGTATGATCCTTCTATTCCCACCTTGTTGAGAGTTTTTAACAAGAAAGCGTGTTGGATTTTGTCAAATGCTTTTTCTACATCAATTGATATGACTATGTAATTTTTATCTCTCAATTTGTTTATGTGATGTATCACGTTTATTGATTTGTGGATACTGTACCATCCTTGCATTCCTGGGATAAACCCTACTTGGTCATGGTGTATGATCTTTCTGATGTACTGCTAGATCCGATTTGCTAGAATTTTGTTAAGGATTTTGGAATCTATGTTCATGAGGGATATTGGCCTGTAATTCTCTTTCATTGTGTTGTCTTTATCTGGTTTTGGTATTAGGGTGATGCTGGCTTCATAGAAGGAGCTTGGAAGTGTTCCTTCCTCTTGAATTTTCTGGAATAGTCTGAGGAGGATAGGTTTTAGTTATTCCTTGAATGTTTGGTAAAACTCCCCTGTGAAGCCATCTGGCCCTGGGCTTTTGTTTGCTGGAAGCTTTTTGATGACTGCTTCAATTTCTTTCATACTTATTGGCCTATTGAGATGTTTAGATTCTTCCTGATTGAGTTTTGGAAGGTTATATTTTTCTAGGAATATGTCCATTTCCTCCAGGTTGTCCAGTTTGTTGGAATAGAATTGTTCATAGTATTTTTTAACATTCCTTTGTATTTCAGCGGGATCTGTTGTTATTTCACCTCTTTCATTTCTGATTTTGTTTATTTGGGTCCTCTCTCTTTGCTTCTTGGTGAGCCTGGCTAGAGGTTCATCAATGTTGTTTATCCTTTCAAAGAACCAGCTCTTGGCTTTGTTGATCTTTTGTATTGTTTTTTTGGTTTCAGTGTCATTTATCTCCACACTGATGTTTATTATTTCCTTCCTTCTGCTTACACTGGGCTTTTCTTGTTGCTCTCTTTCTAACTCTTTGAATTGTAGGTTAGGTAATTTATTTCCATTGTTTCTTGTCTTTTGCAGTAGGCTTGTAGAGCTATGAACTTCCCTCTCAAGCCTGCTTTCGCAGTGTCCCATAGATTTTGGATTGTTGTGTTTTCATTGTCATATTTGCCATGATATTTGTTATTTCTTCCTTGATCTCTCTGGTAACCCAGTCATTGTTTAATAGCATGCTGTTTAGTCTCCATGTGTTTGATTTTTTTGGATTGTTTTTATTGTAGTTGATTTCCAGTTTTATGCCACTGTGATCTGAGAAGATGCTTGATATGATTTCTATCTTCTTGAATTTGAAGAGACTTTGCCTATGACACAACATATGGTCAGTCTTTGAAAATGACCCATGTGCACTTGAGAAGAATGTATATTCTGTGTCTTTGGGGTGAAATGTTCTGAAGATGTCAATTAATTCCATCTGGTGTAGTGAGTCATTTAGGATTGATGTTTCTTTGCTGATTTTTTGTTTAGAGGATTTGTCCAATGGTGATAGTGGGGTATTAAAGTCTCCTACTATGATTGTATTGCTGTCAATCTCTCCTTTGATATCCTCCAGGAGTTTTTTTTATGTATTTGGGTGCTCCTGTATTGGGGGCGTATATGTTTACCAGAGTTATTTCTTCTTGTTGGATTGCTCCCTTTAGTATTATGAAGTGGCCTTCCTTATCTCTTGTTATGTCCTTCACTTTGAGATCTAATTTGTCAGATATAAGTATTGCTACCCCAGCTTTTTTTTTTCATTTCCATTCGCCTGAAAAACCTTTTTCCATCCCTTCACCCTCAGTCTGTGTGCGTCTTTTTTTCTGAGGTGGGTTTCTTATAGACAGCAGATATATGGGTCATATTTTGTAATCCAATCTGTTATCCTATGTCTTTTGATTGGGGCATTTAATCAATTTACATTTAAAGTTATTATTGATAGGTACTTACTTGTCGCCATTTTTATTCTTTACCCCTGTGTTCCTTCTTCGCTTCCTATTTCTTTTTTTACAGCAGACCCTTCAGCATTTCTTGCATTGCTGGTTTGGTGGCAATAAATTCCCTTAGTCCTTTTTTGTCTGTGAAGCTCCTGATTTCACCTTCAGTTTTGATTGATAGCCTTGCTGGGTACAGTATTCTTGGATTCAGACCCTTCCTTTGCATGACTTTGTATATTTCATTCCATTCCCTTCTGGCCTGATGAGTTTCTGTTGAGAAATCAGTTGCTAGTCTGATGGGGGTTCCTTTGTATGTAACTTTCTGTCTCTCTCTTGCCACTTTTAAGATTCTTATTTTGTCATTGGTATTTGCCAATTTAATTATAATGTGCATTAGCATTGGTCTTTTGGGGTTTGTTTTGCTTGGGACTCTGTGAGCTTCTTGGATTTGTGTGGCTTTTTTCTTCCCTATATCAGGGAAGTTTTCTGTCATTTCTTCAAACAGGTTTTCTATTCCTGGCTCAATTTCCTTTCCTTCTGGAATCCCTATTATGCGGATGTTGTTTCGTTTCATGTTGTCCCAAAGTTCCCTTAGGCTCTCCTCCTGCTTTTTAATTTTTTTTTCTAGAAGCTGCTCTACTTGAGTATTTTTTCCTACCTTGTCTTCTAGCTCACTGATGCGGTCCTCTGCTTCTTCTAGTCTACTCTTGATACTTTCTATTGAATTCTTTACAGCAGCGATGTCATTTTTCATTTCTTCTTGGTTCTTCATTTCCTCTTGGTTCTTACTCATATTGTCAAATTTGTCTTCCATTCTTTTCAGCCACCTTATGACAATTTCTCTGAATTCTTTCTCTGGCAGGTTACTTGCCTCCATTTCATTTACTTCCTTTCTGGTGGTGCCCGCTTTTCTTTCATATGCAGGCTATTTCTTTGTTACCCCATGGTCTCTGCTTCTCCGGGTGTCTGGTTATTTAGTTCTCTCTCTCCTGTGTTGATTTAAATGCACAAAATACAACACAATCAAGTACCACACACAAGGCACTGAACAGAAATTTATTCACAATATTAATAACCCCAAATAAAGGTGACCACCAGAGAAAGGCAAATTAGGGGATAGGAGAGAAAGAAAAAGAGAGGGAAAAAAATAAATAAAAGAAAGGAGTGCCAAAATGAAATTGGGAAAAGGAAAAAATAAAGTAAGAGAGAAAAGAAAGAGAATAAGAAGAAAAGGGGAACAAACTCTATATATGGGGGGAAAACTCCAATAGAACAGCCACTAATCCCAGCAAATGCCAGCAACAAGTACCTGGAGATGAATACAAAGTACAAACAACAATTCATATCAAGCGAAGCGAGGAAAAACTGATGCAAAAAAACAAACAAAAACAAAGCAAACAAGAAAACAAAATAAAAAAGAATAAGCAAAGCAATCTCACAAACAAGCACAAAAAAATGATATAATCAACATTCGAGCAAACAACAACAAAAGGACAGAGAGAAAAACAATTTTTGGATAGTGAAGATAGAGAAGAGAGAAGTGTGTATGAACTCGGAGCAGGGGATTGGAAATTAGATATATAAGTAGGGTGAAATTTTAACAGGGGGTAAAAAGAAAGAATAGGGAAAATCTAAGGCAGGAAAAGGGTAAGAGAAACAGGACAAAAAAGGGCAAAATTCAGGAAGAGAGTGATGGCATAAAGATAGAGTTGAGATAGAGTAGAATGATGCTAAAGGAAAGATGAAAATACAATGTAGAACACTAATCTCAAAGTCAAATAAAGAGAAAATAAAATGACACTTTTTTAATTAAAGGTAAAATAGTAGTAGTAATAATACTGATTGAAAATAAAGATGTAATAATTAAAAAGGTAAAATCAAGTGAGGAAAAAAGAAAAAAATTAGTTTCTTAAGTAAAATATGAAAAAGAAAAAAAAATAATAAAAAAATAAAATGTGCAGTAGTGAAGGTCATTCACTTCCTCTACTGTTCTGTTTGGCACACCTGTTTCCCAGTCAGGATAGTATTGCAGTTCCCTGTGTTCCACTGCTCCTCAGTGTTGTAAGCCAGTCCTGATTTTTAAGCAGGCGGTGTGTCTTACTTTCTTGTATTCCTTAATTTGTGATTACACAGGAGTCAATTTGTGATTCAGCCCCTGGGTGGCAGTGTTTCTGGGTTGACTTCCAGGTCTATGGGTCCTTTCTAGCCTCTGCTTTAGATCCTGCTTTCCTTATGGCACTCAATACCAGTTTGTGGGAGTGGGCTGCCCCAGAGCTGGTTCTCTGACGGCCACTCCCTGCTCTGATCCCCAGGTTCCAGAAACACAATTTTCCCTTGCAGTCTCCTAGGGTGTCCCCAACTGGGTGATCCTATGTATTGGGCTCAGTAATCAGAAACACGGATTCAAAGAGGAGAAAGCACGAGTGTGCAAGCTCCGGGTTTGCTCATAAGCCTGCGCAATCCCCTTCACCCCCTTGTGTCCAAACAGCTGGCACACTTCCAGAGTTTTTAGGCTGTCCTTCTGTGTCAGATCAAAATGGGTTGCTTTTTAGAGATCCCCTCTGTTAGCAGCTCTGAGGACCCCCTTCCACATTCACAGATCACTCCAGCTCCAACGGCCACAGGTTTTTCTAGGCTCAGACTTCCCCCAGTCCTCCAGCTCCCGCAGTGCGCACGTTTCTCTGTCCTGCTGGGACCAGAGACCTCACCTTATCCCAGGTGAAATCTGACCTTTCTGTGGTGGAGTGTAGAGCTCCTCTGAATCCGTGTGTTTGCGCCAATTGGGGACCGGTGTTCTGGGGTTTGCAGCTGTTTGGTGGGTGCCGCAGTTGTAGATTTTCAGGTTTCTGATAACATCCACTTTCTCCTTCAAGATGGCATGGTCTCCACGTCCGAGCAGGTGGCTCCGGGAGGGAACCCAGCAGCAGTGGGGGCTGCCCGGTCAGGAAACCCTGTCCAGCAGTCCCCCACCTTCTCCTGGAGTATAGCTGTCCCTTAACTCTCCAACAGACACTCCTCGTGCAACCCTCAGCTGTTCTTTCTATCTGCTCCGGGACAAGGCTCGGGACATGTCTTTCTATTCCAGTGCCATTTTGGTTCCCCGTGTTTCTTTTAATTTTCAATGATTTATATATTTTTTCCTGTTTTCTACTGCTATGATTTCTATTTTTGTTTCAGTTTTTTTTTAATTTCCCAGAATATGGCCTATCTTTATGATTATTCCATAATTCTTGAAAGAAAATATGCATTTTATTGTTGTTTAGAGTGTTCTATACATGTCAATTAGATCCTCTTATTAAATTGTTCTATTCAGACCTTTTAGATCTTTGCTAACCTTTGTCATAGTTCTATCAATTGCCAAGCAGGTGTTGTTGAAGTCACAAATTATTATGAATTTTTCTACTTTCCTTTTAGCTCTGTCAATGTTTGCTTCATGTATTTTGAGGTGTTGTTGTTTTCAGCACACATATTTAGGATCCTTAGATCTTAGTGGTGTAAGCTGTTTTTGTTATGTTACATTGTCCTTCGTCTCTAATAATTTTCTATATTCTAAAGCAGGGGTCCTCAAACTATGGCCTGAGGGCCACATGCAGTGCTCTGAGGACATTTATCCAGCCCGCCGGGTGCCGCTTCCTGTCCTGCTTAGCAGCCGACTCATCCCAGGCCCGCAGTGCGCATAGGAATTTGTTCATAGTTTTTTTTTAAACTATAGTCTGGCCCTCCAACGGTCTGAGGGACAGTGAACTGGCGCCCTGTTTAAAAAGTTTGAGGACCCCTGTTCTAAAGTGTAGTTTATCTGATATTAAAATAGCTACCACTGCTTTTTCTTTTAAATTAATGTTTTCATAGTATATATTTTTCTTATACACTTTTTGTTAAGAATATAAGATACGTTCAGCTCCTTATCTGTCCCATGGTTTTATCAGGTTTAGCAAAACTTGTTTTCTTTGCCTAGAATATCCTTCCCTAAATTTTGCTCTTGGGCATATTTTAAACATTTATTTTGATTCTTTGTTCTTTTTTTAATTTATAAATTTATTTCTTTTAATCAAATTTATTGGGGTGACATTGATAAATAAATTTATGTAGGTTTCAGGTGTACAATTATATAATTCATCATTCTATCTGTTCTTCAAAATTTAACTTTGTATCTTCTTTTATGGGAAACCTGGCCCATTCTCCCCAACACCAGGACCATGCTCTCAAGTTTGCCTATCCTTGGTTAAGAATCACTCATCTAAATTTCCATCTTATTCTATGTTTTCTGCAGTTTGGGCATGTAGAAAGTTTTATAATTACTGTTTTACTTATTCCTCTCCCCTACTGGATACTGGGCCCTTTGAATTCCTTGCTTTCATCCTACTTCTCTCTGTATCTGTCACTTCACACTGTACCTGACATACATAACTCACTTGTTAAGGTCTGGTTATATGAACATATTAAAATACCTCACATATACTTCTAACTAGTAAAAACATGTCAACAAAGATTATTTTTATTATTAAACTAAGGCCCGATGCACGAAATTCATGCAAGAGTAGGTCTTCACAGCCATGGTAGCTGCCTGGAACCCTCCCTCGCAGTCTTGGCGGCTTCCTCGATTCTGAGCCTGTAGCCCCGGCTTTGTCCAGAAGGTTGTCTGGAAGGATGTCCAGAAGGATGTCAGTCTAATTAGCATATTATGCTTTTACTAGAGGCCTGGTGCACGAAATTTGTGCACGGGGTGGGGAGCGTACCTCAGCCCACCCTGCACACTCTCCAATCTGGGACCCCTCAAGAGGTGTCTGACTTCCTCTCACAATATAGGACTGCTGGCTCCCTCCCCTGCTGGCCATCTTGTGGCAGCCATCTTGTGTCCACATGGGTGTGGCCATCTTTGACCACATGGGGGCGACCATCTTGTGTGTTGGAGTGATGGTTAATTTGCATATTACCTCTTTATTATATAGGATTATTATAGATTTTAGCTGCCCTATTTAGAGAATAAATTGGTTAATCAAAAGTAGCAAATGACTTCTTTGTGTTCATTACGGAAATAGGAAGAGCTTTAATACCTAGATCAGCTTTCTGTCCTGAGGTTGAGAGTAATTTGTTTAATGAGGCATGCTTTACAAAACAGCATAGACTGTCCAAAAACCAACTGGGGCTCAATGCATAGGTGAGTCTATGAGCTTTTGCACTAAACCTAAAAGAAAGGATGAAAAATAATGTCTCTAAGCTATGCTTTCAAAAACAATTTGTAGTCTCTTATAAGTTTACAAATCTATTATTTTTCTAATAGTTTATTTACAGTTAGGGCCAACATCAAAATGTCAGAGAGAAGCAGGAGAGAAGAAAAAAGTGTACCATACAAGTTTGGACTTTTGTGCCTTATTTTTTTTTCTTTACAAAAAAAAAGGATTATTGAATAAAATTGCATTTATGAATTTATTAATAAATATAAATTAATGTTATTAATGTAATTAATATATGTTATAAAATTGGGACCTTTGAAATATAAGCAAAATTGTTATCAATCTGCTTATAACACCTAAAATATGTTTGATGGTAGGAAACATTGTATTCTAACATTTTTAATTCAAAAATATTTTTATGAACACATATATCGTAGAAGTACCCTCCACAAAGCCCATAAATTATCTGAAATACTCTTATATTAATGAACTTTAATGATGTACTTTAATAATACCTAGATTACTACAGCACTACTTAAGAAAGAAACACACTTTTCAAACCAATTAGAGTTCTTAAATGACATTGAAAGAGGGAGCTGGTTAAATAATTTTCTGCAGCACTAGGTTTAATTGACATAAATTTAATGCCAGTGATAATTGTATGCAATTTCAAGATCGGAAGTTTAATATATTTGGCAGTAAGGCAGGGATTTTCTTTCTCTGACAGTGTTGAGTAAAACTCCCTAATCCTTTTCCTTGAGCCTTCCCTTAATTCTAGGCTTAAGTTTAATGAAAGGCTAAAAAAAACGATATCAAGATTGCAGTAGGCTTCTCAAAGCTCAAGGATAGAGAGAAAAAAAGATGTTATCTCAGAGAGGTTGTGGCTCAGAATAATCAACAAGAGTAATGGTGGGAGCAGAGGGCTAAGTTTACAAATCCCCTGTATGTCGCAGAGGCACCCTCTCTTGTAGTAAACACATTATCTACTTTCATCTTGCTTCAAAATCACCAAAACAGAAGCAGGAGCCCAAGAACGGTTGCATGATTAGAGTTAACAAGGTTCTACAAAATGTTTGGTGGATGTTCAATTTGTCTTTCATATGAAGCTTGTTTATTCATTTACAAGTTACTCTAAAGACTTGCTGTATAGAAATAAGTAAATTTGACATAATGAACTTCTGCAACATGTTTCTTGAAACATTTAATGCTTTGCAGTTCAAAATTGTGATAGACTATGTGGGCCATTTGTCAGATGCTATGAGAAGCACAGTATTTATCAAGGCCTCTGATATAGGCCAAATGAGTTTCAATGAAACAATTCTGTTTTAAAATAAATCTTTATTACACATGTCCCATTTTTTTCCCCCAATGCCCTCTCCCACTCCCTTCCTCCCCAAGCCTTCACCACCCTATTGTCTGGGACTATGGGTTATGCATATACACATATGAGTTCACCAGTTGATCTCTTTGCCCCCCTTCAACCTCCCCTGTGTTCCCTCTGAGGTTTGACAGTCTGTTCCATGTTTTTATGTTTCTGAGTCTCTTTTTGTTCATCAGTTTGTGTTGTTCATTATATTCTACATGTGAGTGAGATCATGTGATATTTATCTTTCTCTGACTGGCTTATTTTGCTTAGCATAATGCTCTCTAGGTCCATCCATGCTGTTACAAATGGTAAGAGTTCTTTCTTTTTTACAGCAGCATAGTATTCCATTGTATAGATATACTACAGCTTTTTAATCCATTCATCTGCTGATGAGCACTTAGGTTGTTTCCAAATCTTAGCTATGATAAATTGTGCTGCTATGAACATAGGGGTGAATATATTTTTCTGATGGGTGTTTCTGAATTCCTGGGATATATTTCTAAAAGTGGGATCACTGGATCAAATGGTAGTTCCATTTTTAATTTTCTGATGAAACTCAGAACTATTTTCCACAGAGGCTGCACTAGATTGCATCCCCACCAGCAGTATACCAGGATTCCCTTTTCTACACATGCTTACCAACACTTATCCTTTGTTGATTTGTTGGTGATAGCTATTCTCACAGGTGTGAAATGGTACCTCATTGTCATTTTGATTTGCATCTCTCAGATGTCTGGTGACTTTGAGCATGTTTTTATATGCCTTTTGGCCTTCTGTATGTCCATTTTGGAGAAGTGTCTATTTGGGTCCTTTGCCATTTTTAAATTGGATTGTTTATCCTCCTCTTGTTAAGTTGTATGAGTTCCCTATAGTCTTTGGAGGTTAACAGATGTATCAGATGTATCATTGGCAAATATGTTCTCCCAGGCAGTGGACTTTCTTGTTTTATTATTAACTAGAGTCCCAGTGCATGAAATTCGTGTCCCTCAGCCCAGCCTGCACCCTTTACAATCTGGATCCCTCTCACAATCCAGGACTGCTGGCTCCGAACTGCTCACCTGTCTGCCTTCCTGATTGCCCCTAACTGCTTCTGCTTGCCAGCCTGATCAACCCCTAACCACTCCCCTGCCAGCCTGTTTGCCCCTAACTGCCCTCCCCTGCAGGCCTGGTCACCCCTAACTGCCCTCCCCTGCAGGCTTGGTACCCCCCAACTGCTCTCCCCTGAAGGCCTGGGTCCCCCCAACTGCCCTTCGCTGCAGGCCCGGTCACCCCCAACTTCCCTCCTCTGTCAGCCTGGTCACCCCTAACTGCCCTCCCCTGCAGGCCTGGGTCCCCCCCAACTGCCCTTCCCTGCAGGCCCGGTCACCCCCAAATTCCCTCCTCTGCCAGCCTGATCACCCCTAACTGCCCTACCCTGCAGGCTTGATCACCCCCAACTGCCCTCCCTTGCAGGCCTGGTCCATCCCAACTGCCCTCCCCTGCCGGCCATCTTGTGTCCACATGGGGGCAGCCATCTTGTGTTTTGGAGTGATTTGTCAATCTGCATATTACTCTTTTATTAACTAGGATAGAGGCCTGGTGCACAGATGGGGGCCAGCTGGTTTGCCCTGAAGGGTGTCTCAGATCAGGGTGGGGGTTCACTTGGGGCTTGGGGTGGTCTGGGTGAGGGGCCTGTGGTGGTTTGCAGGCCAGGCACGCCCCCCCGGCAACCCAAGCAGAAGCCCTGGTATCTGGGATTTATTTATCTTCTATAATTGAAACTTTGTAGCCTTGACTAGAGGCCTGGGCTGGCCAGGGTGTGCGGAAAGCTTGGCTTCCTCCATTGCTGGGGAAACCCAAGCCTCCTGCTCACTCCGTGGCCACAGCCATCTTGATTGGGTTAATTTGCATAATCGCTCCTGATTGACTTGTGGGCGTGGCTTGTGGGTGTAGCTGAGTGATGGTTAATTTGCATATTACTCTTTTACTAGAAAGGATGATTTATTTTGCTGTACAGAGCTCTTTATGTTGATGTAGTCCAAATTGTTTATTTTCTTCTTAATTTCCATTGTCCTAGGAGATATATCTGTAAACATATTGCAACAAGAGATATATGATATTTTGCTGCCAATGATTTTTCCTAGGATTTTTATGGTTTTATATCTTACATATAAGAATTTTATCCATTTTGTGCTTATTTTTGTGTATGGTGTAAGTTGGTGGTCTGATTTCTTTCTTTCTTCCTTTATTTCTTTTCTTTTTTTTTTACATGTATCTGTCCAATTTCCTCAATAAATGGTATTTGACCCCTTTGTGAAATATTAACTGAGCATAATAAATTACAAACTGCAGAGCTCAGGCATTTCTGAAGTCTGTATTTTCTTACTCCTCAGGCATTCCTGCTTTCCATAAGTTTATTTTATGCTTTTCTTTGTAACTCCTTGAACAAAAAATGCCCAATTTATAATTTTCTTTCTTCCTTGACTCTTGTTCCATGTTATAGGTGTTAACATACAACATTCTTATTTTTACTGTTTTCTAATTCTTTTGTAATTATGGCTTTTAACATTTAGGTTCAAGGAGTATTTAATTAAAATATTTTAAAATGTTGATGTGGCTATTTTTCTCCTTTACATTCTTTTTGAAATCACGTTTTAGGTTGGAAGTATTGTAACCATGGATTGTAGCATCTGAATCATCTCTTTTTAAAAATTCTTTGAGGTTTTCTTTGTGGTCTAAGGTATAATTATTTTTCTTAATAAATAGGCTCTGGAAATTAAAAGGGCAAGTTTTAGAGAAAAATTTAATAAAAACTTATCAAGTTCTCTGAAATCAGAAAATATAATATGTACAATGTTTATTTCTTTAAAAATTTAACAGCATTATTTTAAAAATAGTAATGCTATAAACAAACAATAGAAAATGGTTAAATAGATAAATGTAATTTCTATGTAATAGAATAATATGCAACTATTAAAATTAATGGTGTAAGAACATTATAAGTGATAAAAACAGATTGTAAGAGTATACAAAGTATGTTAATAAATACACCTCGATTTTCTCCATAATTTCCCAAAGAATAGATAACATATTTAATCACAATAACTCAAGTTTTAATTTGAGAACAGTACATAACAGCAACAATGAATAATACAATATGATATAATCCAATGAAATGAGATGCAATTCTGGTTCTTCTCTTTTACTCTTCTCCTCCTTTTTCTCCTCCGTCTCCCTGCTCCTCCTCCCCCTGCTCCTCCTTCTCCTTCTTCTTCTTCCTGATGAAGGATGGGCAAACAGATGAACATAGCAATGTCAAACAAGGAGGACACTAGTTTAGAATAAAGAGATCTATGGTAAGTAGAATTAACCAAGATCCTCAGGGAGAGGTTTAGATTTCCATTTGAACAAAATTTGAAGGAAATATTTAGAGTATGATAAAGGTGTGAGGTGATAATGCACCATTAATTTCAGAGGACATATGGGAATGGTTTCAGGATTTAAGCAAGGATGGAAAACGAGACAGAATAGTTGATGTACAAAGACATCTGAGGATTAGTGTGAATGATATAAGATGTTACCTGAGAATAAGAGACCATTATTGAGACTAAAACAACAGGATAAAATATATTCAAAGATTAATTATGATATGTTCAAGGCAGATTGTAGTGTTTGGGTCAAGATTTAGGGAGGGGTAGATGTCTCTAGAGCTTTCTCTCTTTATGGCAAAGATGGTATAAATAACCAGCAAGAATGATCTTAGACCCTATGTGCCCAGTCATTCAGACTCCCTGTTGCAGAAGGAGAGATCTTATTCTAGGTGTGTGTGCACTATCTTGATGGCTTGTGAAATTCTGGAGAAGCTAGGTGTAACATTGGTCACACATAACACTCTTTATTGTAATTAAGTTGTGCCTGTATGCATGCATATCTGTTCATATGTGAAAATATCTAGGGATTACACTCTCTCTGTCTGTAACTTTGTTAAATTCTCAAAGTGATATATTGAAAGCATCTCTATTTTTTTCCAGAAATTTCTCAATTTATTCTTTGCCTTTTATTCAGATATCATTTATTTTAACTTTATCAAGCATATCAATATCAAGAGTTCAATGGCAATTGCTGAGTTTGAATAGTCTGTAGGCCCTATACTCATGAATATGTGGAATTAAAATCTCAGAGAAATCATTCATTTTTGCACTTCTTTAAAACCCTACCTTTATAAGATTTTTCCTATTAAAATTACTTCCATGTCTTTAGTTCTTAAGAGGGATAATTCGCTATCCCTTTTTTTGTCCTCCATTGATGTGCCTGAATCTATTGCTTGCATATCTTAGTGAAGTTGCTCTGAGTGTGGCTTCATTGGACTATTATTTTATTGTGTGGTTTTATGAAATATTGGATACACTCATAAATCATTTGTAGGTAAAGCTCTTGGTTTTGCTTTGTTTTTGTTTTTAATTTCAG